>NW_026017785.1:0-1575 GCF_020466585.1 Dendroctonus ponderosae
CTTGCACGGCAAAGACCTAAATGAATATAATGTTTACCAATTATGAGTTTGAATGAATTTTAAAATCTGATGATGGCGCTGTTGTCTCGCCGAAACGTAACGAAATAAGAATTTGCTGTTTAGTTTAATGCAATAACTGATTTAGTTCCTTTTAGTGTTTCAAACATTCAATTGCATCAAATAAAACAAAAAAATGATGGTTTAAACCGTCATCGGTGGGAACTCAGACCGGGCGTTTCTCTAGCACGCACCGCGGAAGCAAAGACGCCTCTGAGGATGCCAGTCAAGCGCGCTAGAGAAACGTCAGACCGAATTTCCATCGACGACGGATTACAAACATTAAAGTGCGCGTTCAGCGTGTATGACTAAGTTAATCAAACTAGATTAAAGAAGGCTGAGCCGAACATTTGAACAAATAATGTAGATAAAGCCGCATGTTCACTTCAGCGGTCGACAAACCCCTGAAGATGCCCGCTATGCGTGCTAGCGAAGCGTCAGGCCAAATTCATATAAACTGCGGCTTAAAAACCCGAAAATATTCAATTTTGCAACCGACGGCCGCAAAAGCTTTAAGCATTTTCCAGGCAAGGATTTGTAGGTTTTAAAATACCAATCTATGAGTTTAGTAGAAGGAAAAGTGTTCAAAGCAGCATTTTTTCCATTGGCGGCTTTTTTCATTTTCTCCAGTTCAATTTGCAAAATGCAAAAAAAAACCGATTCGAGACTCGCAACGTGGCAAAAGAAGACAAGCAAAAATAACCTTTAATCGGATAGTTTGCCTTTGCCGCAAGGTATAAAAACCGCTTGAGAACATGCGAAAAAAACATGATTGTTTATAGCAATGCGAAAGAATCGTTTCATTTTCCTTGGTTTCTTGTCTGTCTGTGTCTGGGTCCGACCATTTTTTTGCGTTTTTACTCATTTAATTTAAGTTTAAAAACTATTGCTGCTGTTTGCTCCGCCATTGCTGATGATTTAAACAAATAAACCTTGAAATGTGGCGTCTGCGAATCCAAAGTGTTAACTTACCTAAGACAAGCTTGTTAAATTTAAAATAAATAACAGAGGCGCAAAGTGAACCAATCGACCAATAAAAACATCGCGCAAATTCACCAGTTTGACCCTTTTTAAATTGTTGTTTAGTGAATTTTTGATGTAATTCCAGAAAATCACCGACAACCTGAAAAAGCATGCAGCTGAAGCGATCCGACTAGAAGGGCAAGTCACGGTGGTGACTTCCGACCACGAAACCCGAGAATTGGCAGCTCATTTAGCAGGAATTCGAACCAGAATCGCCACGCTCCTGTCGCAGGCTGAAAACGGCAGGATTTTGGTCTCGGTTAGTGCCCAACCATTGTTTTTTTACCCACATAGCAAAATGATATTCCCAGAATATACCTGGAACATTCATATGATGTACATGCATATTCCTGGGACATACATGAGACATTATGAACATTCCATGCATGTCCCAGGAATGTGTCAGAGTTAATACACTGAATGTTCATGGTATGTTCAGTGAATGTATATGGTATGTTCAGGGAATATACATACATATATGTAACGAAAGAAAAA
>NW_026017786.1:0-463 GCF_020466585.1 Dendroctonus ponderosae
GTAGGTGCATGCCTTATTGATCTAGAAAAGGCCTTCGACTCTGTCTGGATAGATGGTCTCTTATTTGTGTTATGGAATCTCAGATTTCCGCTAGATTTCATACAACTAATATGGCACATGACGCAGGGCAGATCTTTTGTCACATGGGACGGAAAAAACATTTCTGACATGTTCTTCAAAATCACAGAAGGGTTAATGCAGGGCACAGTAAACTCCCCTGAACTATTCAATCTATACACTCACATCGTTCCTACTCTGTGCGAGCTTAATTCTCCCAATCAGCCGAATCTGCATGCTACTGCGTATGCTGACGATCTGATAATTATCGTAGCAGATACTCGTCCCGCAATTGTTCAGGAAAAACTTGAGACTATAGTGAATCAAATTAACCTGCACTATAATCTATGGAACCTCCGCATTAACCCTTCAAAATGTGAAACAATCGTTTTCCACAAGCCTCTTC
>NW_026017786.1:711-988 GCF_020466585.1 Dendroctonus ponderosae
CTAATCCGACCGATTATCACCTATGCCGCACCAGTTTGGTGGAACGTGAGTGCGTCAGTAATGGAAAGGCTACGAAAGTTTGAGAGATCTTGTTTACGGGCTGCTCTGCACACATACAGACGCAGCGATACGAATGAGTTCATCAGCAACAAAATCATATACAACAAGGCTAACATTCCCAGGATAGACTCCTTCATCGTAAAACTCTCCCGAGACTACTATGCTAATCTAAAGCATAGTACTAACAGCTACCTATCTTCGTATAGTGTATTCGACG
>NW_026017786.1:1572-1669 GCF_020466585.1 Dendroctonus ponderosae
AAAACGTGAGTTGTTCTACGGAACCAGGCGTTTGCCTTAATTGTAGTTAATAGGCTTTTATTTTATGTTTTGTTTGCGCCTAAACCTGTATGAAAAT
>NW_026017787.1:0-1664 GCF_020466585.1 Dendroctonus ponderosae
AAGCGTCAAAATCATCATTCATTGAAATCAGTGTGCCAAGTTGGATCATATTGTGGTTGCATAGCATATTCGGAATTTTCGTAGAAGTCATTTGGATCTTCATAACTGATGTTTTCAAATTCTATATTTGCATAGTCAGTTTCTGTGTTGTATAACTCTTGAAACGCAAATTTTGGTTGATATTGTTGAGAAGGTCCCGCAGTTTTATTAGGTCCGTGAGATTGCTTGGTACACAAACTCATTGGAGTGGGTTTGGGAAATTGACGATTTGGATAAGATTTGAAAACATTTTGTTGAACTGGTGTCTTACCGAAAACTTGTGAATTAGTGAACGGTCTTGGAGGTCTATAATTGGGATTAGGTCTTATTGAGAGAGGTCCGGTTGGAAATTTATGTTAAAATTGATTTTGATTTAAATTGGGATGCATTTGCTGCTGGAAATAATTTTGGTTTAAAGTGGGACGCATTTATTGATTGAAATGATTAAATTGAGGTCTTTGAAAAGGCATATTTGGTTGGAATTGATTATTTTTGTTAAATTGATGATTATTAATATTTGACTTAAGTTCGGGAGGTTTCGCATTATTGTATTGAAGATATTGAATTGAATGGCATCGGTCAGAGAGTTCGGTCTCATACACCTAATTACTGTGCCCAAGGGTTTTCTGAGCCCGGATAAAAATGTCTTAAGTGTAACTTTTTGATAGAGGTCACGCTTTACAGCTGCAGCGGCTGCCGTTTCATGAGCATCAATATGACCACACAGCAAATTTAATATTTCTAAACATTTATTGTAAAGTTTCTGAGCAGTTTCGTGTGGAAGTTGTTTAAGCATGACCAAGTCTCTGTTTAAACAACTTTGGTCTCATTTGTCTGCAAAGTTTTTATTTAATTATTGTTTTACTTCAGCCCAAGTTGAAACACCTTTAATATTAATAACCAATCTTGCATTGCCAGTTAATTTGCCAATTAGTGAATTCAGTAAATAAACATTTTGAAAATTATTTGGATTGGTAGTGTCATAAAAGTTAGAAATAATTGACTCACAGATAGCCAAATATCTGTTCAGTTCTGTAGAGTTACCATCAAATGTCGGTATGGAATTTAAGTATTCTGGTTTGAACGACATTTCCAAAGTTTTATTGAAATTACTTATTTTATTTTTTTTTCTCGTTGATACTTCCTGATTGGGTAAAGAAGTAGAGTCAGAGTCAACTGAAGGGTTTATACTCAAATTATTCAATGGAGCTAATAGATTTTCAAGCACTTACATAACTAGGAGGACGGCTTTGGTCATCCTGTCGTTACCTATCAGAAGACTTTGAAATTCAGCGATATTGAGTCTGAAAACAAATAGATCTTCTGGCGAAAAAGACGATTTGGTTCTTTTCCCAATTTTCTTTGTGGATGTTTGTTTCTGGCAGTTCCTCGATGGAATGGGTTTTCTGATTGTTCAGAAGCCACTCTGCACAAGACGACACTATTTCCGCAAAGTCAATTTGTTTGATCGATAGTTCAATCGGTACCGGAAATTGATAGCACGATGCAGTCAATCAGCAACGTGATCAATACTATCGATTCTACCGACTCCTAACTGTTTGAAGAATGACAACGTTTTTGAAAACTACTTTTATTACTAATATTGTTACAAGTTTACTTAAGCG
>NW_026017788.1:0-1662 GCF_020466585.1 Dendroctonus ponderosae
GGGGGGGTTTCATTTAAAAAATCAGAGTTGGTAACTACCACACGTTTATGATGCACCCTGTATATTGGAAAGTAATTTTAGAATGTGGACCTTTTAAACGTGAAAAACTTTCGTTGGACGAATTTTCTTGTAAACTTCATATTTACTGAGATATCGCACTTTGACGCACTAATGAGCAACCCTGTATATATTTTTATTTATTTCTTTATTTCAAATTACATTCGATTGATACATGCACAAGTATAAAGAATACGAAATGAAATGTGTTACGTTAAATGCGTTAAAAAACAATTGACAAAGGACATATTATACTAAAAGGTATTGTTGTTACATATTTAAATAGTCTCTAATACTATAAGGCTCTAACTCAATTAACATATGTTTTAATTTATTCTTAAACAATTTTTCAATTCTTACTTTTTTAATGTTGTTTTCTAGTTTATTAAAGAATTGTATACCCATGTAGTACGGACTCTTTTCAGACAGTGTTAGTTTGTGTGTTGGATACAAAATGTTTCCCGTGCGGGTGCTATGATCCTGGTTAACGTTTTTATCGTGTAAATATATACTCTTAAAAACCCCTTGACAAGACTGCAAAGGAGACATTCCATAGATAGTCCTTAGTATACGTTTTTGTACTGCAAGAGTCCTCGAGCTACTCGCCCAAAAAATTATTCCCTGCCTAAGTGTTCCTTCAAAGTTTGCGAAAACAGGGCCTTGCGTGCCGTTTCATTCAGGTATCTTGAAACATTTCGGATACAAAAACAGATTTCATTTAGTTTTTTACTAAGGTAATCAATATGGCAAGACCAGTCTAAAAATTCATCAATATAAATCCCCAAAAACTTTGTGCTACTACCTACTGCAATTTGTAGCCCTTCAACAACAATGGTGTCTGGTTTCAGATTTTTATTTAATTTGGTTCTAAACAGTAATGTGTTTGTTTTTTCTTTATTTAAGCATAACGCATTTTTTCCAAACCATCTTTCTGTCGATGTAAACAAAGTAGTGGCATTTCCCACGAGTTTAGGGATTGTTTTTTGCAGTTTGCAGTTGCAGTTTGATTGCAGGTTTGTATAATCTGCATACTCCGTTAGCAGAAAATTTGGGGTAAGACATTCGCTGTTAATGTCATTCATAAAGACTATAAACAAAATAGGTCCAAGCATACTCCCCTGTGCCACACCTACTGTGCTTTGCGAAAATTTTGATTTGTAGGACATACCGTCCTGGCGTATAGTCACCCTTTGGGTTTTCTTATTTAAATATGAGTGAAACCACTCAAGAGCGCGCCCCCTGATCCGGCAAATTTCCAGTTTTTTCAGCAGTAAATTTCGATTCAGACAGTCAAATGCCTTTGAAAGATCCAAGATTATTCCTAGAGCCATGTCGCCGGCCTCGAGATGTCTCAAAATTGCTTGTGTGAACTGAAAGGTCGCCGTTTGAGTGGATCGTCCCTTCATGTACCCATGTTGGCTTCGCGAAAGAATATCAGACTTCATCATAAAATTCATTAACCGTTTGGACATGACAACTTCAAATAACTTTGAGAAAGCCGGTAGTAGGCTGATGGATCTGTAGTTATCTAACATGTTTCCACATGTTTAACATTTAGCCTTTATTCTTATAACATGGTCTAATTGCAGACAACTTTAGAGATTC
>NW_026017789.1:0-1660 GCF_020466585.1 Dendroctonus ponderosae
GCTCAGAGAATCCAAAAATGCAATAATATATAGGGTATTTCATTTAGAAAAACACAACTTTGATACTTTTAGGGCTTTTGGAACACTCTGTACATTACAAAAAGATTTTGAAAACGTGCGCTCGGTAAGCGTCGGACGATTCATAAAATAATACTTTTTAAAAATCAAACGGTTTAGCCGCAAACTTCCGTGCCGTATAGCGTGAATAACCCTGTATATGCCATTACTCCTAAAACGGCTCGAACTGTTTTCAGTTAATTCTGCGCTGATTCGACGATCGCCCAACATGCAAATATAGCATCAGTCGTTTTGCGCCGGAAAAACATCAGCGAAAAAACAAGCGAGCGTCGATATCCAAGAACGCACAGCGTCGTATCGGCTGCGGGTAAGTCCGGTCAAACAAAACAAACAACTGACGATTTGAACAACTTTTGGATGTTTCAGCCGGAAAAATGTTGCAGTGAAGGGGCGGAATCATCCAGTGGATCCCACCAGGAAATTTACTTTTATAGCGAGCCATTGATTCATAACCGAACGGATCAGAGCTCGGGCTTCCGCAGTGAGCAGTGCGTGTGTCTCAAAGAAAAGGCCACCTTTGTTAAGGTGAAAACTGGCGCTGTTTACGTGTACTATGCAAAGAACGCTACCACCAACATGGTTTCAAACAACTTGTAAAGTATTTCTAAAGCCAGGGTTTTTATATTGTCGGTATCTGAAATAAATAATCATAATGTGTTTACTCGGGCGATGCAGCTCTTCGAATGTAGTCGTGGAACGTCTCAACTCCATTGAGCGTGGCGATTCTTAAATTCGCAGCCGAAACGTTGGGATTGATGTGCGCGTTGTGCAGCTCGGCAATCTGAGTGGATGCAGCTGCAGCTGGATCGCCGCTAGCTGCAAGCTGGCCCAACCAGAACTCGTTTCCAGGCAAAGCGTTGCCATCCCAAGCGTAGGAAACCACTAGCAGCTTGCCTAAGTACGAGTTGGAAAGAGCAGGGAAACAACGTTTGCGCCTCTACCAACCTGCGTCCTCTCCAGCTAATCTATCGTGCGGGTTGCGATTTTCAATATGAATCTTAATTCCTCCTAGTGGATGGTTTGGTATGTCTACTCTCTGTTTATCCGCGTATTTTCCACAGGGATGATTTATATAGGAAAAGCAAATGTTGGCGATGTTGGTCAACGTAGAACTCAAAAACCTGTAAAAGTTTTTTAGTTTGAAAATGTTTTTGGGCTGAGGTACATTGATTTAAACATCATTTACCGAATTCTCTGCGAGAATGATTTCATAAAAACCGCATCCTGATGCCTGGATGCTCTCCACACACCCAATCCGATTCCCACCACATGTACAAATGCCATTTTATTCACTTCTTTGGCTCGTTGGTTCGCCTCCACCAGCAGAGTGTCAAAAGATAGACTAAGACGTTTCTCATAAGCGTAGTTGTTGAAATATTTGTCCGATGATAATTTCTTGTATTTTTTGGTGTCGTCTAACTGGTTAGACAGTTCGTCGTAAGACAGACAAGGCTCGCCATAGAAGTTAAGGAAGAGGCCTATAAGGATGGTTATATTCAGCCCTGTGCTGTATCATAATAGTAGTTTTCGATACAAGGGCGAAAAATGTCGTTTTTCGAACGACGACGGCGTTCAGTTCGTG
>NW_026017790.1:0-297 GCF_020466585.1 Dendroctonus ponderosae
ATGGTTTAGGACGTTTATTTTGGGTTCGAATGACACTCTTTAAACTCCGTTGCTGAGACGCTTTAGTCGCTTAGAAGATAATTTGAACGAAAAATAATTGTGAAAAAGCGCACGCCGTGACTTTCGAAACCCTGGCGTTTCTTCAATTTGGAAGATAATTCTTAAGTTAAAGTCTCCGGATGGGAAAACTGAAAACTGAAGATGAACTCCAATTCAAAGTGAATTCCAGCACATTCTTGCAACTCCCACAAGAAGAAAATACCTGGATATAAATGTGAAAGACCAGAAACAAAAGTT
>NW_026017790.1:321-1635 GCF_020466585.1 Dendroctonus ponderosae
ACGCAGGGCCGAATTGAAACGGAAAAAAATGTTTGATTAGAAAATTGTTCCGGCGAAAAATTTCTGAATGTGTACTGTTGTGCAAGGGAAAACAAGTTATTGTAGAATTAGAGAAGAGTTTTTCAAAATTTTATACCATGGTTTAGGACGTTTATTTTGGGTTTGAATGACACTCTTTAAACTCCGTTGCTGAGAAGCTTTAGTCGCTTAGAAGATAATTTGAACGAAAAATAATCGTAAAAAAGCGCACGCCTTGACTTTCGACGCCCTGGCGTTTCTTCAATTTGGAAGATAATTAATTCTTAAGTTAAAGTCTCCGGATGGGAAAACTGAAAACTGAAGATGAACTCCAATTGAAAGTGAATTCCAACACATTCTTGCAACTCCCTCAAAAAGAAAATTTGAAAACACCTGGATATAAATGTGAAAGACCAGAAACAAAAGTTCAAATGGAAATGGAAATTAAAAAGACGCAGGGCCGAATTGAAACGGAAAAAATGTTTGATTAGAAAATTGTTCTGGCGAAAAATTTCTGAAAGTGTACTGTTGTGCAAGGAAAAACAAGTTATTGTAGAATTAGAGAAGATTTTTTCAAAATTTTATACCATGGTTTAGGACGTTTATTTTGGGTTCGAATGACACTCTTTAAACTCCGTTGCTGAGACGCTTTAGTCGCTTAGAAGATAATTTGAACGAAAAATAATTGTGAAAAAGCGCACGCCGTGACTTTCGAAACCCTGGCGTTTCTTCAATTTGGAAGATAATTCTTAAGTTAAAGTCTCCGGATGGGAAAACTGAAAACTGAAGATGAACTCCAATTCAAAGTGAATTCCAGCACATTCTTGCAACTCCCACAAGAAGAAAATACCTGGATATAAATGTGAAAGACCAGAAACAAAAGTTCAAATGGAAATGGAAATTGAAAAGACGCAGGGCCGAATTGAAACGGAAAAAATGTTTGATTAGAAAATTGTTCTGGCGAAAAATTTCTGAAAGTGTACTCTTGTGCAAGGAAAAACAAGTTATTGTAGAATTAGAGAAGATTTTTTCAAAATTTTATACCATGTTTTAGGACGTTTATTTTGGGTTCGAATGACACTCTTTAAACTCCGTTGCTGAGACGCTTTAGTCGCTTAGAAGATAATTTGAACGGAAAATAATTGTGAAAAAGCGCACGCCTTGACTTTCGAAACCCTGGCGTTTCTTCAATTTGGAAGATAATTCTTAAGTTAAAGTCTCCGGATGGGAAAACTCAAAACTGAAGATGAACTCCAATTCAAAGTGAATTCCAACACATTCTTGCAACTCCCACAA
>NW_026017791.1:0-37571 GCF_020466585.1 Dendroctonus ponderosae
TATGCATCATTTTCCTTGCGGGAATTATATGAGCAATACGGGAGGTAAATGCGTACAATATTATTAAAATTATTGCTTCATGTTGCATCTGAGTCATGCATGCGTGTGAAATTTACAAGAACATGTGATAATCGCACTATAAATAATTGTGTTGAATTTAGACAGGCTGCAAAAATTGGCAAATTTCGCAAATTGTTGAATAATGCTTCATTTACGGTTATAACGTATAAGCTTTAGTCACTCACATGCCCGTGACAAATGCACCTTCGAATTTTATTATGTCTCAAAAGTTAATAAATTCAACCAAGCTAAATAAAGAATATGTAGAAGTTAGTTTAGACACATAAAACGTGTTTATTCCAATTTTATTAAATCCCACAAAATTTGATCAAATGCTTCCTCAATTTTAAAGAGGTACTTGAACTGAATCCCAACCCCTTCAATGTTAATCTGTCTATCCTAATCATCACCCCCAGTCATGACTTCCATAAATTCTGCAACAAAATTTCCAACTGGAGAAGATTTGCAATCGATTCCAAACTTATTACCATCATAATCCACGGTGCCTGAACCATCAGTATCAATTTCAGTAATAATCATGTCCAATTCATCCGATGTTAACTTGTCATCCAACTCTTTCAAGATTTCTTTCAAGGTGCTCGTTGTGATATATCCGTTGCCTTGAATCAAGTTATTAAAGACCCTCATAATAAATCGAAAAAGTTTGAAATAAAGTTGATTCCTCACCTTCTTTGTCATATAATCTAAAGGCTTCTTTCAGTTCTTGTTGCATCGCTTCCGCGTCCTCTTCCACCATGAATCGTGACGCTAAAGTTACAAATTCGGCAAATTCCAACTCTCCGGAACCTAAAATATCAGATCCAACATGCATTCTTTATGTATTATAAAACATTTTATACGTAAAATGTTTTTTTGTTAAGCCGGAAAGTAATCAAGTTCAAATGGCCAAATGTTGCTATCTCATGCCAAGAGTAAGGACCTCAGGCTAAACATTTAAAAATATAATAAATAGTTGTTTGGAAACTAGGGCCTTTTTAACAGATGTAATTTCATGTTTGTTCATTTGATAAAAAAAACTGGCACATTTTCCCAAATTTTTGAGTGAAGTTGCGAAAGCAAAACGTTGCATGAAGATGCTTCTTAAAAATTGATATTACCATCTTCGTCCACTTCTGCAATGATTTCTGCCAACATTTTATCAGTTGTTTGTACTCCAAGCATACTTAAAATGGTGCCTATCATGACCACACCAATACTGCCCTTTTTCTCCACATCGAAGGTGTCGAAAGCATTTTTAAGCACTAAAAATTTAAGAACGGTCAAGCTTGTACATTACACAAAAATTGACCGAAATGGCATTTACTTTCATTATAGTGGTATATTATACACCACAGTTACATATTTCGATAAGAAAATATTAATAAGAGAAAGGTAGTCATAACAAGTTCAGGACAGGTGATCATCACAATTAACTTACATGCAATTTGTTCCTTGGAGAGTTCATCCTAAACCCAGAACAGAAGCACAATATTATGATTGTGGGGAATTAAAATGAGAAAAAACTTCAGTAAGCATATTAAGTAAAAAAATATTTATGCATGTAAATAGATAAACATTTTTCTTTTATAGAGTTTTAAATGCTAATTTTCCAATAATTAATGGAACATATTTAAATTTATGAAGTAAACATTCAATTTGCAAGATAATTTACATTTTAAATAAACTGCCTGAAATTTTGTTTCGTTTTACTTTTATTGAAATTTTCACGATTTCTTACCGACATGTTCGAAAGAGTTCGATAGCAAGAAAATGGACAATCGGGCAACTGTACCGAACTGAATTAATTAATAATGCCACTGGAGCTTTATAGAAATGGAATGAGCAAATTATGTGAGTATTTAAATCTGCTGCAAACTTAAAATAGCTGGCTAATAATCAGACGTTATAATTTTTTCTATAAGATTTATTGCAGTCGCTTTGTCTCTTGAAACAGGAACGGATTGGACTTTTATTTAACACAAAGCCCTTTTGCATTTTCTTTAATGACTGGATCTAAAAGTAAATAGTCCAGAATAAGTAACCCAAAAAAATTTAGGTAGATAGTAAATAATACAGAGCTTTATAATAACTGCTCTCAAACTATCCAAGACAACTAGAAACAGAAGGAAAAGTAGGAAATTTTAGCGGTTTTATGAAATGAGAAAATCAAAGACTGTTTTGTAATAAACTGATAGGTATTCATTTATTTACATAAAATAAACTCAGCTCCCATTTGCAATAGAAAAACTGTTCATCACTTTCATAAAAATGATTCCATTTAAATAATACTTTGGCCAGGTTGTTCCCCATTGTTGTTGGTGGTAGTTAAGTTTAGTCGTCGCCTCCAGTCATGACCTCCATAAATTCTACAAAAACGAAATTGAACAATTACACGAACAGCTCAATTTGAACAGTTGTTTTTATTTGTTTGGGTCCAAGTGATTTATATCGAATCTTAACCCAGATAATGGAAAGCTGACGGATTAAGAGCCACTTTAAATTGAAATGTTTCCTGCTTGCCAAGTGCACCTACCACAATTTCAGTATTTATGTGTTTTGATATGGCCGTGCCAAAATGGATTTTCCACAGGGAATTTTTCGTTTTATTCCTATGTTATGTGGCAATAGAAGCAGCTGAAAATTGCAACACATTTCATGTTACTCACCATCAAAATCCACGGTCCCTGAGCCATCAGTATCAATCTCAGCAATGATCATATCCAGTTCATCGTTGGTCAGCTTGTCATCCAATTCCTTTAGAATTTCTTTCAGAGTCTTTGTTGAGATGTAACCATTGCCTGAAATGTTCCGAAAACTTTTGATTATTTACCGCAAAATGCACTTTTTTCTAAGCAAATATACATGTGATTGACTCGAAATTTACATTGTTTTCGTTTAGTTGGTGGATTATTTACATTTTAATTTAATAGTATAACAAAAAGCTTCAGGTTCAAAGTAAGCTGAGCAGGATTTATTTGCATTAGCGTCAGTATCCATCAGCATGGGAAACGAAGCATTTTACTACCTACTGACCATTTGATGGTATTTGAACCAATGCCAAGCTGAACGCTTCATGTATAAAATGCATAAGTTTGCAAAAAACAAATAGAGAATTTTGCGCTCGACGCATGATGAAGTTAATTGCGGGCACTTAAGGTAAATTGTGTGATAAAACCCAGCAAAAAACAATAATAGATTTCTTAGAAACTGCCTCGATTCTTCCATTAGCTAATAACTGCACTTAAGCCGGAAAACCGATAACTTGAGCAATTTGCTTAATTCCACGAATTTACCTTCTTTATCGTACAAACGGAAAGCTTCTTTGAGCTCCTGTTGCATGGCTTCGGCATCTTCTTCAACCATGAATTTGGCAGCCAGAGTAACGAATTCTTCAAATTCCAGCTCACCAGATCCTGCAACAATTCAGTTTCTAACTTTTAATTGGCTGCTTCAAAAGTTACAAACAAAATTTTCGTACCGTCGGTATCCACTTCAGCAATAATTTCATTCAATATCTGCTCAGTTGTAGTAATACCCAACATGGCGAAGATTGTCCTAACCATTTGGGTACCGATGCTGCCCTTTTTTTCGACATCGAAAGTGTCGAATGCTTTCTTCAGAACTAGGAAAAAGATGATTATATTTGAAACAAATTGGTATAAATTCGATGTAAGGATTCTCATATATATGACCAACGATTCCACGAGTAAAAAACAGGTTTTCTTGCGTGCTTTGATAAAAGCCTGTGTTCTTGCTGCTAAACTTTAATATAAACAAAATATTATTTTCGCTTATATAAATTTCTTTACGATTAAGCTGTTAACTGTTGCCGTAAACTTTTTGAGTGTCGCTGAAGTTAGATGATAGCTGTGGCTATATAAACTTTAAAGAGTTATTGTGGAATCAGCGTCACATTTTGCTCATTATTCAGTCGAACTTAATCCTAGTCGATGACTTAAATTGCCTAGACCATAAGTTAAGTTGTTATTTAACTTAATGTTTATATCATTGTGTTTTGTTATTAATCTCCCACGGAATGTCATGTTGTGGTTGAAAATAATATTTCTGCTAAAAATACTATTTATTAATAGTGGAGATAATGTTTGAGACATGCACGATATCCATCAGATTGGGATTTGTGGATCATTGTAACGCCCACTGGGTTTCAGGAAGTGGAGCTTCTGCCAATATTTTTGAAACGTCCATTTAGGTTTTTAATTTTTTTTATAAACTCCAGATTAGATTATTCTAATGCCAATTTAGAGCTTTTACACGAATTCGCCGCAATAAAAAAAAGTATAAAAGCTATGAGCTTTTACATAGGTACTTTATGGCGTTCAAATTAGAGTAAAGAAGCTTCCACCGAAAAACTACTTTTCTTTAAGGCCATTAGAATTGGCAAATCTAGCTGGACTTTAACTGATTATATTTGTCTTCTATTTTAGTTTTATTAGTAGATGTTCAGCTACAAAGCAATTGCCTTAGAACTGCTGAAAATCAAGTGAAATGTAGGGCGAAGATCAAATTTTACTTTATGTTTTTTTCTTAAAGGTGTGATCCTTTGATGTGTTTGATGGGTATATGGAATTTGTAGACAAATCTGCCAAACATTATTAATTACCCATTAGTATATCAGCGAAGCTAAAAAATACGTTTTATATAATAAAACAAATGATCAAAATGCTTGTAGATATTTGAAAATAATGCAATTTTGGACTTAAATATTATCAATTAACTGAAGGCCTTAATCGTCAACTAATAAAAATCGATAGAGTTCTGAAATTGTTTTTATTATCTGATTTAAGTTATCTTATCTATCTTCTAAAAATGTTTTACTGCTCATTTCGGCCAAAAATATATAAAAGTTGATAGAAAATCAATTTCCGCAAATTTCGTTATTTCTATCCAACTGTATAGTTCCTTTTATAATGTAAATAATACAATGGAATAATTTAAAAATAACCTGCTTTACCCATTTAAGGTCGTTTTATTCCTCGGGCAGAGAGATTTTAGAGAGTATTGATTTTTCTGTTCCTGACTGAATGTCTGAACTTTACATTGTTTGGGTTGAAGCCATTTCTCACTTAATGCGAATGACGGCTCCAGACAGTGGATGTTAAGCAATTGATTGAAAAACCGTATTTAAAAAATACTTGAAGTGGAGATATTCACTTAAAATACATCGGCTCTGTTTACTCAGTTGTTGAATCTACTTCATTTCTTAAAATTTTTTGCAAATTGTCAAAGTTTTTGGTTCAGAAAATGGCACGTGAATAAAGAATATTTTCAGGATTAGAGCACAGACTTCAATATGAGCAGAGATTTAAGAAAATTTCGTCAAAATCTAAGTTTAATTGCCTCCAGTTTTGTCCTGAGGAATTACGATATGACGCTTTTTTAAGGGAGTAACCAAGCTAAAAAACACAAGCAATTAAAAACTGTACAAGCGAAAGAAGAAAATGAACGTTTCCATCTGTTCGTCTACTTTATTTGAAATCAATTTCAGGAGAAATTTTCTATCAACTTTTATGTCCTCCTTTTATGTATCAGTTGAGAAGTTTCAATTCCGTTGAAACTCTTACGACTGAATTAAAAGCTCTGAATAGATGACATCGAAATGCAATAAAATATTAATTTACATTACAAAACATTGTTGAAAAAGCTAGAAAAAACAACAAGAAAATTAAAAAAATTATTTTAGTGTACTTACGAGCAGTTTGTTCTTTATCCAATTCGTCCTGAAAAAAATGAGGAAACCGATTAAATTCGATCTACAGGGAAAATGTGCAAGACATACCGACATCCTGGCGATTACTGGCCGTTCGTTACCTTTTCCAAAACGTAACTGACATAAATTTGAAAATCTTGTTTTAAGATTACGTAGGAACTGTATAAATCTGAGGATTCTTAAAATAGAAGGCGGACAGTTACTTTCGAGTGAGTTTTTAATTTCCGTTAAACAGCTGTTAATTGTTTCCACAGGCGCGGATTTTGGTTTCCCAATTTCAAAATATAATTTATAATTTCCGCTTGCAAATATTCTATTTGAACAGGTACCTATTGCTACACTGTATTCATACAAAATCCTCCTGTTTTCAATAGTTCGTTAATTAAAAACTAATTTTCTGAATTTTTTCTCACGTATTATATGTTTTACACACTATATTTCCTTGCAGCTTAAAGTCGGTGATTTAACATTTCTCCTCTTTCCAAAAAATATAAATTTTCATCGAACAGCTATTATTCAGGGCTATTTCAATTGGGACGCATGTTAATTACTCCATCTTGTCAGCTTGCAAAATTAATGAGCCAGAATTTACTCCCCTGTAGCAACTTGGCTTGGCAAAAATGATTCTTAATTAACTTAAAGTCAACAAATCATTAAACCCGTTCGAATAATAAATCGTTATGAACGTTTCCATTCGATTGATCTAATCTCTGTAGGTATCTATTTGCCAATTTTGCAAATTCAATTTGCGCCATTACAAACTTTTTTTCAATGTGGGGTAATCAACTTTCGAATTATGAATTTTTAATTTTGGTTTAACTCCTAAATAATTTAGTCCCTTTAAAGAGAGAATGGGCGATAAAAGCTCGTTTGCTTAGCGCATAAGTTGCAGAGTTGAGCTGCGCTCTAACTAGTTTAAACATTTCTTGGGTAATGTGCATTTAAGCAAATAGTTCTTCTTTTTAAGGCCTTATCCAAAAAATTATTAGATTGGGAAACGCTTTCCTTGGCTCGGTGATTTTTGGTGTCCTTTTTTAAATCGTATTTTGTCGGCATCTTTCAAACCGTATTTTGCTTTAGAAAATAGAAGATTTGTTATAATTTCTTCTGGTACTTTGAGCAGCTAAAATTTGATTTCTAAGTGTTTAATTTCATTTCGCTGAAAAGCTATTGCCTTTGGTTGCCATTATAGAAATTTCATATGTTGGTTCAAGTATATATTATGCTTAAATCCAACTCGAGTCCAATCCTGTTCCCACCTATTAACAATGTGAACAATTTACCAGATATCAAACAGAGCCAGCGTTCACGTAGGCTCGCCCCGGAAAATTTTATACCCGCTTTCGTAGCTGGATCTGTGCCAGAAATACATTCGACTGGATTAAAGCCGTTCAGAATCAAATTAAATTTTAAACCACTGTAAAGTCTGCTCGATAATGTGGTGTAAACGTTTCTGCTTTGTATTTTCGTCCTGGATCGGATACCAAACGCCAGTTTTTTCCTGGCCTGGCACGGTTACTGTTGAGTGTCTGTATACATAAACAAAACAGCCGAGAGCTTTGTAAATTGTGTATATTTCGCTACTTTTATGCAAATTATGTTACAGAAAATTCTGAATTTTAAAAAAGTTGTTATATGACTGTCACAATATTTGCGCTATATTTTAAATACGTCAGTTATTCATTCAAATCGTGCTTTTTTATACAGTTTTAATTATTTTAAATAAATTGAATTATATGAAAATTCTTCTAGTATTATGATTCGGAATATATTCTCCGATATTTTACAATATTTTGAAGCCTTAACCAAGCCGAAAATCATGCTCAATTAGATTTATTTTCATGAGTGGTTCAACTCAGTTTCAAAGTGTTAAAAGCTCCTTAAAATGTGCACGATTTGCATCAGAGAGAGAAGAGATTAGAATATAACAAGAACAAGCCACAAACACTAAATTCTAGTGACACTTATTAACAATAACTAAAATATAAACGCAAATAAATTATTGTGAGATCAGTATATAAATAAGCAAAAAAGTAAACATCTACTCAGCTTTTAATTGTAGTTTTATTTTAATCATTTAGTTACGACTTGAAGCCATGCCTATATACTTTCATCATCAAGTCGCTTTCAAAAAGCTCATTAATCATCATTTTGTCACAATAATTTAATTGAGGCCCATCTCATTGCCTGTGTAGTTAGAATCATTTAAACTGAAGATATCTGTAAATCTCAAACTCATACTGTAAGCTGAGATTTTTTATATTATTCCCACCATATCTTTATGAAAAACTAGATATGGATCTGATTTGGGATATACGGAAAACATTTCCTTATGCGTACTTTTTATTGTTTTACTGCGAATTCTAGTAAATGACTGCTTTTGATAAAATCACTCAAAAAACAGCTTGAAAAATATATCTCAATTTATCCAAAAATGTCTTGTGCATTTCATGAAAAACTTTACAAATAAGAGAAAATTGAGTTCCAGCTATTTATCAAAACTCCCAAAAGATCTTCTGTTCTCTGAATGAACTCTAGATTTCTGTTCATAAACAACTTTATTAAATAAACAGTATCTACAACCTTATAAACATAAAAAAATCCTAACAAACGTGCGAAAAGTATATAATCAAATCCTGAAGCCCATTTGATTTGTTGTAAATGCGACTGCCTTCAATGTTAACCAATCATAACTGCCTTGAATTCTGAAACAGAATTAATGGAGAAAAATCTGAAACTTGACAAAAAATATAATTGCCATGATACACAGCTTTAACAGGTAAAGTAAATAGTAATGAATTACATATTAGTAACTAATTGCTCGTTATTTATTGATACCTACATGCAGCAGCCAGTGGTGAATTTATTATTCGAAAACCCGATAACAACTGAGATATGAATTTATTTAGATCACACGTATAAATCATGCCCCGAACTTGAACATATCAAAGTAAAGGCGCAATTTTTCAAAACCACGGTTTTTTCCTTGGTGCTAATTTTTCTTTGCAAATGTATTTATTTCTGGAACATTGTATACCGAAAGCTAAAGGTTTTTCTTAAAAAAATAAACGGAAAAACGTATGTGTTTTGTCATTGTTAATGTTATTTTTAATTTCGGGCTGTTGAGTAACTTGATACGTATCATAGCCATTTTCCCATGTAATTCGAGTTATTGAGATGTGATTATTTCATGCCAAATAACCCACGTACCTTCCCAGTCAACCGTTCCCGATCCATCAATATCAATTTCGTCAATCATGCTGTCCAGATCATCGTCAGTCAATTTTTCGTCAAGCTCTTGCAATATTTCGCGCAAAACTTCAATGGTAATAAATCCATTGCCTGTGTATTAATATGCTATTGAGGCTTGAAGTTTAGCAAGTAATTGTGATAATACCTTCTCGGTCATACATTCTGAATGCTCCCTTCAGCTCGGTTTGAATTGCGTCGGTATCTTCTTCTTCTTCGATTAGAAATCGGGCTGCTAAATTGGCAAATTCTTCAAAACTCACTTCTCCGTTTCCGTCTTCATCAATTTCTTCAATCACGTCCTATAATATAGAAACATTAGATTAACTGTTGAGGTTTCAGAATTGGCTTACTTCAAGTTCACTTGAATCGAGCTGCGTTCCAAGCATGTCCATAATAGTTCCGATCATTTCCACCGAAATGAAGCCTTTTTTGTCCACGTCAAATGCGTCGAAAGTGGACTTTAACACTAAACGATTTAATTAGCAGTGAAAGAAGAGTGGATTTGTCTGAATTTTGTTTGATATAAATATTACTTTTATTGTATGTTTTTGTGATTCAAGCTAAGTTTGAAAACTTATCACACCTAAATTGCACTCACTTAATAACTGCTCTTTATCCAGATCATCCTAGAAAAAAGAACTATTGTTATTTTTGTTCTCGTGCAATTAAGGTCAAAGTAAGGCAAATTCAATTGAGTATAAAAGAACATGAAACCCAGAATAATTCAAAACTTACCATATTTACAATGCCACATTCATCCACACTTTCTACGAAAGACATCACTTTTTGTAGAGAAAGCTTTCTAGTACTCATGTTTATTCTGACGCACTGCTGGAGGGGATCCGTATGGAAAGTACAACATAAAGCCGCTCAACTTCTTGGTTTTATTTACTATGATGGCATCCGAACATTGCCAATTATTTATTTGTGGATCCGAAGTGTTCTTTCGTGCCATTCTTGACCTTCGCGTACAGGCACGTATCAGTACGAACTGAGAAACGATTTGCAAAAACGATTGATTTGGCTATCATTAAATGAAGACAAAGCCTTTCCCCAAAATTTCTATTTTAAAATAAAACTTTTTAAATAAAAAGTCCATGAAATTAGCAAAATCCTCAGCCGCATGAAAACGCAGCGGTGTCTACAGTTTGTACACAACACTTCAGTAAGGCTTAGGTGTGTGATCTGCTCTTAATCAAAGTTGAGGTAACAAATTCAAATAGTGATTTCTACCGATCTTCGTTCCAGATCATATGGGGAACATCGGATAAATGTTTCCATCAAAATCAGCAGGTTTTATACGTTTATGAACAAAACTGCGGACCAGGAATCCACGATGTTTAGACCCTAATTCGTATAAAAACGTTACAATAAAAACACATTAAAAATTGATGTTGACGCGAATAGGAAAAGCGTGATTTTGTAACAGTAACTTAATATATTCYCATTTAAATAGAATTKAATTTARACTCAGCATTGCTWTGCTTCGTTGAAATTTGGCTCAGTTTATTAACCCAATAAMTGCTTGGATTAAGGAAGTAAGCSRAATTTTGACGAAATTGTATATATTTTAATTAATAAACCAATTTACCGGAGGATTTTCATGTTTATTGAGCCTGTCGGCGTAGAGTACTGATCACTTCTAGTTAAATCTATTGGTAAATTCAATGTTCAACGCCACAAACAGAAAACTTTGGCTCCTTTGTTTTATATTTAAGTAATTGAATTCCACGCTCTAACTTACCAAGTCGTAAATATTGTTAAAGCTCTCGCTGTCTATTAGAAAGCTGGTGAGAAGCTCGTCCCTTAATCCTCTCTGAAATTATTGAGTCAAACCCAAGAAATTCTCAGTAATTTGGGAACAGACGTAATTAGAAGTATTAATATTAACTTCAATTTTCACATTTTGCTTYAGGGCATCGATAGTTTTTCGTGTTTASTAATCGATTGTCAATTGACTGGAAAATTTTATGTTCAACATTTCTCTGAGTGCATACATCAATATAAAGCTGTGAAAACCATTTTCCATTCCAGCAAAATTGCTCCCAAAGTATGTTTTACCATCTAGAGAGCAAACCAGAACTGAATGCCTTGATGAATGGTTCATTCTTTGACGAAGATTTCATATGATGCCAAAGCAGAACTAAAATGGTTCTGAATGTGCAAAACCTTTTAAAGCAGCGTGGGTTTCGCTAGTAATCATTTCATTAACTCGGTTTTTGAATAAACGATACAGATTCTCAATGGCAGTATTCTGCAACTTTCGATTAAAGATCAATGTTTTTTCTGCAAAAATAGTGCGTACTAGCAGAATCATGCTTGGACGATGTACTTACTATTATTTTCAGTTTTGTCTTCTTTTGTCACTCTGTTACGCTTTTTGCAATGAGAATGTTGTTATTCGAGAAAATTCTTTGATTTTAGAAATTCTAAACACTTTTCCGTTTAGGTTTCTCAGTTCCAATGATATTTTAGCGACCAAATTAATTATTTGTTTGCTGCCACCCTATAGAAATGCATTTTCAATGACAACATCGATTGCGTTTACAAAATWAAGTGTTGACAAGTTCATTGGCAAGAAATTAAATCTTTTTGTKATGCTTCAAAGAATTTCTTACCTAATTAACAGGGTGCTGACAGACATAAGAGCTCTACCTATATATAGAGAATTAATCGAGCATGTTTWGGTTTACTTTGTGAACACAGTGAGTTAGTGAGTTACCGGTAGAATGGCCGATGAATCGCAAGTAATGTTTTTGATTTTTCGCTGTTTTAACAAAAMATTATCTTAATTTAATATGGGTTTGTTAATATTGAAAATTTTCGTTGTAGGAACAGAAGCCTGCGGCAAAAAAACCGCCACCCGTAAGTACGCTTTTTAGCTAATAATTCAGCGCTCTGTTATTTCAAATCATCTTAAAGCCATAATATTAAGAAAAACTATTTGGAATATGGAAAACTGTAGAGAAGCAAATCGAGGTCCAAAAACAACATGATGGGCAAAAATATCGAATACTGCCTTTTCATCATTAATTAGCAAAGTTCACCTGTATTTTTATAGCTGGTTTCTATTTAGGATGACCTTAAGAACCGATATAATGGCCACGAAAGCAGCTGCAATCGATAACAAATTGTCCTATGCCAATATCGGTGACGCGATTTAATGTCAATAATTATGACGCGGCTGGATATAATTTTATAAATATTTCTTTGCTCAAAACGGTATTAGTTGCTTTATTTGATCGGGCATCTAACAGTTAGCGGCGCTTTTCTTAAGATGGTAAGCGAATTCGATTCTTTTCTATACAAGCAACTGCGCTTAAAAAACTCTAAACTAATCTAATATAAAAATTCATACATTTTTCCGATTGGCTTATTAACTATTTGATTTATATTTTAGGCGGACACCAAAACCGTAAGTATAACATGTACCACTTGCTCCAAAGTAAGTATAAAACAAACCTACAAATGTTCAAATTTTAGGAAGTCGTATTAGATTATGAAGCCTTGAAACATCTGGATATCGCAAAAGATCAGCTCAAAAGTAAGTCAACGCCCGTATTTTTCCTAAAGTTTAACCCGGCTTGCTTGTTTTTCAGTGCTAAAGCAAATATTTGATTCGTTCGATTTGGAGAAGAAAGGCGAAATTGGCGTGGAAATGATTGGGCAAATCCTGGATATGTTGGGTCACCAACTCAACCCTGAAGAACTCGCTGTAAGTTCGGTTGTTCAAGTATTTCAATTCTGGTGCTAACAATTTTTGGAAATTAGAAAATTATTAAAGAAATTGATGAAGATGGCAACGGAGTGATGAGTTTTGAGGAGTTTGCACATCTGGCAGCTAGATTCCTGGTGGAAGAAGAGGAAGATGTAGAGGCCATCTTAAGAGAATTGAAAGATGCTTTCCGGTTATACGACAAAGAAGGTAACAAATCACTGTCAAAACCACCTTGATATACTTTAGGGTTGTTTCTTCAGGTTTGGGCTACATTACGGTTGATTTGCTTAGAGACATTCTGAAAGAGTTGGACGACAAACTCACCCCGGCAGATCTAAATGAAATGATTAAGGAAATTGATACTGATAATTCAGGAACTGTAGATTGGGAAGGTGCGTAGACGCAAAAATTCGAACGTTCGCACTGTTTGATATCTTGATTATTTGGTGAAGTGCATTCAATCTATTGCAAATGTATGCTGCATTTTAATGCTCATTTTATTTAAATGTTTTTCAGAATTTAAAGCCATGATGATTGGTTGAAAGCTCGCAAACGACTCTCAGGAAAATTAGGGTGCTGTCGCACTCTTCGTTTAAGTTAATCAGATGAACTATATTTTTTAAATTCGAAAATAAATATTTTTTGATATTCAATATGATGTTTTTTTAGCCTTTTGTGTTTTCTGGTAAACGTTTCTTATTAATGTGCTATTTCTATGGGTTTGCCAAGTACCCACGCTTCCCGCATTAACGAGTCCAGATAATTCATGTAGTTTAAAGAAAACACCCGAAAGAAAGTAAACAATAGTAGAAGCAAGGGCGGATCCAGCTTTCAAGTTAGGTCATGTAGTAGAGATTYAGTCAGGACAGGTTCAATTCAATTACAAKAATAAATGTAGTTAAAAGTTCGGCAAAAACTGATCCGAGAACTCSTGCAAAAATGAAACTTAGATTAGATCACTTTTGCACACACATCTAGCTGTTCAATAGAAATTGATTTTATGATTCAAGTTCGTATTCCATCGGAGYATTAAATGTGGATCTACACAACATATCCAGCTGAAAAGACTCCAAGTTTCACAAAAATCGAACAAAAGCCCGAGAGCATTTAATGGAAACACAGTTAAACAGTCAACATTAAAACAAACGGAAATCAAACTGCAAATGACTYATCCAAAGGGACGACGACCCTGCCTTAGTTCACTMTCTTCGGAAAGCGTTTTTTTGGAAAAGGTGATTAAGTTTGGTACGGGAAGCGAACAAAATATGKCGTCAGTCCWTTGTTCATGGGCGGCATATACAGGATGATTTGGTGCCAATACTAGATTACCAGTTATCTGCCCACTGAAAAGTTAGTTTTTCATTTGGAGTAGATCTTTATTGTTTGTTCAAGTGTGGTTGAGGTTTTGAGGGTTAATAATAAGAGAAAGCTGATGGGGCACCAGCTTGCAGAATGCTGGTAAACCTKAGTTATAATCTATCAATCCTTTAGCGTGAACTGAGTTTACTTTTTCGAGAAGCAACTTAAGTTGATGGCATTTTTAAACTATCTTTATTTKCTCTSTTCSTTTGAAATAATCACACTCCAGACTAAGTTTCTGTACTAAATATTCTTCTTATTTCGTTCCAGGTGGCACGATGCAGCTTTAGGTAAGTTTCGCATTACTTTGCCYCTGGTTGCCCGGTAGATGTAGAGCTTTWAGTCCCATATTATTGACATGTATTTCATCATATACTGCATGCCATATTTACTCGACAAAGAACGATGAGAGGCGTTCTGGATTATGCATTAAGTTTTTAAAATGTTCTCTCTGTAAAACTAATTTAACCTTAGATATTATACTTTTCATGAATGAGGTTCTCGACAGAAAACTCTTTTGATATGTAAAACTATTGACTTTTTGTGAACTACTTATACTGTTTCTTGTCTTGGCTGGTAATTTGCGTTATGATAGGCTTTTCTTTCTTTAAAATACACCCTAAATTGAACTGTTCTTGACTTTGAATTTATAACAGAAGTAAGTTTTTATTATAGAAATCCAGAGAATTTCGAACTAAATAATTAGGTAATTTTGCTTCTGTAAATTACCGCCAAGTGTTTGCAAAATTTCAATCATTTTCACTCAGTTTTTCAACATTAATCAGTCAGGTTTTCCGCAGTAATTTGTTTTTAACCCAAAACAAATCAAATCAAAATCTTTAAACTTTGCAAATTCAATGTGCTTAAAAAGTCGTAAAAATTAAGATATCAAAACTAGTGTTTTTCTGTTGTAAATTATTTTATTATTAGGGATTTTCAGCGGCCAGCAACGATCCGATATATTTCAGATTTTTTACGATCCAGCTCCCTTCAGGCAGAGTAACAGCCACTAAATGAGCTTTTTGAGAAAATATCGGGGTTTTAGGGAATTTTCAGCGGTCTGGATCCGGACAGCATTTCATTTTGTAGAAGTAGATGGCAACCAGGGTTGTAGTTTTTTTCATAGCATTTATTCTGCTCTCATATGCAGATTTGTGGATTTTAAGTGGCGAATTTTATGTTACGACTTTATCGAAATTATAGCGCACTTATTTTTGTATGCTCTAGAATTTTCTTCAGATAAAACTGGTAACTTTTTCAAGAGCTTCATTTCCATTCACTAGTAACAGCGTTTCTTAAAAGGTTCCGCATTTTTGTGAGGCAGCAGTGGAAAACAATACATTTTTATAGAAATTCGTACGTTTTTCAGCAAATTCCAACATTTTCAATTCCCCCCGATATTAACAGAGTTATGCAGAAAATTTCTATTTATAAAAAGCTGTTTTCCCAAAAAAATTCCCACAACTTTTGAAAAATAGTCTTCAATCTTGAAAAATGTTTTTGAATTTAGGAAAAAACGATTTTAAGACAACGTCACTCGCTGGAAGTAAGTTTCGCTTAAATTTTTTTCATTTGAAGTTCCCAAATTTTTTTTTTCACTAAAATTAACAAAGCAATAGAAGCAACCATAAAAACTAGAGGAAAACGGGATTATTCAATAGACAAAACAGTTTAGTGTCAGCATAGGGCTCTTTATTCGACATTTATAGATAGAATATTATATTTCAGAAACAATCTATAGTTATCTGGATAAATATATGACACTCATTACACAACAGCCATTGTTCTAACTGTATTGATATGAGAGCGATTAAATATGTCTGAATATAATATTTTGTTAGGGAAAATAGTAAAAAACAGAGGGCCGAGTGCCACAGTTGCGTTGACATGCCGATAACGACCTTTTTTGCTAATAGAAAATTTTAGAAAAATATTTTTCTTTTGAGCTTTAAACATCTCAACGCAACATTGTCTTGTGGTACCTCGGCCGGATATGTCTTGAAGTGGTCTGGCTGACTCCGTCACAAAGAACGGCTGCCTAAACATCATCAAATTACCAAAGAATCATGGTATATTAAAGTTTGCTTATATTAATAAAGATATGTTTAAATTTACCACAGATAGTGTAGATATAATAATATTTTACAATGATATGTATTATGTAAAATGTTGGCTATTCAGCACAAAAAATCAGTTGAATATAGTGCTCGACTACTAATAGGTGAGAGATTTTGGAGTTTTTTAGATTGCAATTATTTGGAAACGCGAAATTTTTAACGAAGTCTTGTTGATGTGATGCTTCTAACACTATGATGAACTACTTTTATTTTCTAATTTTAAGGTACGTGTAGAGCAAAAATTGCTGATTTTCAAAACTGTGATATTGAATTGGAACGCACATGATTTTTTTAAAAACTATCCACTACCACTGCCTTAAATGTACGCATGGTAGTGAAATTACTAATAATTATTCCAAGATTTTTCCTTACGACTACTGATATGAATTATCAAAGCTCACAATTTATTCCAATACAAATAGTTTCACTAACCTAAAGTTGTGGCCGCATTTCCAAAAACTTTCTATCCATCAAAGTCCTTGGAAATGCAAAAGATGGCACACTTGTTGATATGACTGGATGTAAAGGTTTTCCACCTATGATATGTATAGGCCTGATCTTCCATGAGAAAATCAATTATCTTTTTGTTAGTTTGGATGCGATTTTCAGCCAAGTATACTATTAACTAATACAAAAAAATAATTCTAACTACCGCTTATTACACATCAAGATATGAGAAGAACAACAACATCTAGATAGATCTAAGGACAGAGAGTTAGAGATTTACGTGCTATTAGTTTAGCTAGTGACAATTTTCCATTCAGAGCTTTCCCCACTTGCTTTGACGAGTGTTCAGATATAAATATGAGTTTGGTGGAATCGAAATATTAGGAGAAAAAGGGGAAAAATGCAAAAAATTCGCAAATTCTGTCCAAATGTTCATTGCGAGGCACAATCACTTGCGATGTTATTTTTTTATATCCCTACAATGAAAATGTGGCAGTATTGGTGCGAATGTTTTGCCGTTCAATTGATAATTTCCCTAAATGCGAAAGCCTCAAAATTCAAAACTACGCAAGCACTTACATGCTGTAGGGCTCTGTTTGCAATACAGTGAGGTGTCACTGTTTTTGCATAGTCATATATCTTCATTTCAATGAACTAGAACCTACATTCTCTAACTCTAATATTTAATCCTCTGATTTGGTATGGCAAGTGCCATTAGCTTGCCGCTGGAAATCTCTGATGTGTCCAAAACTCACTTGCTCAATCCCATCATTCTTTTTCCTTCTAATGTGAATTGTCATACCAAAATCTACTCACTACGGTCTCAAGAACATCTATAACCTAAATTCCTATATTACTTACCACATTTTAACTAGACACGAGCAAAAACTTAGCTAGAACCAAAAGGTTGAGAGCCACAAGGGCCTTGGATGCAGCTACTTGCGTGTCAGCGCTACTGTAAGCCGAATTCTCGTACGATTTAATCTTGCACTTCATTTTATCCAGAGGCAAACTCTGTAAACTGTATTCCCGATGCTCGTGCTGCATGGTACACACCGTCCTCTTCTTCTGCATCATTTCGTCGTCTTTGTCTTTCAGATTTCTCAGCCAGTTTTTATACCATTGCAGCTCGCAGTCGCACAGTAAAGGATTATCTGTAAAACAAAAAATTGAGAGAAAACACAGGGCTTTTTACGGGGTTTACCCATCAAATCCACCACCCGGAGAGTATCGAGTATTGGTTCCATTACATCCTCCGGCACATGCATCAACTTGTTGTTTTGCAGATTTAGAGTTTCCAATGAATTCAGGTTTTCGAAAATCATGCCACTTAGCGAACGGATGCTGTAAAAGGCAAGTAATATTGACGGATTCTCTTCTCCACTGTTTTGCAACTTATTATTATGAAACTCAGTGCCAGTTAATTTTACTTTTTGTGTCAATTGAGCTGACTTGCCCGTACTTAAAATTGAAACAGAACTTACTCATTCTTCTGTAAATTAAGGAACGTAATCGAATCTCCATATCCTGCAAAAGCATCTTCGGATATAAATGAAATATTGTTGGACCTCAAGTCCAAATGACGCAAACGATGCAGGCGCTTAAGAGCCTCTGTTGGAATGGTGTGAATGTTGTTGTCCCCAAGTCGCAGATATTGCAGGTTTTCTGCGAATAATACAATTTTTCTCTTATTAAGTGCATTAACTGGACGGTATTGTGCGAAGCGAGATCCGTTTTATCCGTCTGAAATGGACCTTGAAGCCTTTTATTACGTAGCTAGATTAGCGAGACGATCTTTTATTTTCCAGATCGCAATTCCATCCATTCCATCATATAGAATTTTATTTCGCACGTATTCCAGTCGTTATCGAGACAATTCGCCGCAACAAAATTAAGTTAGAAAAATATCCCCAGCAGGAATGTGTGTTATTGGTCTGTTGTGGATTTTTATTTATACCGAAAATTGCTTTTATTCGTGTATGGACGTGTAATGGATGTTTTTGCTTTACATAATTTTTCACGATCAGTTGCAATTGTCAGAGAGAATTTATGATTGCTCCGAAAGTAATGTACAAATTATTTAAAGTGCCAGATAAGGTGCCCGCCCCGAAGCGAAGTATGAAGATACTAATCAGCTATAAAGTTTCTGTTCTGTTCGTAACCCGTAAAGTGACTTTAATTTTCCGGTTGAGTAATAAAAGCAGCTTTTCTGGAAATATCCTTGCAAAGATTAAATCCTTTTTAACACCCCAGTTTCCCTACAATCTGAACCCAAATGTGTTTGAAAGGCTATTACCGTACTAAGCACGGATCAGATCATTTCCCTTCAATCAATATGAATGTGTACATAAACTTTTACGCTCATCGTACAGAGTTCAACTAAGTGAGATATAAAATTCGCGTGTAATGGTTCTATTTCTGTCTAACATCGATGCTTTTCTGCTCATTAAAAAATAATTTCTTTAGAAACTTAATGTTTTTTCAAAAAGCTTTTATGCGCCTTTTGACATGACATAATCCATGAATTATGTATGCGTTTATGAATATTAACTACGCTTATCGACATTGGTAGATAAAATTGCTTGATTGGTTGGGCAACAGAAAGTGACTACCTCTCAGCTATTTGATGTATGCTTAGCACGAGCTTGATTGATCAGGCTATCAAGGAAAATGTGAATTTATTAGTTTATTCTTATTGCTTGGTGCGAATAATTTCAAAATTGTACTTCACTGTTGCTCTGGGAAATAAAACTACATTTATTTCATTAATTTTCATATTTAATTTACCTTTGAAACTGTAAATTAGGTATTTACATGTGATGAATAAATAAAGTGTGAATAAACTCCAGCGAAATAGGCCCAAAAGCAAAGAAGCGCCAACAATTGTAAGAGCCGATTTATCAAACTCACCGAGATGTGTCTCATAAGTTGTTGAGTTATGCGTCGTTGTGATTTATTTCGATTCCAAATGTGAGGGTAAATACTGAGAATTTTATCAACCGTATATGGCCCAAAGTGCCAACACGTAGAACTTCTGCAGATCAATTAATCTTAATCAACGTAACTACTAGGCAATTAGTCAACAAAATATTTAATCAAAAGTATGATTTAATGAATTATTCATGTAATTTTACAAGAACAGCTTAGCAATTATTCATTTCTGCTTGATATGAAACCAGAAGAATATTAAAACTCCTAAGACAAAAAACATTAATATCGGCCTAATTCTGTGCAGGAAAACGCCCAGTTCCGTACGACACAGTTTCTCAGCAAATAAATTTGTCTAGATTCCAGTCTTAAGGGCGTTGAAAAAGAATTAGGTAGCAGTTGGGCAAATTTACGTGTTACAAATACAAAAGTAGTAGTTGTTTCATTAAAAATGCAGACAGTCTACAATTATAATAAAATTCTACTGAAGCCAGTATATTTATTTGCAGAAAACATGTTCAACAGTTAGCACACGAAAGCCAATTCCCACTTCGCAAGCTGAAATTATTCGCGCTAAAACTAGGTCGCTAAAGTCTAATTAAAATGTTTCACATCAAGTGCATTCGTTTATACCGTAGCCTTAAATTCCAAAAGATTTAAAAATCTAGATGGCAATTATTCAAGTGCAAAAAGCACTAAAAAGAAGCAATTATTTATGCAAAAGTTCGCTTAAAAATTATAGCGTCTTTTGTTTTGCACCGTAATTTATGTTTTGTTTCTTTTCCGTGGTAGGTATTTTTTAAATTATTAAGCATGTTTCAAACTTGTTAATACAGCGAATAATTTAAACATGAATTGGAAATAATCACGAAGTTCTCATCAGAATATTCACACGTAAAAAATAATATGTGTATCATACAATATCGAGTTATGCACAAATTAATTAAATTTTCGTCTGGATTTACGCTCATATCACAACTGAAGATAAGATAAACGAATTGTGGTTTTTTGACCTTAAGAAAACCATATTTTTTCTACAAAGATCGGGGGCTGCTTTGAATTGCTGATGGATCTTTAACATGAACATAAAAGCTTATACTTGCAAATGTCGGTTCTGTTTTCTGATAAGCAAATGTTCAAAGCCCAAAGGGTTGGTTACTTTTAGGGGCTTTTATAAAATGCTTTTTTACCTTAAACATATATTTCCCAACCCTGTTTAGTTCTGCAGGCCTCAATTTTTTCTTTTGTCTTATTCTATTTGTGTCAAGCAAAGAAAATATTGTTGAAATGTTCGAAAATGTTTTATGCAGAGTGCCGAATAAATTGATAAAATAACCCTGAAGTAGCGCAGCTGCCTAAATGGAGCAGTTTTAGTTGGTTTGGATTTAAATTCAAAATTAGATAAACATTGTTATATTCTGGCCGTTTAATTGTTTTGTAAACAAGCCCTATTATTCCTGCTATAGAATTCAGTTCTCGCGGAAATAGTTGAGCATTTGCCTCAAACGGATTTAATTGAAATTTTAGAATTTGCCCGAACACATTCATGCGATTTTGTTGCTAAATTGGGAAATAATGAATATTTAGTTTTCAGTCAGTAGAAACATGCATTTTATTGGAGTTCTTCTGCAAAGTTTACCATATGAAATAAAATATTTTAATTTAAACTTTTTGTGTTGTGTTAAACATTTTTATATTGATACTGAAAAAGCCGGGAAATTTGAGTGATTGTAGATCGGATATTGGAAATACTGAAGTCAAATCGAATTCTATAAAAGATTTTAATGGTATACTATTAGGAGTTTCAATGAAAACCTCCGATCTTTTTTGAAGTTGTTCGTTTAAAATTTATCGTTCAAAATAAACCTCCAAATATTAACCGCAATGGTTTAATGGAAAATATACTTGTTCGCTGAGTTTAAACACTCAGCGATTTGTCAATGCTTCTGGACTAATGGAAAGCAACGACCCAGATTGTCAGAATTTAAATGGCAGTATCTGCAAGAAATATCTTGCGTTTTTAAATGTATTCTGGTCGGGGCATTTGAAATATTCAAATTGATGGGTGGATTAATTTGCAATTTTTATCTTCTTCAACTTTTTAAAACTTTGCAAACAAAACAAAGATTTTCTCGAATCAGAAGACAACGAAACAACAATCTATGCAACATCCGACAGATCAGCCTTTTTTCGACGTTAGCATGATGAATCCAATACCAGTTGCGTGTTATATGTTGAATGTTTGTTCCTCAAAGTTCGCTTTGCATGTGGAATTTAATGAGTCAGACTTAATTATTAATTAGTTTATTTCGAAGTGCTATCTGCTTTGTTTCTTATCCATAATTTAATATAATATTAGACAGATTAAATAGCATGTTGTATTTCAGGTGTGTTTTACTCCTCCTTGTTTTGTTTAAAATTATTTGCACCATTTTCACTTCCATTTTGGGAAAGACGTGTTTTATTTAAATTATTACGATTGTCACAATACAATTGTAATAGGTTTCATGAATTTAAATGGAAAAATCGTTTTCGTTTTGAAAAGTGAAAAGATTGGTTTCTAGGGGATTGTAAAAAATTAATCGTGCCAATTCAAGCCTTAATATTTTTTCGACTGATAAATGAACTAAATTAAGAACATTTTAAACCAGTATTTGGGTTTTCAGTCATATTTCGTTCTTTGCTTCCTTAATATTTGTGTTTAATGAATACAATTTTAGAATCGAGTGCGTTCAGTAAATTAATTAATAAATCTTATGTTCATGTTAGCAGTAAATTAATGATCGAAATCTCTATAATCTCCGATACTTGCAGTTTTGTGCCAGTAGGATAGTTTTCCCATTTCCTCCATATTGCAGATACAAACATGCTCTCACTAAATCGCTTGCCACTAATTACGCAATTTGTGGCAGTTAGAGGAAATTACCTCATGTTTTATCCAGCAGGATGAGTATTTAGACTTTCCTATATTGCTACTTCGATTATAAATCTTCTTCCATTTCCACTCCAATAGAAGTCTAATTTCCAAATTGATAGTAAAAAAGTGCCAGTTTACTTAATTTATAATTCCCCTTTAAACAGCGCCCAATTAATGTTCGAATTGTTTATTTAATTAAAAAATAAAACGAACTAAACGTTGCGATATTTTGCGTGCTGGCGATTTTATAAACGTTAAATTGTATACGCTGAAATTGGAATTTATTATTGGTATTTTCCAATCATTTATCATTTTTAGTGACGGTTTGGTTGCGTTATTAAATTCATATTAAATATAAGAATGTATTTCCTGCCATATTCGACACTTGATTTATGAATCTATGTAAAACCCTTTTTCTTATACTGTGCTGTTAATATAACTTTACAACAGTAGCTGTAAATTGGAATATTTTTTTATTATTTTTGCCTTAACTGCTAGAAGTATTGCAATATGTATGAACATGATTTCCTGAGGGCTTAATGGTTGTTTGGAAAAAGAGAAATATATTTTAGCTTTGCTAATATCCAGGAAAATTCCATTCGTTTAAAAATTGATTTCTTCAGCTGAATTTAATTGGGTACAAGCTTTGCACCAGGAGAAATCACATAATGGCGCTATCTTACCTTCTAATCCAGCGAAAGCCTCCTTATCGATTGTGTCGATATTATTTCCGTCCAGTTCTAAAGAATTGAGAAGGGTGAGATGGGAAAATACCCGTGAAGGGACCGTTCGAAGTTTGTTGTGTGCCAGTCCCAAAGAATCCAAGTTTCGCATCCCTGTACAAAAAAATCAAAGGTTTTTAATTAAAAAGTCAGACGATTAATTTAATAAATTCACCCAAAAACACAAATTATATTATTTTACGCAGCAAGGATTAAATAGACTCTACTTAGCATACATTACAACTCCCATTCACTCGAATAGAATGAAATGGAATGTTTACATTTCATTATTGTGTTTTACTCTGGATATTTTCCAATCCCGCTCGCTATTCCCGGATAAATGCAATTTAAAAGAGTTTCATTGCAGTCGTGTGTTGCTTTCATTAGCAGGAAATTAATTTGGAAGGTTTGCTCAAATAAATTCACCTCCACAAAAAGTGCATTCAAAATTGTTTTATTCGTGTTCACTATAAAAAAATCCACCCAGGCACTTCTATTGTGAAAGTTGATTAGATTTTGTCATATTAATTCCCATGTAATAAGGTTGCTGGAATGAACTTTGTGAACTTTGAAACCCATTTTTTATCACCAACTCTGGCTGGAAACTCCAAGCAGGAAAATTTATGAGAGTTGGTAGTTTAATAACTTCGTGAAAAGGAACAGGAACCTGTGGGTATGAGAGAAGGGCAATTTTATTCTATATGTGAACTTTTACGAGGAATTTTTAAATTATAGCACTTTCAAGCCATTGTATCACCGGCGAATTATGACCCCTTCGCACGTTCCTTAAATCAATAAGGCACATAAAATATCTACCTTCAAAATCTCCCTCCTTTATTTCACTAATCCGATTCTCTTGCATCTCGAGTTTCTTAAGCATATCGAGTATGCCTAACGACCGTTGAGGAATGGCCGTTAATCCGTTGCCTCCTAGGTTAAGCCGTTTCAGTTTCCTGCAAGAAAATTCGCAGTTAAATGCAAACTACACAACGGTGACCACCTTGTAGGCCTGGATAACACTGCTGAGTTGCACTTTTGAGTTGTTGCAGCTCTATGAGTAAATGAGTCTTATAACTCATTGGGTAATGAGTTATAACTCATGGCCGATGACGGAATTTTAACATCTAACAAATAAAACCATCAACATATTGCTTTTGGGCATACGATTGCTTGAAACTATTTGGTCTAAAATGGGGGAAAATTAGGAAATTTTGAAGAAACTAAAAAATTTCAGAGCGATCAAGGTGACGAGTTTTCTAAACAAGATAACTTTGTTTCGATTTTGTCCCAAATTCAAACGTAAAACGGGCATTCGAATAAGATGATCAAGAAGACCAAACTGTAAAGATGATGATGACTTTTCTTCTAAAATCCATCTTTTTACTTTTTCGCATAAACGACTCTCAGTTTCCCGCTATTTTACAGTAAAACGTTAGGAAAAACGCGTTGTTCTGTTTAGAGAGATTTGTTTAGAAATATTGACCCAAAAGTGAAGACACCGGAGTTTAAATAAACCAAATTATTCACAGCGACAAAAGTGACGAGTTTTCCGAATAATTGATTATACACTTTCACTTCTGCTCGAGGAGATATTTTTGTGCAAAAATCTAGAAAAAGTTATTAGGCTTTTGTCCAAAATTGGAAGCTGCAAAAGGTTTCAGAAAAAAATGTACAAAACTGTTCAGGACGAGTGTTCCAATAAAATTTATTTTATTATTTTCACAGAAAATACCTGAAGATTGTGAGTATTTTAAGTAAAACTAAAAATAATACGTTTTTTGCGTAGCAAGAATTGCTTAATAGAAACTGTGCTAAAACTGGAATGACCTGGAATTTTAAAGAAACTTGAAATATCTTCAGACCGATGACGGTGGCAAATTTTCCAAATATTTTTTTGGAAACTTTCGCTCTCTGGCGGTATTTTCAAAATAATCTTAATTGCTTTCGGTAAAAAACTGAATAAAATCATTTGGTCTTTGTACCAAATTCGAAGCTGAAAGGGGTTTTCCAAAGTTCTCTGCAAACCGATAAATGAACCGAAACTTATTTTGTAAATTTTGGCTGCAAAGACCCCTATTTTGTTAGTAAGGAAGAAAATCACCAAAAAAGTATATTTTTACGTTTTTTGATTAAAAACTTTTACTTGGTGATCGGTTTTTGCGAAAACCTTAAAAGTTTTCGGGAACAAACGGAATAAATTTATTTTCGTTTTTGTCCCGAATTTGACTCCGAAAAGTTTTTGTAAAATTCCTACAAAGCTATAAATAAATCGTTTCATTTTTTAGGAAAAATACATCCAAATCGTCAGCGTTTTTAAGTAAAACTCTACAAAACAGAGCGTTTTTGTGTAGAAAGCAAAGCATTTAATCTTTTTCGGTAGAGGATTTTTCCAAGCCTTATTAAATCATTTAGCTTCCATCATGTTCTTTAAGCCTGCTTACTGCGCCATTTTCTTAAAGTGTCGGACAGCTTGACTATGCTGCAAATTACTTGCTTCTTGATTGCTATCCGAGAAAAACGCATTTTAACACACTTATAACACTATGAAAAAAATCGAGAATTAATTGTTTCCAACGGCAATTTGCCAGAACAATTCACATTATTTACAGATTCGATATAACGTTCTGTGGAAAATCTGCTAAGAGCCTGCAGGCTTCAGAGCTAAGATAATCCGAACCGTAATAACCATCAACAGATTAGCTGCACACCTAATGCGAGAGGATAGTTAAATAATGTATACCCGTTTATTGTCGCAGCCAGTAAAGCATTACGTCTTATCTCTACCTTCTCTGGGTATAAATCAGGTTGACGCGATAGTAAACCTGAGTACTTACTTTTCCAATCCCACGAAAGCATCTGGATCGATCGATGTGATCTTGTTCTCATACAAAGTAAGAATTTCCAGAGTATCCAGTCCATTAAAAGCTTTCGCATGCAGGCTGGTAATCTTATTGTGATTCATGTTGAGAATCAACAAATGATTAAGGTTCCTGTATGCGGGAGATGGAACTTGCGTAAGGCTGTTCTGCGAAACATCCAGCTGCGTCAACATTTTTCCTGCAACAAATCCGCAAATATTGTACATGTTTAATGCATTATAATTTTAATCCTTATAGTTAGAAATTCTGGAGTTTCCAATTGCATTTTATAATAGCGTCCTCTAAAACCAAGCCCGCAATCCTGCAAAACAGACACGAAGGCGCAAAATAATTGCTTCCCGTTGGCTTAGCGTTAAATTCCACTGGCAAACCGGGCAGGAAAATTGCAAATTTCAATACCTGCACAAGCAAACGAGTTTCCTGCCCAATAAGTCTGATATTGCATAATGCTTAACACATTTGGGCTTTCGTACGCATTGACAAAGTACCCTTTTGTGTTCTATTAGGAAAAAACGCCAAACTTCCCGTCTTCAAACGAATCTAATTAAAGCGCGTTAGTGGTTCATCCAACTGTGCTTCAATCACAAAAAGTAATCCAGAATTAAAGAATCTGGCGCTGACAGCAATTAGAACGCAGATTTATGTATTCAAACATTCAAGTTCCGCTTTTTCATTAAACCTTTCGTTTTTAATGATCAACTGAAAATCACCCCAGGCAGGTTGGAGTTTAATCTACAAAATAGCACCGATGGAATGAAAATTTACGCACTAGTGGGCACGACAAGAACAAAATATGCTCTGAACTCTGGAAAAGCGTTCTTAAAATCTTGACTCACATTCAATCAGTTATCAAGAAGCAGTTAGAGTGAATAAAGCAACTGAAGAGATTGATAAAAAAACACAGTTAAAGAAGTATCCACAAAAACAGTGGAACCTTTTGAAAAAATCCAATAACAATCAAAGATGGAAAATAATGAATAAAGGCACTGAAGCTCGCCAAGGTAAAATACCCCTGCTTAGCAACAGAAGAATGAATGTCCTGTTGTTCCATAACAGATACAAGGCCTTATCGCGTGCGAAATTAAAGAGGAGGAATAAAGGGCGACAACAAATTTTACTCGTAGCAGAAATGGTGTAGAAAGCTAATTATGGTCCCAAATACCGTATTAAACGCCTCTTTTGGATGGTTCTTGGGCCGAAGTATGTACTGAGTTTTATTCTACTTGTTTCTTGTTTGTCGCATTAATGATTTTGAATATTTTATGTCTATAGCCACTATTTTTATATCAATTTTCTAAGCTGTAATGGACGGTAATGGAATAATCGCGATTTGTTAGTTTTTTGCCGCTTTAGTTTAAGCAATTGTACTCGAGCAACTAATTCATTCATTTACGCGATTTTGTTTTGCAAAAGCAGCCAGAATCCACGGAACGTGTTAAGTTCTGTTGGTTTTGAGTATATAAAAATATATTGTCAGTGTCCCACTTTATTAGCTGAAGTGCAAACCTACGATCTGAACTGATGTATCGTGCAATACTTCAACCACTAAAGGTTTTTGGGCAAATGCGACCAAACCCCAAAACGAGCCCATAACACGCATTCCCATCAAAGCTAATTAAATAGTGACTGAATAATGGGACCATTCAGATCACAATCACCATGATATTTGTAGATCATTTCAGTAACAGCGCTGTAAATTTTATGAAGCACTTCCGTAAAGCGGCCATTTTTTCATCGCAATATATACTTCGCCGTAAATATATTTGTTTCTTCTTCAAGTATATAAATTGGTTCATTGATTTTCACACTTTTTTCAATCGGTCTTACAGGAAAAATGAACTTACCAATCGAGCTGAGCGACGCCTCTTCCACGACTGACAAGCTGCTGTTGTGGATGGTTAAATGATGGATATCAAGTCCGAGGAACACGAAGCCAGGCAATTTTCTCAAATTGTTATGGCGCAATTTTAAATAGAAAATAATTAGGGATTTTCCTTTCAGGATGCTCATCGCGTTGTTGATGTGCAGCTGATCGGTAAACTCGCAAAGAATATCCAGACCATTCTTTTTCACTTGGCAGGTGCATGGCGCAATTTCTGCTCGTTGGGGACATGTTTGCGGCACCTGAAAAAAAAACGATTTTCTTTTAAAATCTTCTGCATTAGTAATAAAGTTTTCAATTTCCGATGCATATTCCCTGATTCGTTTTATTTTTGTAAAGCACAGCTCAAAGCAAATTTATTTTTCCATCTTCTTTTCGTATATTGATTTGAAAAATTCGAGAACCATTCTATTATCCATTAGCGAGCAGCAACAGCTTGCAATATTTTATGAGCAATGGCGGAATATAAAGTATCCAATATTAATGGTCAGAAGCAGCAAGCGACTGCATTGACATATTGGAACATATTTCTTATTTTGTGTCTCGAGTCTCTCGTTTCTCGCTACACTCGAGGAACAGGACACGACACAATTTAAATGGCATTGATTGAATGAATCTGGATTCTCGATTTGCTTCCTGCAAAGGAAAACATTTTTGTTTTACAAACAGGCTGCTTTAAATCTTTCGTGTAGGAAATTGAACAGCAAAAATGTGCTATTTGGTTTTATTAGAACTTCGCTGGGTTAGTAATTGCATGTTGCCTGAAATGGAGAGAAAATTTATTTTCAGTTGTTGTCAGCCACAATTTCAAATTTGAAAAAGCTTTAGAATAACTGGCAGCATATCGGAATGGTTATTTGCGCTCGAAATGCCAATATTAAATGATACTGACCAGCTGAGATAGAACGTAAAAGCCATTTCGATTAAATATTCCTAGTTGGAAATTATTCAATTTACTGCATTTACCTTAATAATTTTCTTTGCTTTGTGAGCTTTCTGAGCTTTGTAAACTCACATTTCATATACAATTACCTCCAATGGTGCAATTGCTCATTGAAAATGTTCAGTTGAAAATGGGCAAACGTAAGAAGATTAAAAATAGTTTCGCTTCTTCTAAGCTGTTGGATTTCTTCTTTTTATTTAATTTGATTAAAGGAACAATCTGAATTTTTTGTAATTTCCGACTATCCCGTTTATTTACAGAATTGTTTCAAGAAATACGTTTTTGGTCTTGCAGAGATACATTATTGTCGATTTTCAAAATCTAGAGTTCATCAGTGGACTTCACAGATTTATATGGCGTATATGGCGAGTGTTGGTCTTAAATTGTCTATAAAATTTCAGATTTAACATGAGTTTTAGATGGTAAAAATCGGACCAAGAGCAGCAAGATTATCGTTTAAAGAACAAAAATTTTTTTTGGACCACTGTGTAAATAGAGGGAATGGCCTCTAGAGGAAATTCAAAAACCGTTTTCAGTTATTACGTTTATTTTTAAGCTTTTGGTGTTGAGATCGAAAATACCTTTTTTGTGTTCAACGAGAAGCATGCCAAACTCTCTGAAATTTTTTGATTTACCACCCTGTAGAAAACTTAGCTGAGGTGACTAAATTTTACCAAAAGGGCCCCTCACAAAACATAAATAGCACTCAATAACGCTTCAAACAGAAACCATATTGCTTTAAGCGATCAAAATTTATCCAGTTCCGAAGTTAGAGAGATTTTGGCTGTTTTGTAAATTGGCGATAATTTTGTTGAGCAGTTTATAAGGAAGGAAAACCAATCCGAACGTAATGCAAATAAAATATGGTTTGAGTAAAAAAACGAATAATATTTAGAAATGCACTAATTCGAATAAACGAACGAGAATAAAGCAAGTAATGTCTAAGTGCACAAAAGAAAATATTGTTAATGCGTAAAAATAAAGGCAAAAAGCAATCCGCTTAATGAATTGAATTCGTTGGGATCAAAATTATGAGTTTTCAAATGATAATACTGTTAGCGAAGCATTAGGGAAAGGGAAAATGAAAAACATTTCCGAACAGAACAAAGAAATTAAATATATTTTGTTAGAAGCAAACGCAACAATAGAAAGCTGTGGCCAATATCAATACCAAAAGAAAGCGCTTCGAAATTGTCAATACAGCCAGCTAGTTAAACAGCTGATCAAATAAACTTACTAATAAAGAGAAAGTGACAAAATTATAAAAAAAGTACAGAATGAAAAAATACCTTAAAACAAATTTTTCCTTGCAGTCAAAGTTCGGAGACTCGTCTTGTTCATTTAAAATCAGAGAATTTATGTTCTTGATCAATATATCCAACGAAACATGTTTCCAAACTGACTAGACGATTTAAATCGATATAACGTATCTCCACTAGTTCGTTCTGCATATCAAAACGATATCGGAGAATTTACTAAAGCGTTTCCAGTTCATTACTTAATGGCTTTAAGAACTTTCGACCAAAATCCAACAAATTCCCCTATATGTTCTCAATCATTCCTGCCAAATCAATCCAAAGTTGATGGCCGGGAAATTGAGTTAACAGAACATGTCACAAATTCAATGTATTGTTTCCTTTCAATGTATTAAGGTTCAGTTCCAATTAAGCGTGCTTTCCTGTAAGCAATTAAGGAGAACGTCGAAAAACCTTGTGGAAAAGTTAGTTTTTCTGTCGGCCGGTTTACTTTTGACTCGCTAAAAATACACTGAATGGGAAAGGAAATTCGGAAAGGTCGTTGTTGAAAGCTGAAACATCCTTAGAGAAATTGCCCAGATGTTTTCACTGATACTTCTATGAAGTATCCATGTAAATTTATTTGGTTGCAAACTCACTGAGATCTAAATGGAGTTAAGAGCCAACAGCCTTGGAGCTCGATTTACAACGTTCTGTTAAATATTATTTCAGTCTATGTTAGTCTCCAGTCGCCGCAAGAGTATCACAATGTTTGCTTTCAACATATTGAGGAAAGCTACATTTGAAAGTCTGTTTTATCGGTTTGGCTGAACAATTGGGTGGATAAGACAAGAGGCACGATTTAATATTATTACACGCCCCAGGGGATTGTAAATTTAGTATAGATAAAATACACGTGCAGAATTGCTTGGGACCGTTTGACAAACTGTGTATTAGGATTTAATCCAGGCCTACAAATTAGAGCAAGCTTTGCTAAATCAATGCATGCTTTCAGGGTAACACCGAAATGTGTGTGCAAATGCATGTTTTTCTGTAAGCTTTCGCATCAAGGCCTCTATAGAGAAACGTAGCTATGTTGTGAAAGAGCCATTTAAAAATAATATTCTTTATGTCCTTCCATATTTGGGAGCTCTAGAGTTGATGTAAGTTCTTGAGGACAATTCCATAAACTATTTGGCAAAACTCAGCTAAAAGTTGATGCTGAACTAGAAGTTAATTATTAAGTTCAAAATTGCCATCCCGATGATGCGCATGTTGGCTGCGAGTTTTATAATAAAGTTTGCTTCAGCAGATGGCTAGACACATATCGTTTCGCGAATCGTTTGAATAATTCACAGTTCTGACCCTTTGATGAATTTCGAAGTTACTTAGCCGAACCAGGGAGTTCCATAAAAGTTTTTATTGAGTAATTAGAGACGAAAATTTCGTTACATCCTCAGTCCCGTTTCAACCTAATCGAGTAGCTGTGAGCAATAGTGCGTCTCCAAGTCTGCGAAGGTTCGAATGATCGCTAAGTTGCAATATGGGAAATTGGGGTGTATTAATTTCGAAGACATCCTGCGGCTATCCCTTGTCAAATCTTGGCATCTGCTCTGTACAGCAAAAATAAGTTGAGCTGTATTAACACGAGTTTATATGGAAATTTTAGTTAATTATGTGACTCTAGATTTGGCTCGCCAGAAAACGGGTCCAGTCGAATATTTAATATAAACTTCAAGCGATAAATAGTGGATTAGCAAATGTTGGTAAATTGCATAAAATGCCTCGAATTAGTGATTTAATTTGCTTTGTTATTAAAATGTGTACGTTGAGTAGATAATGTAGGAAATTTAACAGCATCACAGTCCTGGCAAATCAGCCGAAAATGCACTGCAACGAAATTATCGTTTGAATCAATCCATAATATTTGATCAAGTTGATGGTCTAGAATTCGAATACATTTCAACGGTTTTTTTCGGTTAAAATGCCGACTTGTTAACTTTAATCTGCAGGAAATGTGCAGCAAAATCAACAATTCCCAACCCAATCGCAAAGTTATTGCATTATTCGTTAAAATTCCGACTGACAAATACGACCGGATATTGGAGGATGCATTTAAACAACGTCGAGTAATTTAAATTTGTTATTCGAGCGCATTAAATATTTTAAATGGAATAATTCTGCACTAATACAAATTAAATATTTCGTCCTGACTAGTTAATTAATTATTCACATTTAAATCAACAGCGTTTCTTCATATTGTATTTAAACCGGACGAAATACGATTTTCAACCGCCCCAAATATTTCCATTGAAACAACTAAAAAAACTCGGGAGAATGAATAGAAAACCAGAGAAAAATTGCGATAAACTGCTTGGTTGTTTTCATCCCGGTTAACAATCCGAACGAATCCAAGACTTTAAAGGAAACCCCAAGGGGTGCGTCTTTTTCGAATAAAAGATGTCTATTCGTCCTGTGTAAATTCGGGATTTGCAAGACAATAACTAGTTTAGCGCAAAAAAGGCCAAGAGATGGAACGATTTCAATCGGCTTCTATTCAGTGTCAGAATTGTTGTAAATTATCGAATTAGCTGGCTGGGAGATCTTTTACGTTTCTTTTTACGCTTCTTTGCTTGTCGGTTAATACAAAAAAGACTTTCAACCGGAATTTTAATACCCACTGAATCGAAAGTGAAAATTTGCTTGCACTCATACAAGCTGCTTGTCTGTTCAAAGTTCATCTGTAATTTCCTTTGCTGATGGCTTTCAATGGAAATAGAGTCTCTTAGAAGACCACTTGCAAGCAAAGAATTTTAAGAATATTTTTCTTTTCCGGGTTTAGAGGCTTGATTGTTTCACCGATCCAGCGAGCTTCTATAAAGCTGATAAAAGGGTTAAAATAGAAAAGGTAATCGATATTGCATTCGTGATGCTGCAAAAGCGAAGCTATTAGACGCTATACAAGCTTTTGTTGTCTGCTAAATGCCTCAATATGTAATTCTCCTGGTCATTTATTCCTGGGTAGTTGTTAACTTCCGGCTATAAGCACGGCTGAAACTGACCCGGCGATATTATGAATTTCACTTTATTTGAATGGCTTCTGACTCATTTATCAGCTTCTTCGATTTACATGCAGCAAATGAAGAAAGTCTGGCTCTCAGAGTGAATTTCAATATAGCAACTGGGTGCTATTTTATTGCGCAGGTTAATTTAACAGATAACTAACGTCTTCAAATATTTAACTTAAATCTCCAGAAAGTTCTAAAATTTTTCTGTTATTTTTAGCTTTAAACCTTCCGTCCTTAACACGCGGCTCATGTTCAAAACTGTTTCATGCAAAACGCTCGCGATTTATCGCAATTCGAGAAAAACAGTTTATTCGAATGTTCCGCAAAGTAGCACAGAGCTCCGTAATTCTTAGCAATTCAAATGGAATGTATATATCAAGAAATTAAGCTTCGTTAAGGGCTGTTCCAGCTATACAAACAGGCTTGGAGCATCAAGGCCCGAAGCTAAACATATGTATGGGAACTTGAGCCCTATGCTTGACTTTATTCGCTGCGTTCATACACGTTTAAAACGGTTCCAATTTTAAATGAACTGAACCATCACAACACGGTTACAAAACTGGCAATTCCATTGCGTCTGGATGGTTTAGTAAAGTAAAACGGGAGTTTGGGTGGGCCAATCAATACGTAGTTTTGGGATAAATGGTTGGCTTTTGGTAAGCTTTTGGTGCGCTTTTGGAGCTTACCTCTGCCGTGGCCAGAGCGCACAATGCTACCAACCACAGGATCCAGGTCCAGCCTCTTAACGGCCACGCCTGCACCCTGGCCATGACGTCACGCCACCGGGGCGCTAAGCCATCATTTCCAACGCCCACCGTCCCGACTCATGCACCACAAGTATCTGAAACAAAAATAATTTTAGCACCCCATTTAAAAGCAAACATCCTGTATATGGAGTGGCTACTAAATGACCACAATACCACTATCCTCTGGAAGAAAGCTTGAAAAATTGAGGTGGTTGAAGAAGATTGTAACGCTTTATGTGTACAAGACGCTTTATGTGTTCAATTCTCGCTTTTTTTGTGTTTTTTCACTTTTACATAAAATTTGTTCAGATATGATACTTTGATCTGAGTATTTTCTCCATATTTTTTTTCGGAACGTTTGGTGAAGAACGTGTTGCTTATTCTTTAGAGCAACTTTGTGCCTTAGTTTCTATTTAAATTCCTTATCCATTTTGGTGTTTCTACTTTCACAAAAATGCACAGATTAGCAACTGATTAGGTTATTGGGCTTCAAACCGTTGGCATCTTTCTAATGTTCCAAAGGAAAGACATTCCGGACAACATTCTATTCCATCATTATCTAGAAGGGAGAAGAATCAGTTTCCATTACAAACTATGTTCAAGCAAACAGTTCTAAGCCCAGAACGTGATAAAATTGTCCGAGTAAACGGATTATAATTAAGATAAAAGTCAATAGGTCCATAAGTAACAAAAAAATGGCAATTTTATAGTGTTTTTCTTTACTTCTCAGCCAATTGAATAATATAACTTTACCAAGTGAAAGCTCGTCTTAACTCGCAACAACATTTTTCATTTTTGTTCTCTCGTGTTCGGTTTTTGGGCATTCATTCCGCAAACTATGAAAGCAGAGAACGAAATTACGAAAGATATAGGTGGACTTAGAGCTTATGTTATAATACGGATTTTTCTTTTAAAGGTATTTTTTAATCTCGCTTGGAGATGGATTAGAAGAAGTGCGATAGTCTTGTTTATCAATGGATTGTTTAGCATCCAGAGGAAGCGCAAAGAAAACTATAGCTATTGAATAAATCAATTCGGGTTTAAAGGTTAATATATTTTTCTCTAAATTGTTCAATTAAGCAACTTCTCGCATATCTAAGGGAATAAGCAGAAACCTCAGCTTGTTGAAATCACATATAAACCCATATTCTTCAGAAACTAAAGCATTCCCTTTGGTAGTAACAATACCTCTGCACAATAGGACATGAACAAGTCGATTATATAATTTTTCTAAATTAATAATACAATTAAAAATAGACTTGTCGTTAAATATATGAGATATTAGGCATCTCTATTTATGCCAAATAAAATGCTCAAAAAATTAGACGTTACTCGGAAAAATGTATAAATATTTTGGAACTGGATAAATTCTGATCGCTACGAGCAATTAGATTTCTGTTTGAAGCGTTATTTACCACATTCCTTTGTCGGTTAGTGCATGTTTTTGCAAAAAAATTGTGGTACAAATAAAGATCCTACGAAGTTCCACCTGCATACATGGCTAGACAAAAAAAAATTGTTTTCGCTCATTTCGTTTATTTATAGAAGGGTCTTAAAAAATTGTTGGTACTGTAGTGATAAGTTTTTTTCTTTTGAACCGATTAGCAGAATCTAAGGTTTATGTTGGAGCTAAAACATACCAGGTTACATAAATAAACGAAACATATGAAAGTGAACTGCACTTTAGTTGAATGTTTGCTGGAATCACAGATTTCAGGAGCAATTGTGCTTTGGGTCATTTTTATGCAACCCCCTTTATCGAGTTTTTGTCTTAAATTGTCTACGAAGTTTAAAATTTTTTAAATTTTTTTTAAAATCTAAGAGCAGAAAAGCTATTGTTGCCAGGATCAAAAAGTAATTTTTTGAGCTCATCCTGTAAATAGACGAGAAGACCGAAATTTCAAAAAGCAGTTGGAGCCATTTGGTTCATCTTTATACTTTTGCTGTTGAGGTCCAAAAGAAACCCTTTTTGTCAAACTTTGCATTTTCTCATTTGTTACTCTGTTGAAAATTTCTTTGATGTGCTTAATTTTTGCCAGAACAGGGACTAACGGAACCCAAATGGTGCTAAATACGACTTCAAACAGAAAGCAAATCACCCCAAACAATCAGAATTTATCCAGTTGCAAAGTTTGGGCAAATTTGGCGGTGTAACTTTCATTTTGTTGAGCAGTTTAGTTGCGAAAATCCACAGGGTGTAATTTTTCTTTTAGATAATTATCACTTTTATTCTTCCAAACTCTTTTGTGGAGGAAGAGTCATAGAAATTTAGTTCCTTCATATTTTCATTCTTTGTTCAATTTGGGCAAAATTTATCAAATAGAATTAAAGGCAACATAAGCGTAAATCTAGCATTTCTTTGATAAACTTATATCTATTAATCGTGTCAATCCGTATCTTATTTTTACTCGAAAACTCATATTAAGCAGTCGAACGCCGCAGCATTGAGTGAATATTTTTTAACTTAATCTTCTTATTTGTGCAACGTTATTCCTTTCGTTTTTTATATATTTTAATTTTAATTGAAGTTACTTGTATGATGGTTGAGTCCATTTCAAAAGCTTTAGATACGAGTTGCACTCGAGAAATTTTACCATTTCAATGGATTCATGGTTGAAGCCTCGATAAAAACCTGAATAAAGCGCTGAAACTTTGGTAATTTGTGAAAAACAAAACGCGTTTTCAATTCAGTTGCAAACCCTCTATCGGAACAGACGCTATGTAATTTTTGCCAACATTTTGGTGTTTCAAAATTAGTTGAACCAAAGTGATTTGAATGCGTAGAAATGGTACTCGGCTTGGCGCCAGATGCACCTCAAATTACACCTAATTAAGCCACGTGCAAATGCTAAGAGACCCTCAAACCTCAGATAAGCCCAATTACAGTAATAGAGGCATATCGCTTGATATTACGGGGAACATCATTATCACTTGTCCGTGTTGTACAAATTGAATTCGAGCATTTACCAATATATGCCAAATCATACAAGACAACGGGAAATTAATCATCTTGAATGCATACAGTTGCGTTTATTTGGCAATGTATAATTTAGTTGAAATGCTTAACTTTTCCCTAAATCTAATTTTCTGCTGTTATTACTTTGCAACACACGTTTAAAAAACAAAAAGTAACAAAACCTCATGATATAATTGACAATACAAAAAATGTAATTTATAAAATTCCTTGCGAATGCAATAAATTTTATATAATAGAAACCTCAAGACCATTACACAAAAGACTCAAAGAACACCAATCATACATAAAAACAGAGAATATTAATCACACGTTTGTCAACATGCATTTGATAATTGCCATAAAATTCAATTGAATAATTCCACAATTTTAACAAAAGAACAATCCACAAAAAAACGTAAAATTAAAGAAAGCGCACTAATTTTACTAAATCAAAATAATTGTGTTGCTTCATGTTCATTTAATTTAAGTCATACATGGTTACCTATGCTAAAATCTGAAGTAGACCAGAGAAACATACAGCCAAATCAAATTTACACCAAAATTATTAATTAACATTACTTTATTAATTTAAACAATGATATTAAGTCAAAGTC
>NW_026017792.1:0-1500 GCF_020466585.1 Dendroctonus ponderosae
CAAAATCACCAAATTCCTTTTCTCGATATACTAATTCAGAAAAATTTAGACAATTTCGAAACCTTGGTCTATAGAAAACCTACTCATACTAACCGTTATTTGAATTTCGACTCAAATCGGCCGATAATGGTTAAAAAAGGTATCGTAAACAGTCTATATGATAGAGCAAACATAATTTGTAATCAATCTAATTTTTCCAAAGAAAAACAATTCATAAAAGAAATTCTAAATTTCAATAATTATCAAAATTTTTTTGTTGAAAAATGTTTTAACGAAATTGAATTCCCACGAACAAAACAAAATCAAAATAAATCTATTACGAACCTTTTCATTCAATTTATTCCAGGACTTTCAGATCAAATTAAACGAGTAGGTAAAAAAATTAATATTAGGACTATCTTCAAAACTGAAAATACAATTAGAAGTAAAATTTCAGTAACACAACCTCATGACATAATTGAAAGTACAAAAAATGTAAGTTATAAAATTCCTTGCGAATGCATTAATTTTTATAGTGGAGGAACCTCAAGACCGTTACACAAAAAACTCAAAGAACACCAATCATACATAAAAAAACAGAGCATATCATAAATCACATATTTGTCAACATGCATTTGATAATTGCCATAAAATTAAATGGAATAATTCCACAATTTTAACAAAAGAACAATCCCCAAAAAAACGTTTGAACAACAAGAACAACAAGAAGTTTGTAAAAAACTGTTGATGAGCATTTCGCCACAAACATATTTGCGTTCTAAAAAAGACTGAATTGCGAATCTGTCTCGCGATTTTCTCTTGGAAATCCTGCTCTTAAAGGTAAAAAAAATTGCTAAAGTTTACGTGATAGAACAAAAATAATTTGTACCTAATCATTCCATTTTCGCCCAAGAAAACCAGTAAAATTCAAAAAATTACTTTGTTGTCAAGCTCGTTAGGAGCCTCATTGTCCATTATAAATTAAGCCGTAAAGGAAGAAAAGGATGAAAATCTTTTTCAGTTTTTTCTGGTAAAAAAAGGACGCAACTTTTTCCATGCCATTCATTGAGCCAACTCGATCCAGACCTCTAAAACGAAAGTGTACGAATGTGATGAGCCTCATAGACATCGAACGGAGAACATCTATTTATATCCATCATCCCCGCAGGGGAAAAAAACAGTTGAGCCCTTCGTGGAACACGTGGGTGTTTGCATAAAGTGAGACCGAATATCGGGGCATGCAAGTCGTCGATATTTAAAAAGGATATGCTTTATTGACCCAGGTCAGAGCAGGATATGACGTAACACATGTTGGCGTAGTAGAGGATTCCATTCCGCATCCTTCGCTAAACGTTTCTACGAAAGGGACTTTCAACTGTCGACAAACCATACGGTTGCAGTCAAACGAACGGATGCTCAATGGATTTCGATTCTTTATTTTCTTCTCTACATCAACACAAACTGCAGTCAATGCCCTGCAATGGAAAGTGGTGGATCCATGCTTTCCATGTTCAAAAGAAT
>NW_026017793.1:0-1553 GCF_020466585.1 Dendroctonus ponderosae
TTCATGATTCGATTATGTCCAATACTTGTTTCTTTGTGTCTGGCACCTGAACATCTATTGTCGTCCACTATCTTCCTGGAACCACTCTTTCGCCCTTTGTTGGCTTGAGTTCTTTTAGCTTCTGCTATGTTGCTGTAGCATTTCCCCTGAACTATGTGTGGTTTGTGGTTTGTCTAATACACTTTGCACAAATTAATGGTATGAAGTTTCTATAGTCAACATATCCAAACACCAATCACTAGTGTCTAAATATGTATCTGCTACCGTCGGCAACCCATTACTTTGATTGGAAATAAGATATGTTTAATATTGAATTTGATATATTTGTTTATAAATCAGAAACAAGTCTTGCCTCTGTACAAATATATCAAACTGAATATTAAACATATCTTAATTCCAATGAAAGTAACGGGTTGCCGACAATAGCAAGGATGCAAACCCTGAACAGTAGTAGCAGAGACGCAAACCCCGCAAGAAGGACGTGGCGCAGTTGTGCCTGGTTCAATCATAGATGGCGGTAGGATAGACATTGTTTCCACATTGTGCAAGCGAGTTGGTAATCTATACTCGTCTTTATCTATGGTTCAAGCAAGAACCAATAAAATGTCGGCCCAATTTGTTTTATTTTCGCGTTGACATTGCTGGGCGAAAGGTAGCACGGCAAAAACGTTTAAAATTGCTGATTTATGGCCTGGCGAAGTGCGTTTAAGATGCACATTGCAAAACTATGCTATCAACGTGGCCATCAAGCGGAGAATTGGTTTTGGGTGCGTTTGTTGGGAGTTTAAAAATGAAACCAAGATCATGGTGCAGTGGCTGAGGACATTTCTTTGATTTACAATTAAAATCGTTCGAGAAAACAAGCCGGCGGAAAATCGTTTGGGTTGCATAAATTGCACCGAAAAAGTCGAGCGCAAACTTAAAAAGTCTTGAAAATTCCCTGATAATGACCCAAAATCGGATCTTTTACCGCTGGTAAAATAGACCAGCTTTTCAAAGCTTGCAAAATGCAATTTCTGAAATTTTCCCGATGATGATTAAAAACGTGATGCAAAAGTTACTCTCCAACTTTGCAAGTTTTAGGGGAGGAAATCATCAAACCACGGCCTGCATTGGCGAAAACCACATGCAACTTGGAAAATGTCTGGAAACTTGCCCGATAATGTCAGAAAATCGAAACTTTTCACACTTGCAGAACAAACTTTGCCCTGCAACATGCATACGAAATGGCTCTCTTGCTTCGTTAGTTCTTGAGTAAGTAAATGCCAGACGGCAGCCAGTTAAAACTTCAAAATTCTGCAAAATTCCATGATGATCACGGAGGACAATTTGAACGCACAGTTGTGAACAGAACAGGAGTAATTCGAACTGGAATGGCCCACACATGGTGTGATAATTGAGGCTTTTTCCCATGCAAATCGCGTACAAAAGCTCACGATCTTATGCTGGATGCGCGTTTATTAGCCACACTAACTTCCAACAGATAATGTAGGCGGCTTATGCAATAAAGGGTTTTAACAATTGTGTTCGAAACTGGTCCATAATGTCAATTG
>NW_026017794.1:0-1556 GCF_020466585.1 Dendroctonus ponderosae
TATCGCTCTATATCTATAAACTAACCCAAACTAATCTACAATTTAAATTAACCACCGTAAAAGAGACCAGGAAATTTTAGTGTTCTCTGCATCAAAGCGCGCATTAAATTAACTTAAGGTCAATTTTCCCGAATGCAAAAGTGAAGGGCTGCTATCAACATAAGATGCTTGTAATAACGTTTATCGTTAAACTAGCCAAGTTTGGCGTCTTGTGGCTTCGCTCTAATCTAAGCGAAACAAGTTGCAACACGTGTTGGTGGATGCAAAAGGGCTGAGTGAAGGGTTCAGCCGCTGTCTGGAGCTTTATTTAGCTAATCTCTCCCCCAGATAAATTACGTGCCGGCCCTGAAAGGGCCATAAATTATATCATGACCATAAATTACTTTTCATTTTGCTTAGAATAAAATGCCAGAGGAGGTATTTTTCCCGGTTATCTATTTAAATGGAGAACTTGCCATGAATGAGCACTTGGTTCAGGAAGGACGAGTGAGCAAAACCCACTCAAACCAAATTCGGCTAAAAAACCCAACCGGTTAATTAGATTCTTTCAGCCAGCAAGAGAAATATACTGCCTACATTCAGCAATCATGTCGTTTAATCTTCTTTCACCCTTCGTTTAATATCTGTTAATAGGGGTAAATGTTCGCTTAGGACCACTCTATGATTAATTACGGCTGAACAGCCTTTATATCCATCTCCTAAGACCCTTTTACGACTAAACGCATTTTGTGCCAGTCTGAGCTAAAAAACCGAATGAACCCACATCATTTTGATGAAAAAACAAAGACAAAAAGCCAGCCGAACCATCCGAAGGGGTTTTGATCGGAAAAAATCCATTTGCTTGAAAGTTTTGATATTATATGAAAGCCACCAACGTTCTACTCATAGAGGAAATATGAATTCGCTTGCGGAAAATGGCCTCTTTTATACGTAATTGGTAGGAAACGTTATCTAACGATAACCGGATTTTTTCCAATTGCCATTCTGCAGGCATTAATAAAATTCCAGTCACAAAACCCATCCCTAGATCAATCTAGTTCGTTTTAATCAAGGTAAAAGTAAAAAGGGGGATCAATAAAGCCGACACAGTCAAACGTATTTCCGGAAAAGTAATGAACTCTCAAGTAAAAAGAGACTGAATATTTCCAGAGAAAGCCGTATATTCGAGTTAATGTGGCTTGAATAACAATCCGGGAGCATATGTGAAAATGTATAGATATAAAAGGAGCTGAGGGGTCGGGCCTGAGCAGAGTTAGGGATGAATTACCAAGTAAATGAACTGTTTCGACGTTATGGATGGTTTGCATAAACATACAATATAAAGCATTTCAACCTGCTGGCGTATATTCAGCACGGCTTTCCATACAAGAGATCCACACGGAGATCGATCAATACAACAGCATCTTTTATCAAATTTACTAGGCACTTATTCACTTAAGAAACTTTTTATTTCACATATTTTTGTCGCCGCTATGTTGAAACGCAGCCGGGAAACTCGGACCTCTGTTGAAGGAATACGAAGCACTTCTGAAAACGAAAAAGGTTGCAGTCTCAGA
>NW_026017795.1:0-1650 GCF_020466585.1 Dendroctonus ponderosae
TTTTTTGAGAAATCTGCGCAAATCTGAAATGTTAATAAAAACCTTAATTCCTCTACAAAACATCGGATGAATTAGAGCTCACCATCGACCTCAGTTACCAAAAAACAATCTTAAATTAGATGATCTGATTATATCAAAAGACCATTCTAAATCAAAAAAAAATCTGAAATAGTTGATTATTTTTAGAAAAAACTGAAGAAAAATGTATTATTTCGTCGAAAGAGTTACGCTCTCTAGCAGTCATGAGAGTGCTTTAAAATAATTAAAAATAGTTTTTTTAGCAAATTCCCAATACTTTATATTTTATAAAATTCCCATTCAAGTACTCTTTAACATTTGGACGCGAACAATGCTTAGCAAAAGACCCTGTGTACAGGGTGGCCATTTTCTGAATTTTTGTATGGGTAACTTCTGCATTTTTAAAGATAGAGAATCCGTTCAATGGCCAAAATTGGGCAGCAAATTCATTACTGTTTTCAAAATTTAGGTACCTGACTTGGTTTCTGAAATCTCCTAAAAAGGCAAAAAATCAATACTTTTTTAATTATCATATAATTCTTAAACTGCTTAAATTAGAAAAAAAGTTAAAATTGTCTTTGGTAGAACTTTTTGCGTTGAATTCAGTAAACTAGCACTCGTTGTCATAGGCAACTTGATTCACGAGATGAAAAATAAAACTATGTTTTTTTAAAGGGTAATCATAGTTTGCTGTGGCCCTTTTAAAATCCTAATTTTTTTCTGATTTTAACGATATAACTGTTTGTATGTTTTTCGCGTATTGTTGCCGTAAAACTTCAAAAGGAGATACAAAATGTGTAATAGGCTATGGGAACAAGAACTATAGTGTCAGACAAAGCACAAAACAAAAATGAAATAATTAACAGACACAATCATGTTTACTGGGCTAATGAAAATCATCATCTAATTGAAAATAKGCGAGAYGAACGTGTTTTTTTTGTGAATGTCTGGTGAGGAATTTTTAGTGATAAAATTATTGGTCCATTCTTTTATAATCACAATTTAAATATGGAAAGATATTTATACTTTTTACCAAATGAACTGGAAGACATGTTGAATAGTTTTCCTTGAGCATCGTAACGAAAATTGGCATATTTTCAACATGATAGTGCACCTTCACACAACTCACGAGTTGAATGTGAAGATGCCAAAAAATGTCGTATTGTTGTAAACGTAAACAGTAAACGGAAGTCAATTTGAACATTTAATTTAAACGATTCGTTATTTCAATTTGTTACAAAGCACAAGACAAAAGTGATAATATAGTTCTTGTTTCCATAGCCTACAACACATTTTTTTCCTACAACACATCATCTTCTTTTGAAGTTTTACGGCAACAAAAGGAGAAAAACATACAAACAATTATGTCGTTAAATTCAGAAAAAAATAAGGATTTTAAAAGGCCCACAGCCAACTATGATTATYYATTTAAAAAAYCATAAGTTTATTTTTTATCTCGTAAATCAAGTKGACTAAGATAACGAGTGCTAGTTTATTGGATTCAACGCAAAAAGTTGTACTAAGGGCARTTYTAACTTTTTTTCTAAGTTAAGCAGTTTACGTAATAAGTGATAATTAAAAAAGTGTTGATTTCTTGCCTTTTCAGGATATTTCAGGAACCAAGTCGTGTAC
>NW_026017796.1:0-1639 GCF_020466585.1 Dendroctonus ponderosae
ATTTGCATCTAATGTGCCGTATAAATATTTTTGGGCTGTTCCTAGGATATTTAACAATCCTCTTTTAATCCTTTTTTCAGGGGTTGTATAATGTTTAGTGAACGACTTTATGGATTTAATTTCTTCCAATACGTTTTGCGTTTTTATTGTAAGAAATTTGTAATTTGTGGAATTAAGATTTGTTAATTTTGCACTTATTTGCATGAGTGTTTTTTCAGTGGTCCTTAAACAGTTCCTAATGTTTGTTAGGTTTACGTGATAGTAAACATGATGATGGTTGTTGATTACATAACCTGTTCCTTCTTTAATTGGTAGCAACGGGTTGGTGATTTCTTCAATTCTGTATTGAGCGTTGACGAGTAATGGAAGAAGAATTAGTAGAATCTTCATTTTTCTGGAATTATATATTATTAAAGACTTTTAACGTCTTTAGGGTGTCTTTGATTATGGAATTCGACAGGTTTGTATTTTGGTTTCAGTTTCTCGGGCAGTTTCTTAGGGGTTGTTAATAATTGTCTTGAATATTTAGGGATCTCAGGATCGTTTTCGCGTTTCTTATTTAATTTGGAAAGAACGTTTGCATTTTTAGCGTTGAGTTTCAAATTTAGTTTTTTGTTTAATTCTTTAAAAGTTTCTGCCAGCTCGTGGACATAATCAGTTTGCAGTTGGTTTATATTCTTTTCAAAGTTTAGTTGATAATTCAAGTTGCCTTTTAATATTTGAAAGGGTGTATATTCGTGTGTAGAGTGAATACTATTATTATAGTTTAAAATGGCAATGTCAACTAATTCTTAGATTGTTTTTGATCGATAGTTTTGTCTAAGTGCAACAAGACTTTCTTTGAGTGTTGAGTGAAAACGTTCAATTGGCGAATTAGAATTTGGATTATAAGGGGTTGTAAAATGTAGTTCTATTTGGTAAATTTTACATAAATCTTGAAGTAAATTACTTCTAAAGGTTTGTGCATTGTCTGTTGTGATTTTACAAGGGGTTCCGTGGTGAGAAAAGAGTTTGATTAAACTTTGACAAATTTCAATCGATGTTCCATTTATAGAATACGCGGTGGCGAATTTTGAGAAATTATCTATGATCGTGAGGAATTTATATCCCGATATTGAATATGTGTCCATGTATAAGTGTTCAAAGGGTTTGGTTCCTATTGGTGTGGGTTTAAAGATGACTTTGTATGGATGTCGATCCTACTTGGTTTTTTGACAAGTTTCACAAGTGTTCACGTAATTGATTACGTCTCGTTCTAGACTTGGCCAATAGTAACTTTGTTTAATATTTTTTATGTTTTCTGTCATTCCTCTATGTGACGTTTTGCTAATGTGGTATCTCTCAATTATATTCTTCTGGTCTTCAGGAACGATGACGTCTTCTAGCAGAGTGTTTGTAATGAAGAGTTTATACGAGCTATTAATGAATGTTTGCTGGAAAATTGTTATTATCAACGGCTCTAATTCTTTGTCAGGAAAATACATGCCATATGTGTCAGGGGGTAGATAGTCTCTGATGAGTTCTTGTATTTCCTGAGTTACTGAGTTGTTGTTAATAAATACAATTATTCTTCTTTTAGTTTCGAATAACCTTTTTGAAGTTGTATATGGTTTATCTGCATTTGTGAATTTGAAGATTA
>NW_026017797.1:0-1637 GCF_020466585.1 Dendroctonus ponderosae
AAGAGACCTCTAACCACACACGGCTATAATGAGTCTATTATTGAAGAGTCGCGGACAAATCATGCAGTAGGTGCTAACACAGTCAAACGGCTACAAAGTTACCTTGTATTGACGTTATCGGTGCAAATTTAGCAAGAATAACTAGTCGCTAATTGCCTAAAAATAGCGCGGTAATTTCGGTCCAAACAACGCGTAATACGCACATTATCACTGTTTGAACACCATCATCCGATGTTTGACTTGCTCACAACATCAGCAACTGGCACCATAAGCATTGATTGATCGTTCAGCTAATGGTGCTTAACAGTAAAAAATTTAACAAATATCGTAATGGAACTGTTGAGTTTTCAGGGCCTTCAGGCCGTTGAGGGAAAGGTTTTGAAGAGATCTGATGGCACGATCGGAATCAGGGGCGGATCCAGCTTTAAATTCAGGGGGGGTTATGTAGAAAAAATACAGTCTTCTGTTGTCTATGAAATTAGAAAAATTATCGTCGATTTGTGCAAGGGTGGCGCAAGATTATTGCAAAATTTCACGTTTTTCCTCCCGTTTTTGCTCATTTCTCGGAGGCAAAATGAGCAAGAACGTACGTCATTCTAGACAGAAATAAATGGCCTTTTTAGAAAGTGTACCAAGGATGGGGAAATGTTGGCAGTTTTCTATAAAACTGCTTGAAATCAAGAAGTTTTAGATTTGCGTAGCTTTTTTTTGAGTTACAAAATCCACTTGAACATGACGCTGCTTTTTTCGAGGTTTCTCAAAAACCATTCAGTTGATATGTTGCAATTCTTTAATCCCAAGAATCCTTCTCAACGCAAAATCCATGAAATTTTCAGCACTTTCGGCTTTAAGTTGCTGTCTGCTCTAATTTGAAAGTTAAGAATTTTTGAAACAAAGGGTGCATTTGAGAGGAAACTTTCATTTTTAAGCTCAACTTTATCCAAGTCGGTAAAAATCAGAAAATCTGCCAATTTCAGTGAAATTTTCAATACTTTCGGCTTTCAGTGTTTTTTATAGGGTGTGCAAGTTTCAAGTTGCTGTCTGCTCTAATTTGGAAGTTAGGAATTTTTGAAACAAAGGGTGCATTTGAGAGGGAACTTTCATTTTTAGCTTAACTTTACCCAAGTCGGTAAAAATCAGAAAAGCTGCCAATTTCAATTAAATTTTTAGTACTTTCGGCTTCAAGTGTCTTTTATAGGGTGTGCAAGTTTAAAGTTGCTGTCTGCTCTAATTTGAAAGTTAGAAATTTTTGAAACAAAGGGTTCATTTGAGAGGAAACTTTCATTTTTAGCTCAACTTTACCCAAGTCGCTAAAAATCAGAAAAGCGGCCAATTTGAATGAAATTTTCAGTACTTTCGGCTTCAAGTGTCTTTCATAGGGTGTGCAAGTTTCAAGTTGCTGTCTGCTCTAATTTGGAAGTTAGGAATTTTTGAAACAAAGGGTGCATTTAAAAGGGAACTTTCATTTTTAGCTCAATTTTACCCAAGTCGGTAAAAATCAGAAAAGCTGCCAATTTCAATGAAATTTTCAATACTTTCGGCTTCAAGTGTCTTTTATAGGGTGTGCAAGTTTCAAGTTGCTGCCCGCTCTAGATTGGAAGTTAGGAATTTTTGAAACAAAGGGTGCATTTGAGAGG
>NW_026017798.1:0-1634 GCF_020466585.1 Dendroctonus ponderosae
TACTGCCTCGTTGAACCTTTGCTTTACACCTCGTATCTCCTCATTTCCTATGCGGGCGTTAAGGTCCTCGAGAATGACAATTTTATGCCCATTGTTTATTTTATTAACAGTGTTCTGAAATTTTTCATAGAAGATCTCTGACTCTTCTGTTGGTTTATACATGTCTGGGGCGTACGTGCTTATTAGGTGTATCACAGTTCGCCCAGTCATCAGCGATACTTTTAATATTCATTCACATAGTCTATTTCTTCTCTGTTTTGTGCATATCTTTCGTGTATAAATATACTCACTCCGGATTGTGCTCTTTCCTGTTTATCTCTACCGCTGTATACTAATGTGTATTGTTCAACCAAACTGGTTCCCTTTCCTTTCCTTTTTGTTTCGGAGATTCCGCAATAGTTTCTGAGATTCGGCTATATTGTATAATGAATTAATCTGACTAAAATTGAGATTAAAATCACGGGGAATATGTATAGGTATTATTACGGAATCGTAGTATTGCGGGTAATCGTGCTTAACAAATGTGAAAAATATTCCGTCATCTTCATCATACCTGGAACCTTTAGAGCTGAAGAGCATTAGGAAATACACTAAAGTCGGCTTATAATGAACCCGGTTATAGTGAACTTTCGGTTAAAACGAACTTTTTTCCTTTAATTGAAACGTCGTCCATAAAGACCAACGTATTTTTTTACTGGTTATAACGAACCCGTTTATAACGAACTTCCGGATATAACGATCACTTTTTAGGTTAGTTGTATATTCACTATCCGTTTATAACGAACTTCCACGCTCAGCAACACCAATCCTGCGGAGTTGTTTATATTAGTGAGAGCGAGAAACAAGCAGTGACTTGTTGTTTTTTGCCGCGTTATGTATGTAAATCGTTTTAGAATGGAAAAACAAAAACGCAAAGCTTTTTCACTAAGAGAAAAGTACGAGACTATTAACAAAATAAAAAGTCGAGTAAAGCAGAGTGACATGTGTAAGGAATTAGCACTTGGAAAGTCTACTGTTGCAACAATATGGAAAAACAGAGAAAACATTTTATTAGCGTATGACAAAACAAATGTTAGATGTAGGAAGTTAAAATTATCTTCACATGAAAAGGTTGGCAAGGGACTTATTAAGTGGTTTTGCAAGAAAATGCTAGTAAAATGGGAAGTAAAATCAAAAACAAAAAGTTCGTTTGTTCTAGAAGTTGGGTAGAGCGTTTCAAGAAGGGGCATAATATCAGTAGCGGAAAAATTGTTGGAGAGTCTGCCGGTGAAAATTTCTTCCTATGAAAATGTTAGAGGCGATCGATAAAAATTAAACATTTTCTATCAATCTCTTAGATGCAGTCAATTTCATTTATAGAGCTTGGCAAAAAGTTAGCCGAAAAACCATTGCAAATTGCTTTAGGCATGGTGGATTTGTAAGAAAAGAAAATGATTATGAACCACACGATGAAATTCCACTTAACGAATGGTTAGAAAAGTATAAAGACTCTGACTACGAGTATGACACAGACGAAGCTGTCCCAATATTGTCGAAGAAAAGTTAAAACCAAATTGAGTGATTTCAATTTCTTCGAATATGTGAGCATTGATAATGGCATTCTTACAAGAGAAATGTTGACCGATGAGCAAATT
>NW_026017799.1:0-1605 GCF_020466585.1 Dendroctonus ponderosae
CGTTCGTAAGACGGCGGACGAATTGACAGATCTCCAACCAATAGAAACACTTTCGTACCATCGTATCGTCGTACAAACGGATGCATGGGACACGGGCTTTAAAGTAAGCAAAAGTAGAGGGTAAACCGTTGAGTTGGCTTGACTTTCGCTCTAAATAAACTATTAAAGTTGGCACTAAATTATCGCGCATGGAACTCCTTTTGGGGATTTTGCGTTATCTCTGCTCCAAAATTGGCGTACATTATTTGATAACAATAAAATTAATTTCTTCAGAAGCGATTAATTTAGTTCCTAGGTTTCCTCTAAAAGGCCTCATTAGGCAAATTAATCTCTCGATTAATTTGCGGAACCTAATGAGGCCAATTTGCGTGCGATTATCTGCGGGAAAAATTAAACATCGCCATTAGACTAGTTGCGAAAAACACTTAAAACTGGCACACGATCGAACAATAGGAATTTTTCAGTTGAACAGAAAAGATGCAACCAATCCAGCAAAATGGCCATCATCATCTTGTGGGCGTAATCGACGCTGGCACCAGAACCATAACGTTTTGCGTCTTTGTGAGCCAGCATATTAAAGAAGTGGCTGCCCATTCGATAGACTTGGAGCCAATCACTCCGCAGGAAGGATGGTCTGAGCAGGATCCGATGAAAATTTTGGAGGCAGTCAAAACATGCATGGACAAAGTGGTCAGCGAGATCGGAGCTAATAAGGGTAAGTTGGGAGTTTTCGGGTAGAAACTTTATATCATCCGATTGTCTGCTGCTTATTTCTAATCTCAAAATTCTCACCTGAGATTCTGGCATTCTAATGGTATTTAAATAGTCCCGTCTGTTCCCAGTGATTGATCGGTTTTGGAGTTTTGCCAATATTCCTACTAGAAAATTGCTAGTGTGTAGAGTGTTGACCTGAACAAGTTCATGTCCTATCGGGAAGGTAGCTGGAAGGTCGTTGCAAGAGTCAACGATAACATTTGCATGCTTAAAGACTAATTGAGTGGCGATAAGTTATGAGAAGACTTTGAGCCGGCAAACAACATCGGTTGATTTCGTAGGAAAAATAATTGAGAATTTCAGTCACGTGGCGGTTTTTTGAGCTTTCCCGTGTTTGCGTCAACAAATTCCCCGTTTGTGTGCGCAGCGTGGAACAAACAATGTATATTTTAATACATTATTTGGCTGGTGTACATTTTTTTCCCACACGCCACTATACGCACTAGATAGTCTCGTGTTTATATATTTGCTTATTTAATATAATCGCAATTATCTCGCATTCGTCAGATTTAAACCCCATTTTGAATTTACATAGCGCTGATCATATTTGCTGTGGATCATTTATGAGGGCGGCTATTGGAGAATAGATTAACTGCTTTATAACGTGCGGATGCACTGTTTACCGCGACTTTTTGATGAGCAATAAATTATCAAGGCGAATAAAAGTTTGCCCAGAAAACAAGCCATTTTATCGCTAGTTCGGGTGGTCATTGAAAAATCAGTCATACACAGTCACACTGTTATCGTCAGAAGCGATAGTTAGAAACTTTTTTAAATTATGTTTCAGATGAAAATTGCCGCACTTGAATGCTCTATGCAGTGGTGACAACT
>NW_026017800.1:0-1585 GCF_020466585.1 Dendroctonus ponderosae
TTAAGTCAAAGTCACATAACTGACAATTTGCATAGACGAATTATCAGAGCGAATTTTCATACACTTCCTACTATTGTTACACAATTTATTAACATACTCTTTTTTAGGTTCATTTAGGTTATTTTGATAACGATAGCAGAAAATAGCTATCGAAACATCAAGGTAATTTTTCAAATTAATTTCTCTACTAATTGGAATTTTCTCTTACAGCTTGAGCCTAAGTGTATCGCAAGATACCCTCTAGGCGATAGTTCTTGATTACTTTTTGATAAATAATTCGTTCTTATTGCGAAATAGGAGCACTATTTATCAATCTGTAATAAAAGGCGCGAGGAAATTCTGTTCTTTTTAAAGACAAAAATTTTTGAGGCGAAATATCCAAAAAGAAGTTTGTAAAAAAAAGAGTGAATTTTTCTGGAAAATATTTGGCTTACCTGCCCGAATTTTTTCATGTCGAGCAGCTGCAGGCAGGGGTCGTCTTCTGGTGCTAATTCAGCGCATTTTTCCTCCGGTTTGTTTTCGCATCCCTCTCGGGATTGGCCGCCCGGCAGGCTTTCGTACAGCCTATGAAAAGACGGTGCTTTTAATCGGGTTGAGGCAGCTGAAGAGTTTTACCAGCTAAGCGCAAAGTCGTCTATATCCTGCGGTTTGCCCCCAGGATGGCCATCAAAGGCCCCATAGCGAATGTCGTCGTCCGGGTTCTTGTTGCAGTCGCCGCAAAGCCCTGGAAAATTCACATTTTTAACTTGTTCACCGGCTGAAGAGTATTTCTCAGGGAATAACACAAATTTGGTGTTAGTGGAATCAATATATCTAGACTCGTCGAGAATAGTACAGCTTGATCCCCTTGAGTAAAAAAATAAATTATGGTTGATCAACTATTTTCTAAAAACTTCATTATATGAGAAGGAAACTAAATAATAATATTAAAACATAACACTTGAGAAACACCTTAAAAATAAACTAAAGAAGATGCTTATTGGATTGGAACCTTATAGTATTGTAGTAGCCGGGTAGTGCCGACGCCAGATTCATTTTCCGCTTGGGCGAAAGCCGGCCGAAAATTTTTAAAGATGTGCAGAAGATATTTGTACGTTTAATTGTAAGAGTTGGATATAATATATCTGTTTTACGAAATATTTTCTTTCTTCTTACAAAGAAATCTTCTTTGGCCGAATATAATGTAAAATATTTTTTAGTAATTTTTATTTAACATACTACACCACTTATAACGACATGTTTTTGTCAAACAAGGAGCTAACAGGGTCTGAAAATACATTGAGTATCCCAACCTGAATTTACAATACAAATATTATACGAGATTTTATTCCATTGCGGCGTCATTCCATGTCGCATTGTAAAAAACACCGGCGCAAAACTTAGATTTGTCTTCAAATGTTGGCTTTTTCTATGAAAACTGCCAACATTTTCCCAAACGGTGCTTTAACTGTTAAACGCTTCATTTAGTTCTCTATCCAGTGGTGTAGAAATGAGCGATCCAGCTCAAGCTGTTTCTGAGAAATTAGGAGAAACGTGGCGTAAAACACGAAAATTTGGTCAAATCTTGCACCTAAATGTGTGCGAT
>NW_026017801.1:0-1588 GCF_020466585.1 Dendroctonus ponderosae
CATAAATCGTCAATAATCTGCGAAGATGGTAGCTGTTTATTGGTGTCTTGAAGGCTGTTAGAAAATGCACGGCTTCCTATCACAAAAGGCGTATGTTTTAAATTTGTTCCTAAAAATGCTCCAAAGATTTTTTCATCTGTAAAAAGTATTTATATAAACAATAAACAACAAGTTATATATATATTTATATGTATTTTTGTGTAGTTGTGTCATTTATCCCTATTATCAGCTGCCCCTTGCGACACAATTAAAAATAAGCAAGTGTAGTGGGTTCATAATGGAGGTTTGTTTGAATTATTTAATTCTCAGCCACCCGGCGCGCCACTTTAGCGACACACTTTCTACAAGACTAAGAGTCGTTTCTATATAAGCCTTGTTCTAAGGAAGGATTCAAGAGATGTGAAACTTTCGTTCGCAGGAGGCGTTAAAAAGACGTGAGTTTTATTGGCGAGGTTTTTTGACGGTTTCAACCTAGAAAATGCCACTGCTGATGCCACATTTCGACCAAAATGTATTTTTATCTTGCCGTGTTCTTCTCTGTTAAACCTTCAGCGATTTTCTGTTGTTTCTTCACTTCAAGGGAGTTCTTTTGAATGTTTTGCGCCATTCGTGTAGGTTGTTTTTCTGTGAAACATTGCCGTGGTTTTAACGTCAAATTATCGTAGCAAAATTGGCGATTTGGTCGTGCTTTACCACGTACAATTCTCGTGCTTGGTTGGTACAAAGTAACTTTTCTGATTGGGCGATAAGCTTCTTTGATTGTTGCACAGTAATTATTTACCAGACCGTAAATTTTTACGACCCGCGCCAGGTCATAAAAAGCCCCTAAAATGCACGTATGCCAATTTGAGTAGCGCCCTTATTTAAACAGCATTCCACTTCTTAAATGGCATCAGGGGTTTGCTGTAATTAATTGCTTTAGACATTCCTTCCATACAATGCAAAGTTTCCATCTGTGTCCAACTAGGGAAAACAGTGAGAACGCGATTTTAATGTTTCCAGTCACTGCTTTCTGTTTATTGTGCCATAGATTGATTTTGTTCTTATTACTCTTCACTGTTTAATTTTCACATTTTTTACCAATTTTCAAGTTAGTTTGCTTTAGGTAATTGTGTGGTTTTATCGATTTTCATTTGCAAAAGAWCTGATCTAATTAAGAACTGATTCTTCTGCCAATTACGTAYGACTATTTAATGCCAACTCTTCATTTATGTCCCATATGTTTGAAAATCCGACAAAAAATAACGGAAAATTAAGCAAGTTTACAAATTTTCATAYTTATAGAGCACGGGTTTCTCTATTAAAGGGCCCTAATGRCAACATTCAATTTTATTTCCATGTTGACTGACAATTTGTTGAATAACTCGGGACACTYCACTAGTTGTTTTATAGCAGTCGAAAACAAGTTATGTGTTTGAAAATTGGCCAAAAAATAACGAAAAATGAGGCAAATTTGGAACTTTTTGCACTTATAGAGCAGTGCTTCCTCCATTAAATGGCCTTAAATCCAACTCTCCATTTATTTTCCAAGTTGATTAACAATTTGTTGGATAAATCGGGTCACACGCTGTTTTACACCAGTCCAAAA
>NW_026017802.1:0-98 GCF_020466585.1 Dendroctonus ponderosae
GAAGACTGTAACATATGGAACAGCTCCTGCTTCTTATTTGGCAACCAGATGCTTGAAGGAATTGTCTATTCGATGTAGTCAGGAAAACCCTATAATAA
>NW_026017802.1:304-1629 GCF_020466585.1 Dendroctonus ponderosae
ACACTGGGTCTCTATTGGGATACAGCTAATGACACTTTCAAATATTCAATAAATGTGCAATTATCTCAAAGATTCACAAAGAGAACGATTTTGTCGTGTATTGCGCAAATCTTCGACCCACTAGGCCTTCTTGCACCTGTTGTCATGCTAGCAAAGATAATAATTCAGAAACTTTGGCAATGCAAAATAGGTTGGGATGAATCGGTTCCTTTGGATATTCTGACAAGCTATAGAGTATTTTATAGCCAGCTGGGTGATCTTAATAATTTGGAGGTTTCCAGAAAAATTATGGCATCAAGGCACGTTTTGGCTGAGCTACATGGGTTTGCTGATGCGAGTGAGACATGATATGGAGCTTGCATTTATTTACGGTCAGTTAATGGCGAGGGACATTGTTCTGTTTCTCTGCTATGCTCTAAAACTAGTCGCTCCAATGAAAACCACAACTATTCCTAGATTGGAATTGTGCGCAGCATTTCTTCTTGCGGAACTTTATCAAAGGGTCATCATTGGGTCTTTAAACATTTCTTTTGATAAAAGTTTCTTCTGGAGTGATTCAACCATTGTGTTGTCGTGGATAAGATCTCAATCGCACAAATTTAAAATATTTGTTGCGAACAGAATCGCTCAAATTCAGTCGATAACAGATCCAAAGGATTGGAACTATGTACCTAGTAAAGAAAATCCCGCAGACCTCTTATCCCGTGGGGTTAGCCCTGCCAGCTTAATTAGTAGTAATTTATGGTGGAATGGTCCTACGTGGTTGATCCAGCCGGTTGATTTTTGGCCTGAAGCACTTCCTCATCTAGAAGCAAATAACTTGCCGGAAAAACGTAAGACAAAGGTCGTTAATCTGGCGGTGGCAATCAGCAACACCGACATGTTTGAGATGTTCTCAACTTTCACTAAGTTGCAAAGAGTTGTCGGATATGTGAAACGTTTCCTTAATAATTGCAGATTAAAGTCTTCCTTAAGACAATTTGGTCCGTTACAAGTGACTGAGTTAAGGTCAAGTCTACTTCAGTTGGTGAGATGCGCACAGCATGATGAGTTTAGCGAGGAGATATCTTACTTACTTAAAAATAAGGCGATTTCTAGCAAAAGTAAATTGCTAAGTGTTAACCCTTTTTTAGATACACAGGGCATTATTCGCGTTGGTGGTAGATTGACCCACTCCGCATTTTCTGAGGAAAAGAAGTTTTCCGCAATTCTCCCGGCTAAACATAGATTAACATTACTAATCATCAAACATGAACATCACCGTTTGCTTCATGCTGGTCCTCAGCACCTCCTAGCGTCACTAAGAGAGCGGTTTTGGCCACTTT
>NW_026017803.1:0-1231 GCF_020466585.1 Dendroctonus ponderosae
TAAACGGCGTTTTCATCAAGAGAAACGTTGGGAAAACTGGGGCATGAAATGATTATTGACAGAACAAGACCAAAAACCAATCAAATTAACAGTTCAAGAGCATGGTTGATTAGTATTCATAAATAAGAAAGTAAGTTTGGTGTTAATGAATGCATCTCCTCTACACGCCTATTTTTCTGATTACATATTTTTAGTAGGACTCGAAATCGTTCCTGACCCAGAATCGATTTCAATTGAGAAAAGGTTTTCGATTTTTTATAAGGCGCTTTATGTTCAAATGTATTCGCGTGAAATAGAGCAATTATTTAATAATCATTGCCATGGGATGTCTCAGGAAATTTTCCATCGTAAATGATATTTAAGTACTTTATTCCCCATTAACGATATTTTCCGTGTAATTAAGCTTTAATGTTAGGAAATGTTCCACTGCCATAATTTTTCCATTTACCAGAAAACGGTTTTGGGAGAGAAATTTGGGAATTAAATTTTTTGGTAAAATTTCCATCTCCAACCACCGCGTCAAAGCCAATTAAAACTAATGATAATTGGGTCTGCTGGAAGTGCTTGATGACTGTTTAAAACTAGTTGACGAATTGACTAACTGTTTGCAAAACTAAGCGATTTGTCTGTAATTTCCAGTTCCTCGGACCGAAATTAATGGAAAACCGCAAACCATTCCAGCTAAAGAACACCATGATTGCGTACAATATGTTCCAAGTTATATTTAGCGCGTGGCTATTCTATCAAGTAAGTTGTTGCGAATTTTTTGAACGGCACTTTACAGGGTTTTTAACGTTCTTTTTTTTGGTCGTAGATCGGTATGGGCGGATGGTTTACAGGGGAATACAGCTTCCGATGTCAGCCAGTCGATTACTCAAATAAACCCAGTACAGTGCGAGTAAGTGGTTTGGAGGGCAACTTTTAAATTTGCTTGCATTTTTTTCATGCTTTCCAGATGTTGCACGCCTCATGGTGGTATTTCTTTTCGAAATTCACCGAGTTTTTTGATACGGTAAGGCTTGCAACTGCGAAAAATCCCCGTAAAATATGCGAAGCTTTTTGCAGATATTTTTCGTCTTGCGCAAGAAAAATGACCATATCAGCACTCTACACGTTATCCATCATGGAATTATGCCCATGTCGGTCTGGTTTGGGGTGAAATATTGTCCAGGTAGGAAAAATTCACTATCACCTTCCCCATGGGCGGATCCAGCTTTTAAGTCAGGGGGGG
>NW_026017804.1:0-1610 GCF_020466585.1 Dendroctonus ponderosae
CCTATTCTAGCGCAGCTTTGCCAGATGCGTTTTCCTTGGCCGGTTTGCCCTGGGTGAAATACATGGTGTCTTTAGGCGCAATCTGTGGAATGACCACCACTCTGTTTGGCTCCCTGTTTGCCCTTCCCAGATGTATGTACTCAATGGCCATTGATGGACTACTTTTTGGGTTTCTTGGTACGTCTTCAACACCAGCCACCGACTGAAGAGATTCGTTAAAATTTAGACAAATTCCAGGCAATGTGAACAGCAAAACTCAAATCCCACAGGTGAATTTAGTGATTTCGGCATTTGCATCCGCAGTCATTGCGCTTCTATTTGACCTGGAAAAACTGGTTGAATTCATGTCGATTGGCACTCTTTTGGCTTATACCATCGTGAGTGCCAGCGTGATCATTTTACGGTATCGGTGAGTAGTTCGGGTTTTCTTTGGGCAAAATAAAGGTACGCACGAGAGTTTTGTAGACCCACATATGAAATAGCTGCAAGCAAACCGCTGACGTCGCCAGGCTCGCAAATATCCGCCTCAACTTCAGAACTTACCACTCCAGCTTCAGAGCTGATCAATTTAACTGGAACGCTACGCGTACAGTACAGCTGGTAAGCGACTTGCTTAATGTAGACTCAGAAGATTTTTTTGAGCCTCAGCTTGCACTGGATTTATGCGAGATTTCGTGCGAAGCACTTCTGAAGATTGGGAAACTGCTCTAACAAGCGTCAGAATGGGCGCACCCTTTATATGTATGTGGGGAGTTTAAAAATTTCGTAAAAGTTGCAAAACATTTGAAACCCTTCCAGTTGGAGCTTCTTGGGACTTTTAATTTCTTCAGCGGGTTTTTGAACGATTTTCATGAACCTAAATCAACTTTAGTAAAGGGGCGTAAAATCTACAAAATCTTACTAGAAATTGAAATTTTTACAGCCCTACTGCGGTTTTCGAGGCAATTTAAAACAGGGCGAAAAGCAGAATTACAAAGTCAATAAATGCCAGATAAAAATTTGAGTTGTTGAAAGTGTTTTGATACCGATTGACTTCGTGTGATCAAAGTCGCGTCGAACTGCGCAATATCAATGTGTTAATAAAAATATTTTTTTACAAACTGCTTGTTGGGTATTTCGCCTCAAAAATGTTTCTTTAAAAAAGGCAGAATTTTCCAACTTCTTTTATTACAGATTGATAAATAGTGCTCTTATTTCGCAATAAGAACTGCGTAGTCACCACTATCCCCATTTTTTAGTAATTTATTTATGGAAAATTTTGAATCAACTTTCATTAATAATTACAAATTTAAACCAATAATTTGGTGGCGTTATATTGATAACGTATTCTCCATTTACAGTCATGGAGAACAAAAACTTGATGAATTTTTATCTTATCTGAATAATAAAGAACCAACAATTAAATTCACTATTGAAAAAGAACAAAATCACCAAATTCCTTTTCTCGATATACTAATTCAGAAAAATTTAAACAATTTCGAAGCCTTGGTCTATAGAAAACCTACTGATACTAACCGATATTTGAATTTCGATTCAAATCACCCAATAATGGTTAAAAAAGGTATCGTAAAAAGTCTATACGATAGAGCAAAAATAATTTGTAATCAATC
>NW_026017805.1:0-125 GCF_020466585.1 Dendroctonus ponderosae
ATTCATAATTTCTAAAATATAATGCGTACATTTGTTTCGGGTTAATATATTCTTTTAATAGAGTAATATAATGTGGTGTTGGATTAACGTTTGACACAGTGACTAATAATCTTAGATTTTGAAAA
>NW_026017805.1:418-528 GCF_020466585.1 Dendroctonus ponderosae
TGGGTTGTTATTTACAGATTCTGCTTCCAAGGGGTTGAAGTCGAAGTTCGTTGGATTTCTTGATAATGCGTCCGTTGCTTGATTAAATTTTCCTTTTTTGTATTGAATTT
>NW_026017805.1:1527-1625 GCF_020466585.1 Dendroctonus ponderosae
GTTCTGGAAAATTTTCCGTGCTGTCGCTGTTTTCAAATTGTTGTTTAATTGGTTTATCATTGGTATTGTATGTAAAATATTGTTCTTGGAAATTTTCT
>NW_026017806.1:0-1624 GCF_020466585.1 Dendroctonus ponderosae
TGACACATTTGCAGACCAAAGATCAATTGATTGTGTAGTGCAAGATATAATCACCCTCAAACCCTCGAAAAACGAAACAGCCCAAGAATTTGGCTCGCGTTTACAAAACGTACGCAGTCTCCTATTTTCAAAAATTAATATGAGTAATGAAACTCGGGGGATCAAACTATTAAAAATATCAGAATATATAAACCTTATTTTCAGAACATTCACTAGTGGTTTAAGCTATCACATGCAACTAGTGGTAAGACTTAAAAACCCAAAAACCCTTGAAGAAGCCATGAGTTTCGCTCAAATGGAAGAAAATTTCATTTATTACAAAAATCGATTCAATAATGAAAATAAAACGGTAATTAACATTCCAAATCAATTACCCAAACAAAATGTATTTTCTCCAAACTTTAGAAATACACAGATACATACATTACCCATTTTCAGACCAAGCTTTCAAAATAATCGACCCATGTTTTTCGGTGTAATCACCTTTCACCCCTTTCAGACCTAATTTCTATCAATTTTCAAATCCACAAACAAATAACAATTTCAGAAATTTTCCAAGACCGCAAATGCATAATTCCAATAATTTCGGGTCTCGCACTCCAACAAACAACAATATTTTCAACCGGAACGCGAACCAAAACAATAATCATCACAATCCTTCTCAGAGTAATAAACGCCCACGCGAAAGCTCAACCTTGTCTAGGTTACCTCCACATGAACCCATGGATACTTCGTCGATTAATACGTTTATAAATGACTATAATCGTCAGCAAATTCCAAACTTTTCAACGCAGGCTATAGAACTCGATGATTCCACTAATCAAGATGAACAGATTGACTATCCCGTTAACCGATTTGATGACTATCAATATTACTGTTCACAAAATGAACAAGACTACCCAGAAAAGCCCACCACTATATGAATACTATCTCAATGAGGATTTCTATGAAAACCAACCGATAATTGTGAAAATTTTTAGAAACTCCAGATTTTACCCCAGAAAACGTAATATTAGTCAATTATCTTTCAATGAACAAATTACCTGTCCAATACTGCAACACGACAAATTGAACGGAAACAAAGAAAAATAACAACGTAAAATGAAAATAATTTAATTAATGAAAGTTTAAAAAAAGTACAAATAATTGACTTAGAGAGAATTTAACAAAAGGGAGAACACATGTATTGAAATTGAAGAAGAGAAAAAAAGGAGTTCACTTGAGCAGATATTTCGGGCGGTCGTGTGCAATGCCCGAAGGGTGGGTTCGTTAAGCGCCACTAGCTTTCGCAGCAAAGCTAGAACACTCAGCGGTGGAATGCTGCCGAAATACCTACTCAATGTTTCCACAAATAATTACACATTAAACTATAAATCATTTAACAAAAGAAAACGTGGTTTGACGACCACTGTCACCGTCTGCTAACTGTCGCTCAAGATTAATTCGATAACTTACGTACTTAACTAAATGGCATTATATATAAAGGGTTGAATTGAATAAAGGGTGAAATTACAATGAAATTGAATGAATGCAAAATATCAAAAATAATGACTTCAAATCGCTTGCCCCAAATATCCGCACCGTCTGTGTCGCCTCTTGCAAACGTCGCTGGTGTCGCTGAGTT
>NW_026017807.1:0-1623 GCF_020466585.1 Dendroctonus ponderosae
CAAATGCAATCTTGGACCTCCAATACTTCCCGAACATCTGGAAAAAGTCAATTGTGGTATTGGTTCCGAAGAAAGGCTCAGAAAGGAAACTGCTCACGTCCTACAGGGCCATCAGCTTATTACCAATGATGGGCAAAATTATGAAGAGGTGTGTCCTGTACCAAATCCAGGATACAATAGAGGACAAGAAAGTGCTGCTGGATAAGAAACATGGATTCAGGCCGGGCCATGGCACAACCACACTTGTCGCCCGGCTAACAAAGAGAATCCAACAAGTGTTAAATCGCCGAAAACGTCTAGGAGCTGTCTTCCTGAACATGTCCAAGGTATTTGACAAGGTTTGGCACCAGGCCCTGATTGCCAAGATGATCAAGGCAGTCTTTCCAGGGTACCAAACCAAGCTCCTCAGCAGTTACTTGTCTGGACGCAGTTTCCAAGTCAGAGCAGGCGAGTAGCTTTCTGCAAGCAAACCAATGATGTCAGGAGTACCGCAGGGGGCAGTTCTGGACCCTACCCTGTTCAATATCTACATGGCGGACCTTCCAATCAACAAGAACACAGAAGGCTACATCTACGCTGACGATGTAGCCTTCACTACCGTTGCGAAGGGTCCTGGCATCCAAGCCAAACTGCAGAGACAGCTCAACAAAGTCGTGAAATGGAGCAGGGACTGGAAAATGGAGTACAACACAGCAAAAACTCAAGCCACCAGGGGCACGAAATATCCACCCAGAGGCCTACTAGAGCTTGCATGACAGCGGCTACCATGGAGGTCCAAGATAACCTATCTTGAACTTACATATGACAAGCGTCTAGTATGGCACGACCAAATGGCAAACACCATTGCCAAGGCAAGATTCCTGCTTCATGCCTGCTATTCTCTGCTGTCAGGTAAACTCTGCCTACGAACCAAGGTCAGAGTTTACAAGCAAATGATACGCCCGGTGCTGACCTATGGATCTCCTGCGTGGTCCATAGCCAGCACCTCGCAAAAACAGAAACTGGCAGTATTTCAGAAGAAAATACTGAGGATAGTGACAAAGGCCCCATACTTCGTCAGAAATACCACCCTGCGAAGAGACCTGGATACAGAGGACCTGCTGGACCACATCCGGAACCTAAAGTCAGAGTTCCTGGATAGTATCCGGCAAAGCAAGAATCCCACCATCATGGTTTCTTATACCAAGAAGTTCAACTGTGACCGCAGACCACAACCTGCGGAGTCTAAGAAGCAGACGTGGACCACCAGCGACGATCAGTTCCTGCACCACAACCAGGGCCATGGGCTAACTTTAAGTTAACTTAGAGGATGTGTTAGGTTAGGCTTAGGTTTAGGTTAGAATAAGTCATACGATGTCTCTTAAAATCCCAAGATGTTAGCATTAAGGATCCGTAGAATAAGTAGCAGTAAGAAGTATTGTAAAACTTGTCTGAAATAAATATGTTCAAAAGCAAGTAAATACTTTATTCCGGGGTCCAAGGCAGGGTCTACCGAAGCCTTACTGACGAATCCAATAGGTAGGCTTGTCTTTATCTATGTAGGTAGGCCCGGGACGAAACACAGCACATGGCATCTGACCCGTGCTGTATAAAATGTTCCGCTAGTTCTCTTTCTCCATACCC
>NW_026017808.1:0-1561 GCF_020466585.1 Dendroctonus ponderosae
CTCCATGTATGTACGAGAGGCAAGCCCAACTCTTACGCTCATCATGTGTCTCTGTTGTCTGCGAGCGATATTCACTATTTTTTGGTCGAATTGCTCTATTGAAACCTTTCTTACTGTTTCCATTCCAACAAAAGGCCCTTTCCAGGTGTTTTCTGTTTTACAGTTTACAGTTTTAACTTGATTCTAAACACTGCAAATAATTATTTACACTTTGGAAAAATTTCAACTTTCTGTACGTAATTAATTTCTGGGAAAGTCTAAACATTCTACATTAGTTGACAGAGGATTTCATTTTCTTTAGATGTGATTAACATTATTCAAGTTTCGAGTCCTACAATGCTTGTTCAGATATATTTCAGCCATTCCGAGGTATGCACCCTTGAAAGTTCAAGATTTCATCAAAGTTGACGTAGTTTTTTACATGTTTTAAGCGGTAAAGTATATATAGTCCAATTGATAAAAAACTTATTACAGATCGTCTATAGGAAAGGTCTTTGAGTGCGGTCAGATGCTTCAGATCTGAATCGGGCCAGACGATTATTTGAATAAGAAAACCAGAGCATTTCAAAAGCGAACTCGTGGAACTTGTATACCGGCAAATAGAAGAAACCTGAGAGGTAAACAGTCGAAATAGAAATCACTTTGTACTTTCAGAATTAGAAGAAGTTTTTTATCGACTATTCACACATTAACTTGATGCGAGTTCATTTCGGTCGGATTTAGGAACGTCGTTTTGGCTATTGTTGGCAACTGGATTGTTTTCGTCACTTTTGTATATGAATCATTGGTCGCTAAATTATCGACTCAACTGGTACCTGGTTTTACCGATTGTATCAATATTTTGCCTCCATTTCTCTTCAATTTGGTGTTTCCACGCATCTCGCGATGCTGCAACCCTATCAAGGCTTGACGTAACATTAATATTTTTATATTCTTGTACAGAAATACAATTTATATTCCCTTTGACATCGCGAGTAATACATGCATTGCCTATGGAGATTTAAACACATTCGTACCGTGCTTATTTGAAAGATATATCGTTTTGGGGTGAGTTGAAATGGGGAAATTTGTGCAATTTTAAATTTTCCCCAATGTGAAATTTTACTCCTGGAAAGTTTTTAATGATTTTCCCGCTTTCGGGCTTGCTACGAATTGGATTAATAATTTATAGGAATACACAGTGGTTTAAACGCCTTTTAGCTTTAGTTTGAAAGACGTTTGTGGACTGACTCTATTAAAGGATTCCACCAATAAATGTATTTCTTTTGACCATGCAAGGTTGCAAACTTCTTTATTCAATGGTGCATTATTGTTAGAATCATTCGTACTCACAAGTAGAGTTCCTCAAGCTATTGAAAATGTCTAGTCGCTTTGACTATATTTAGGGCATAGAAGCCATTAGTATTTGCCTCGATTTATTAGCTCATATTCAGTGCTTGAAAGGCTTGCGCCCATACCAACAACAAGGCTTTCAAGAAACTGGCTCAAATAAATAGTTCCCAAAATGATATTATTTTTATGCCTAAGCATGGGAATATTGAATCGGAACTTTCATTCGAAA
>NW_026017809.1:0-1618 GCF_020466585.1 Dendroctonus ponderosae
TAGTGCTGTGTAGTTTGCGAACGAACTAGCTCAAAAGATCGAATCAGGGAACTGAACTAGACGATCAAATCTTCTAAATTGAAAGAGCGAATCAGTAGGAACTAAAAAGAACATGTCATTTCATCTCACTCTTGAAGGAGAACGAGACTTGAGAACGAGACCGATAACGCCGATTGAAGTGATTGCACCAATAGCGCTCCTCTTAACTTCCATGCGGTTTCTTTCAGTTGGTATTGCCGACTTTTCAGTTCATAGCTGGTGATGAAAATAGAGGGTCCTTGTTGTTCGCATAGTCTCAGATATGTTCTTTCTTCGCTTATTTCATAAAGAAACATAATATCAAGCGATAATGCGCGCGATTTAATTAATTCTAACTGATTTGGGCCCGGATCTACATTAGGAACATGTGAAAGCGGAAAAAAATTTTGGGGGTTTTGATTGGCCAACAAAACAATATTACGAAGATGACTGCTCACAAATTTCTCACTCGCACATGTTTATATAGGAGATCTCAGAGAAGATACAGTCAGTTAAATTAGGTAAAACAAAAACAAAAAAAAATCAAAAACGCCTTCAATCTCCAATAACACAAAGACAAATATATGGACAATAAATCCCGAGCACGAGCCATAGAACACATGGTATAAACATGTCAATTATAACGTCTTGGAACTATAACTAAAGTTAAATTGACCGTTTATTTATATCTAATATTTTCATTCAATGATGAAAATTAACCTAAATGAACTAAACAAACTAATCTTTTGTACTATTCACTTTGCTGACCGAGATTGAAAGATGGAAATCAGCAAGGTGAACTGAACTTCCCAGGTCTACTTGAGACTTAGGTCCGAATTCAAGAACGCCACTCATACGCTACTCATCTCAAGTCCAACTCTCACTGATCTGCCACTCACGTTAGGGTGAGATGGTCCCTAACTAAAGCCAACTTTCGGTATTCAAAAACGATACTAATAAGTCACTCACTTGAGTGACAACTGGTTCAAAGAAAACAGTTTAAGTAGGTTATGTTCTCATAAGTGAATAACTTCATTCCGGTTCCATAACCTCAGTTCAGCGTTTACCATCGCTTGTTTTGTTATGGGTGTTTGAAGAAAAAATTACGTCTATAATACATGTTTATTAGTTATGTATAACATGAGTGCTAAGCGCAGTTTCGTGCTCGATTGCGGCAATCACCAATGATATGTCCCAATTTACCGCAATCGAAGCACCTTATGCTCCTTCTTTGTGGGGATTCCTGAGTTGGCGGGCGAGTACTATTACAACTGGCCGTCATCTTCTGTAAAGCGTCGTATATGTTGTCCAGTTTGTCAGCTAGTATATCCCGTTCGTTGTCGATCGAAGCCAGCCTTACTCTTCGTGCTGAAGGGACCGATACTCAAGACGCTTCGAACTCTAAAGCTCGAATTAGAGCTTCACTGATGTCTCGAGGTCTCACTAGACGTAGATGGTACCTCATATCGTCTCCCCGAACTCTTTCGATGAATCGTTCGGCCGCCAATTGCTTTCGGAAACTTTCCGGTGCTGAAGGGTAAGCCAGATGAGTGAGTCTCTCAATATCGCCCTCGAATTCCTGTAGAGATTCTCCTGATTT
>NW_026017810.1:0-1614 GCF_020466585.1 Dendroctonus ponderosae
AATACCGGATAACGTAAAACGTGTTGCATTTGAGGGCCTCAAAACTCCTTAATATCGATTGCTTGCCATAACTGGATCAACCAGTGGCGGGGCTGCGGGGTTTACTTGCTTTTTCTTCATGGTTTCTTCAAATATTAGTGTTGATAATGGGAAAATACCGGAAAAAACCTTGCAAGAACCAACTCGTATGAGTGAAATAACACAAACTCCAGCGCCGATCAATTTCCAGGTTGAAAACTAATAAAACTGTGTGTGCTTCGTATACGGGGCCGTATCGCTCGCTTTGCTCTATGCATACCTAAATAAGTACCGAGCATTTAATCGTGCAACATTTACAACTTTACATTTTGATAAGACATGAATATTTCCCAGGGTATTATCTTTGAACGTTGCCTAAAATTCTATTTGGGAATAGAGTTTAAATACGACCGTAGTAAAACCTAGATGTGTCTGTGCTTCCAAGGTCCCATGGATTAATAACGGTGCGGAGTGTAATTTATTTCCCGTTCTTGCGATAAAGTGTGGATGCTAAAAAGTGGACTTATGTTTAAAAAATCTCTGCCAGCTGGATAAGTGTGACGTGCTTTCCAAATCCCCTTTCACTGGCTACGAACGACACGCAATCAGATAACGGTGTATAAACGCCACATTTTATACCGTCTATTAACCCAAATCCTTTTATATTGGCAGTCTCAATAAAAAGAAATTATTCCGAGGGCTTAACACCCCTAAAAGCGTATGTCTTGCGACAGAGTAATATACCCTGGGCTTACGGTTGCCGGCAAAGATTTCATCAGTTGATGTGTGTTAATCTTCAATTTTTCCCAATTTCATTTCATCGGCTTTCCCATGCTATCTGGCCGTTTCTTCTGCAATATGCCGAAATTTCAGTTCATTGATCCCGCAATTCATGCAACCATTAGAGACAAATTACTGGGAGCTTCGATGGTGCCGACTGCGACTAGTCTTAATTAGAGACTTTCAAGGGAGCAACTTTTTGCCTTGCCCAGATCGAATTCGGACTTGTGGCATACGCAAAACGCTAATCTTTCACTAAAGGTACTCAATGCGTTAATCGCGGAAAATGTACGGTATACCAAAGCGAGGCGAATGGCCGTTGAAAAACACGAATTTTTCAAAAATTTTACAAGATAAACTCAGAATCCCACAGTCCGGCTCATATTATCACTCGAAAGCGCAAATGCGCTGCTTGAAGAGTGGAAAATGCACTCTAATAGGAAGTTTCTGGGAGCTTCAAGCATTTTTTTTAGTTCCTAAGGCGAGGCGATTGGCCGCTGGTAAACACGGATTTTTGAAAAATTTGCCAAGGAAAAACGAAAAATCCCCAAGACTGTCCGTAATATCTCTCGAAAGAGAAATTTCGCAGCTTTAAGTGTGGAATAACTCACCTTAATAGGAAATTTCTGGGAGTTTCCAGAATTTTTTGTTAGGAAGGCGAGTCGATGGTCGATGGGAAACACGAGTTTTTGAAAAATTCGCAAAGAAAAAACCGAAAATCCCTGAATCCAGCCCATAACATCACTTGAAAGAGAAAATCCGCTGCTTTAACTGAGGAAAAACTCATCTTAATAGGAAGTTTCTGGGAGCTTCAAG
>NW_026017811.1:0-1613 GCF_020466585.1 Dendroctonus ponderosae
TGGCGTCTCTACCTTGCAGCAAATGGCGAAAGTTTTATCGTCGCAACACTCCGCTCTTGTAACCACTTGCCCGCTATGGTGCATATAGGCCACAGGCACCGCAGCACCACGCATCTCTGCAATCTCGGCCTTTAATTCGTTGTATTTTTGGACTACAAGGGATGCTATTCCTTCCATGCTAATAAGCTGTTCTTCCAATTCTTCCAATTCAACAATGTGGGCCTCTGCTGCTTCGAGCCGTGAAATATGCCGCATAAGCATTCCTCGTTCGGAGGAATCCATCTCCAGCGTCATATCATCGTAATCAGTGCAGCGCTCTATCAAGTCTTGCAGACTCATTTCGGTTTTATTGGTCATGAGATTGGTCCACTCGTTTGAATTCGATCACCCAGACCCACGGGTTAGCCTGCCAGCTTTCAGCGCCGTAGATGGATTGCCATGCATGATGGAAGTGCTCATGTGGTGTAGCGCTGTAGTGATATCGTGGTATTGAGTCATGGCCTCCCAAGCAACCTTCTGCAATTGCATCTTGCTCTGTCATGCTATTCAGCCGCTCGACCCGAACACCCGTGATTTCCAGCGTGATACGGCTGGCAGCTTTAGGCATCACTGCGCCAGATGCTGGTCTTGTCCAGTCTCCCCACACTGGTTCCCCATCAGCCCAATACCAGAAATCAGGCACAACCGGCGGGACTTTAGGGTCGAAAAATTCAAATTCTTCGAGTTTAGAAAATGGCTCTCGGACATAGAGCCGATCGCCAGTCTTCCCGAAAGGACTATTCAAAAAGTTACCAGCGGAAATATCACCAGCAAGTTCATTGCCGGATATTTCGCAACCCACATTGCGATCAATAAACGGAAACTTAACCAGACGCCGCGCCTGAGTCTTTCGACCGCTGAGAATGGCGCTAACATCTGCGGCATTGAAGATGATAGAGCGCTCTTTCATGGCTTCACCCCCGCACGAAGATTGGCGGCGATAATCATCAAGTAAAGCGCTGCCGAGTGAATATGCTCCGCTGCTACTGGCGCTTCCGCGCTGCTTCTTTCTGCTAGCGCCTTTAATTCATTTGCGCTCATATCCACGCCCAGCGCCTTATACTCAGCGATAACGGCGTCTGTGGCTGGGGTTTCCAGTGTAGAACCAGCGATAGTGGTTAGCGTGGTAAAGTCGCAAACAAAACCTTCGCCGTGAAACTCTTCTGCATTTGCAATGGTCACCAACGCTTCCTTCATCGTTGCACACTCGGCCGCCAACTTGTCATAATCAGCCTTCACCGACTTCAGCAACTCAGCAAGAATCTCAGCGGTTCCGGCTATTTTAGCCACGGTGTCATAGTCAGCCTTCAACTTGTCGAGTTCCATTTCTACTTGCGTCAGTTTCTGAGCTGGGGTTAATCCCTCGACGCGCTGCATGGTGACATTCAACGAGCCTAATTCGTGATGCTCAAAAATTAACTCAAGGTAATTAATTGCTCCTGAATCTTTAAACTGTTCAGCAAAAGCATTTGCCATCAGTTGGATAACTCCTCCCGAGAAGGAGAAACTAAAGCCTCCATCCCCAGTCGGTTCTGCTTTATTAAGCCTTACTTCACCCGCAAGAATTTCCCCTA
>NW_026017812.1:0-37334 GCF_020466585.1 Dendroctonus ponderosae
AATGTGAAACGAAGATTTTCAGACCTGCAAACAACTTTAAAGAAATAGGCACCAGCAATATATTGTCTTTATATGTTTATTATGATGTACGGTACGCGCTTTTAAAACTGTTTTTAAGGCACTCATGCAAATTCGCAAGCGGGCCTTAAAATTGCTCTATTAACACTGATATAAATAACTATAGAATCGTTTTTATTCCGATATTCAACGTGTTACTAAATTTCGGGTGTCCTACACGACTCGATCTTTTTCTTTAGTCCCTTACTTGTTATATTTTGGCTCTATCTTCACTAATAGGACTACTTTCCTAATTCCTTAATATCTAATAATTCAAATTCGTTGTTATTCAGTGTTTTCTTGTCAGCATTAAAAACAACAGAAATATTCTAAAATAGTTAAATAAAGTAAAACTAAACTGGAAAAGTTCAACCGCAAACTAATGCAATCTTTGTTTGTTTCAGCATCCTTATCCTTCGGAGGACCAGAAAAAGCAACTAGCTCAGGATACGGGGCTTACGATACTACAAGTTAATAATTGGTAAGTGATTAGATTTGATTTGATTATTTATATGCGGACATAATAGTAAAAGTGCATGGATCCAGATGGGAGGGATTTAGCGATTAACCAGGCGCATTGAGCCATTCGCGGCTGATCCCATTTCCAAATGTGTGAAACATAAAAACCGGCAGCTTCGAACCGAAAACAGTGACGTAGAAAGAATTGTTACCGGAATAGGAATGGATTGATTAATCGCAGTAATTACCGATCAGCTTTCCGCGCTAATTAGATTTCGTCCCCCGGCAACGCTCCAAATGAGATTACGCCTGGAAATGGCGCTCGCCACATCAACCGTTGTGCCGAGCGCACGCGTTAATTGTCATCGATTTTTATAATGCCATTATGTCCGTACACAATTTATCACGTTAGCTTGTTTTTCGACATTGTTCAAATAGCCCAATTTTTGCAGCAGCCACATTACCAAATCCAACACCTCCACACTTGCTCGGTTATTCAATAAAATACTTACCAGTTTAATCACCTTCTACTTCTTCTGTGTACCATTTTGCTCCAAATCTAAATTCGTACATGACGAGAACCAACAGCGCATTAAAAGTACCAAAAAAAATACTCTAAAGTGTCCCTGGCTTTATTTGAAGTAATTTTTTGGCAATATGATGCTTTTGGCCCTCGGATATGTTATCGTTCGAAATATTTACATAAAAGAGCTATTAAATAAATAGTCGCGGTATGATCGGGTGTTGAGGACAATGTTCAAAAGATATCCGTATCCGAAAGTACTGGGGACCTCAGAAAAATGTATTGCTCGGACCAACCGGTGCTTATCGAAGAGTATAGTGGTAACTAAGTGAACACTAAGAGGCCAGCGCATTGTTTCATAAAGAATTTGGATTTCGACGGTAAATTCTAAACGAATTAGCTTTATCTCTAAATAATTGCATGTACGGAAAGAGGCAGGAGACAGATCAGGCGCATCTTTCTTTCACATCCACAATAACAAAGACATTTTCCTTTCTTTACCGGATATTGAGGAATTAATAAAATATAAATTCGAAATAGGGAATTAACATTTCTATATTGTAGCAATGAATCTTTAGCTTGGGTTTTACTGATCTCGATCTGAGCCTAAGCTAGGGCTGATCTGAACTGACCGACGATCTGGCGATGTTCAACTCAAACGCCCCAATTGAATCTGCGGGATTTCAGCTCAACTTGAACTTAAGTTCAGGTTCAGGCTGAGCTCAATTGAACCCATGCGTAATCTTCCGTTGTACAACCTGGCTTTACACGAAAAACAAATAGTTTTAATTGTGCTGAAATTGATTATTAGTCATTCTCACCAAAAGCAATGCCGCCGTTAAATTTCATGAAGAATGTGCGCAAATATCCATATTTCAACTGGAAAATGCTAATAAATTAATATTAAATAGCAATTTAAATTCGATACTAAATTTCTGTTACGATCTTACATTTTTAAGGTCTTCTAAATAAGAACAAAGCATTGTTTGTACGTATTTTTAAAGTGTTTAAATGAACCGCAACTACTCGTTGAAAAACAAATGACGTTTTCAAGCGCTTTGAACTTTACAAAATATTTACAAGTTGAGCAAAAAATATGTGAACTACAACTTTTCTTATTTATTCCCAATAAAACGATATTTACAACAGTCGACAGCATAGCCTGAACGTAATTGCGTTGTTTAAAGCAAACAGGATTAAGGTTGGGAGTTGTTGAAAATTCGAGGTAAAATATTTAATGTGCATACATAATTTTCAGGTCTGGTCTGGCTAAGCAGATCAATTCAACCGGGTTTAATGCATTGTTATCTATGTATTTGCTAGCGTAACTATTTGTATGGGAGGTTCATCTATTTTTAAACCATCCCCAATTTCCCGTTTCGTTTCCTGAATAATTAAACCAGTATTCTGCCTAGGGTTTAAAAATTTAACTTGTATGGGCGGAACAATTACATATTCAACTATAGCGCCAAAACCAGCATTCAGTAAATTTAACTCTTCTCGAACGTCCGCAATTAGCCCAAACGCAAAATAAACAAAATTCCTCCGGCCGTTTAAAGAATGTTCTAACGTCTGTTTAACACTGTCTTAAACACTTATCAATCATTGTCTTGCCGTATAACAAAATTAATTTATCTCAGCCACAGCTACGGTTTGCATTAGCCGTGATTATAATATCAACTGCGATTGCATAAAACGAATGGATGGATTAACTCTCCTTGGAAGATCATTAGCATAGTTGCAAAAAGCAACCTGCACCATGTCTATCGGCTTGTTTATTTTCAATCGAGTTTTTTCCAATTAAAAGAAATGCTTTCAAACACGACTTTTAATTTAGCATAAACCATTAGGACGCCTATTCTGTTTTATGCCAAAATGAGCTTGAGCACACGTCAGTGGATCAAAATAACAAGTCGTAGCTTAGTTGGGTGCGTCTTTTCGCAAATATTTGGTCAATAATTCAGGTATTATTATTTTCATGTTGGGTAAGGCCTGTCCCAAGCTTTTTGGCAGTGACGCAATAATTGTCGTTCTTTTTGTATTCCGTCGTTACTTCTTCACGGAGCGAGAAGGAAATTTGATGTTAATAGCGTATGTCTTTCATCAAATGGTTACGAGTGCGGAAGAATGTAAAAATTTGACCTCTTGGCGAATATCGGCAGTTTCTGCAAGTTTTTCCAAGTTATCGTTTCAATTTAACGATACATTTTTTATTTCTGTGTTATCGGGTACCGAACATGGCTAGACAATATTGCGAGGGCGAACAACGGTTCACACAGCTTAGGTTTCCACCACCATCGCTTCTATATTCTGCTTGCTTCTATTTTCTTCATTATTTGACTGCAGGTTTACCACCACAAAAGTAACACATTTTAACGTTCACAGTTAACTCGAAGCTCTGTATAATTGAGGCGAATTGATAGGTAAACTGAAAAAATGATTTATTTTCTCGAATTAATTGTTTACATTCTGCAGTTTTCACTCACTTTTCGTAAAAAGTTAATTGGGTTTTCACAGAGAAGAATAAAATTGTTTCACTTACATCAAGCAATACTAATGCGAATGTTTAATTTATCAACAATGAAAAAATAATAGTCAATGGAAAAAGAATAGTTTTTAACTTGGTTAAAACCGTGTTTTATAATAATTATGTCATCAAAAATTGGAGTTTTTAAATCGTTGATAAGACAAGCTTAAGCTTGCAACCACGCAATATGAAATAATATCATATCAAGGAAACATTCTTATTAGATAAATAAATGCTGATGCGTACATTAACCGACAACGACATGTTCAGGCAACGATAATGCCGTTCGACATTTTGCTATATATGACTGTGATCATATGCTTTTTCGTGTCTGTGCCTGTCCGTTACGCGTACTATTATCTAGCAAATAAGAAAACTGAAACTTCGACATTCTAAAATATTGGTAAATTTTTCTTTCGTCGTCTCCCCATTCTTTATATTATTAGAAAAAATATTTTTGGGTCTTCTGACGCTATTCTCGTGCATTTTGTGTCTTTTTGGGCGTCTGCGTGAGCGACCGGCGCTAAACCGCCTTACGTACATTCGGGAGCCGTTCCTCTATCAAAGAGGTGCTAAATTTGAATATTTCAAACTGAATCTAACAATATAAAGTATGGTATTCTCCTTCAGTTGTACGTTTTTGCAACATTTTTTTCACCCATACTGCTTTCTGTTTCTTCTTGGTGGCTTCGTTATCTTCATCAAGTAATTTAGCCAGTATAGTCATATCTTTCTTTGTCAAATTTCTAAATCTCTACCAGTCCCGCGACAGTATCCAAGATATTTATATTTATAATTTTAATAAGGATCATGATTACATTATATCATTCTGATTTGGAGATTAGGAGAACCTTTTGCCAATGCCAACTTTTTCCAAAATGTATTATTTTCTGACGAGTCAACTTTCACTCAGAATGGTAGCCCAAACCGTCATAATCTTCACCATTACGCAACCGAAAAGCCAAAATTAGTGACTAAATATTTGGGGTGGTATTATGGGGGACTTTATAGTTGGGCCACAGCATTTGCTTAAAAATAACGGTTAATTTAATTATTTACATTTAATAATACATTTATAATATTAAGTTTTTTATTTAATTCATTTTTTGATGGTCGACATGTGCCCAGTTCACTTGATTGTTGAAACGGTAGGTTTTGAGGTTAACACACCTCAAGTAGCTTTAACATTTGGCGGTAAATCGAAAGATTAAAAAAAAAATTGGGGATCTATTTGAAGTAACCAAGTTATTGAGATTAACAAACATGCAATTTTGGATGCTCATTGGGCGGTTTATTGGAAACTTTTCGTAAATTAACAGATGTCAGTACGTAGCTTGTTTAGTCCTCTTGGAACAAAGGGCGATTTCAAAATTCGTGGCGATTAAGGTACAGGCCAATTTCTATTCAAAATAAAAAAAAACTGTAAATTTTTCAGGTAAAACGTTTGAAATTAACTTACATTCAAATTTGACGATAAATCCGAAAAGCGCAAAAACAGGGGGAGGGTTCTATTTACAAAAAACCATAGTTGGTAACCACCACACGTTTATGACGCACCCCGTATATTGAAAAGTAACTTTAAAGTGTGCACCTTTTAAACGTCAAAAACTTTCGTAGAAAGTATATATTTACTGACATTATTTTATATTCATATTTACTGACATATCACACTTTGACGCATTAATGAGCAACCCTGTATATACCGACATGATAAAGAATCTTGATTTATACTTTTCCATGGCAATACTTTGATGAAATCGATCTCCAAGAAGAGATCTAAACTCAAGTTAATTATTTGTTCTATTCTATAAACGTAAAGTATGTGGGTCCCATAAACTATGCAGAGCTGGTTAGAGATGCAGCTCCACCTGGCCCATTGAAATTAACGAAAAATAAAGCATGGCATATTCGAAAGATAGGAATGTTCCCACAGAATCGCGTTTGTTAGCGAAGGTGCCATTAATTACGTGGCCGAAATGCGATCAGACATTCGAACAATGACGTTGGTCAATGTTGCTTGTTCGATACCGATCGCACTCTCTTAGATGTCAGGCCGACGTTAATGTGCCACAGGTTCTGGACACTTTTGCTTTTTGTTCTTGGCGTTTTGAAAGCTTTTTTCGTTCTTATTCGATCCGGTGGCTAATTAATGCGGTCGCTTTTTTTCGCTACCAATAAATTGTTCTTTAGAGAAGATATCAATCCGGCTTAACATATGCGTATGTCTTATTCGCCTGTGATTGAGACGGTAATTATTTCGAGAATTACGAACCGGTGATTTATTGGGCGCGACCCCGTAATAAAGGGAATAAAACAGCTAAAGAAATTCGTTTAGAGCCGATAAAATGTCGTTGCAAAGGTATAATTTCATTCGGGGTTGGGCCATTGTTATCTGGAGAAAGGCAAGATAGCTTTCCGAAACGTGGAGAATCCGTACCCGACCAGTTAGCGATACCATTGCTCGCTCATTTCTATACAAACCAAATTGCATCAGGGTGGGTGTTAATGGTCCTGCCACGATAATGGATGGAATTGCATTAAAATGTGATCTGCATAGCTCGCTTACATTCCGCTTGCGCAAATGTAATTACCGAATCTTTCGCTGCCTTCCGGACCATGATGAATGCCGCGGAAAGATAGGGCGGCCCGCTTTCTATGGATCCGATGTATCTCTTAATGGATCAGGTGGATACCGGCGCGCCCTTTCAATGTTGCGACAATTACCGAAGAGTAAGGCCAGCTAACACGTCATTCTATCCGCCCCTAATCGACAGCGCAAACGGCATTCTTTTGGTTTCACCCTTTGATTTCAAATCGGGCAATTGGCGTCCCAAGATGAAAATTGGGTTGGGTGCTACCTTTTCATAACATGCGGGTTCCTAGATCAGATTTTCAGCTGTTGTATGCAGTGCTGCAAAATTGTATGTCTTCAAAAATATTTTAAATTTTGGTATTAAGGTTCGAGTTGGTGTCATTAATTTTTTATGAAAAAAACGCTTTAGTAGGTATTTGTATGGGTCAAAAACATTGTTGCCAACTTTATGCTTTACTTTCTCGCAAATATCTCAGATTTTTTTGCGAATAATGATGTCTTACTTTTTTCACTCCCTCGAGCAACACCTCCAGAGGAGTGGCCTCAATTTTAAACCATCTTGATTAAAGTCGATCTATCGAATCGAGTATCGAAAATCAATTATAAAAATCAAGTCGACTACATTCAAGACAATCATTCGCGTAAATCATAATTATAAAGGTGCCACAACTTTATAACTCGCTTTCTTTTCTTCTTTCTTAACTTTATAACGTCAGTTTCAACAACGCAAGTTGCTTCAAAGTGTGCTTTGAACTAACTCATAAATCCATCAATACTTTCAAATGAGGTTGTTTCCGCGAAATTGACAGTATATGTGGCTGAGACAGCAAACTATCTAATCCAGGTAATGAGTGATGTGATAATAGGATTGCTTCTTCGGCTAAAGACAATAAAGTTTTAAATGCGAAGATCGTGGAATTTGCAGTTTTCTAATACGAATTGTAAGAGACTCTTCATGACTGCAATAATGTTTTCTTGATCACCGGGTGGAAATGACACGGTTTTGCCACTGTTTTCGATAGCGATATCACTTGTACTCATTACAATGGCATGACAATGACAATTTACCTTTCCACCCATTATTCAATGAAACTTTCTTCAGCCCGCACGCTGGAAGCAATAACTTTCGCCACGCACGCTGTCAGTTTGACTGTTTGGAGAACATTTTCAAATACGTTTTTTTTTCAAAACTTTATACTTTTCTCGGCTACTCGAGGCGAAAGTCGAAGGCCCGCCACTGCGTGCAAAAACTTCAAGCAGTGGCAGAATTTCGACTTTTGTCTCTTGTGCCGTAATAAACTATTTAGCTGATTGATTCACAATTCAAAGCGGCAACAATGTTTTATGTCATTATCAGGAATTTGCCGGTGATAGCTTATGTCAAGAATAACAATTTGTCAAATTGTCAGTTAGTTTGACGGTTCTTTCACAACGTCGAACACCTTTTGTGATTTAACAACTTAATTGTAAATAATTTATGTCCTTTTGTCGGGAGGATTGTTGACATCCATTACCCTAACCTATTTCATCGCATTTCAACCTCACTTTTTATGTTTATCTATGGTTACTTGAGCTTTTGATATTTAAGAAGCAACAGGTTTTATGTAATGTTAATGAAGCAAATTGCCATGAAAATTTTGCTGTCGACCTTTTGATCAATTTTTTTTGCAAATATCTCGGTTTTTGATAATAATTATTGTTTTCTTACTACTTTTTTATCACCATTCAGAGCTAACTTCAGAAATTTGTATATTGTCCATATTTCTTTATGTCGTTTATTACCCAAGCATTTAATTGTCTGAATTGTTGAAACTTGCATCAACACCGCCAAAAATTTTACTTCGAAGTAAATGAGATTAAAAGGAGAGTATCATAATTTTTAAAAATTGTGCTAGTGGTCCTTTCATTTAATCAAAACAATAGGGAACTTTCACAGAAATTAAATTTGAAAAATATTACTCCCAAACGTAACTTAATACTATTAACAACACCACTGTTTACCAAAAAAACTCAATTTTATTTATCTGTAATTAATGTAAGCAGTTAAAACTTGTGTAATTCAAGTCATTCTTGTAACGCGTCGTCATGGGTTGGGACTAGTTGTGACGTCAAGTAGCTAGTCGGCCGTGGCGGCTGACATTTTACCACTAGTGGATATGTTTATGGTGGCATCTTACATTAAAAGGATTGAAAGTTTTACTCTTGCTGAAGTTCGCGATGTTAAAGCTAACAGGTAGATTTATAGACAAAATAGTCAATAGTTTTATTTATATAATGAATGCTAATTGCTGAAGTCTGGCTACTAGATGCAACCATCTGCAAATCGTTTTGATTTAAAACTTGTTCTTGTGTCATAGAACTCAATAGATTCAGCAACAATTCTTCTCTTAGCTCACTAAACAGCTGCGGCCCTGGGATGATTTGTATGAGATATGGTCCTGTCTGGCTGGCAACCCTTCATTTTTTTAGGCATTCCATTGACTTGAGTTTAACATAGTTATCCATATTTTTATCCAGATTCTTATTGCATGACGAAAATAGTAGGTATTTAACGTAAATACACGATGGTAAAACGAGATTTTACCTTCCCCGCTACTTATTGTTTCTTTTTATCGTCTAGTATAGCAAATAACTATTTTTTGCACCATACAGCGTTTGTAATATTATTTTTATGTTGCTTCCATTATTAATAAAGCACAGCACGAATTCTGAACAGTCAAACAACCAGACAATGCAACGACAAGCCGTATTCCCGTGTTGCCTTCCGACCGAACGAACTAGCGCTATGACGTCACGACCATTCCCGCGCGTTTAGTGTCGTTTTAATTGTTTATTGCAAATTAAATATTGCGATCTGCGGGCTGATATTTGGTATGCGCGATTTCTATAGGTAGGCAAATAAAAAAAGTTCTCAATTGCTTCTCTAAATCTTTTGTTCATTTTATTAATTTAATTAATTTATTGCAAAATATTGCTTATCCTTCTTGAGGAAAGTCACTTGAGCCCTCTCAACTTATGCATCGAACTCCACATCACGTTCAAAACAAACAGCTTAATCCTGGAAAGTCTAACTTGTTGCCGTTGTTGCCAATGCAATTAATATTTTCCTGTACGTACACTTCAAGTGGTGGATGGAATTAACTTGATGAGCACGCATTTTGCTTTGAAATCAGACATACTTTAAGGGCGGATTATACATATGTAGGCGAATTTTAATCAGAGCCTGAGCAAAAATGGAAAGCAGGCGAAAATAGCCAGGCAGCATCCGACGGCGAGACCGTGGACTTTACGAGGCTGAAAAAAGCACTTACGAGCTGTATTCTCGCGGAAATAGTGGTCGCATACGTGTTGTACTAGGCCGTGACGTTGGCCGGTTCCACTCGCTTGAGCAGTCATCCGGAGCTTTTGTATTCGCAAACAGCATCCTTCCCGGCGGGAAAACCGAACCGAAAAAAGAAAAAACGGCGAGTCCCTTCTCCCAGGAGAATTTCGTTTTTCACGAAGCCGTATCATCATCATTTTTCACAGCTTCATACCATTACCGCTCGGAGACATTGTCTTGCTTCCCCGTGCAGGGGGTTCACCTGGGTTAATGCGTCTCGGTGATAAATTGTCGTCGCTAGCTTGAAGGGGCCGTTATCAGCCCGCAACGATGGAATTGCAACTTGACTGTTCGGCGGCCGGGTCATCACGCGAAGACACAGTCAGGTCAGGCTCTCTTCCTCTCGCCCTCTCGCTTTCCCCACCTCGATTCCGTAGTGCCAATTTACGAGTGACTTTCATTGTCGTCGGATGCTGCCGTCGGCAAATGGTTCTCCAAGGAGTAATATCAGGCCACCTAATAGCTTACCAAATAGCCTCCGAAACACCTTTTTAATGAACTATTGTAGCAGGAAATGAAAATAGGGAATGCTGGAACAATAACGACCCGCCTTACTACTGTTTCGCAAACCGAAGCAGCATACGTGAATTGAGCGAGCGTTATCTCTGCTGATTACGCCGCCAACCCTTCCGCTGGGATGTATGCTATCCTCTTGGGTGCCATCCGCCTCGTGTTGGGACGCCTATTAAGAAACTGCTTTCGCAATTAGTCAAATGATTCCGTTCCGACTGCTTAATTGCTACATTCCAACATAAATTTTAAATGACTATTGTTCGGTTTCCATGCAGCTTTCCTTAATCGTTAATTTCACCTGATGAACTAAACTGGATTTTAATTTCCCGAATCACTGTTTTTAATTCGTATTATCTACATTTTTTATTCTACGCATTTACAAGTTAAATTCGCTCCTTATCTCGACCTGTTAATCACAGCTGGAAATGAGAATCCATTAAATTATCTCTCTGATGCTCCGCCAACAGTTTTTTTAATTACAACCTCGAATGTCAAGAATGCGAACCTCTCAGTCGCGAAATTTGCCTAATATTTGCATGAAGAACACAGTAAGAGGTTGCAGGTGGGTTCCTTTCAATCATTCCAGACTTTTCAAATTAGGTTACCAGGTTAATACATGCCCAACTTGAACCTTTCAAACTCTTCACAGGAGACCAAGTCAACTATGTCAACTATCAATTTATAAACTGGTAAATGTGTTACTGCCGTTTTCGTGTGGGTTTCTAAACAAGAAATCTTGTCAACATCGTCTAAAATAGGCAATACTTAAAACTTCGACGGTCATAACCATTATGTTATATTATGAAAACACTCAAAAATGTTTGGAAGAAATCTCCCACAATAAATTTTGGCTGACAATTTTCGTATTTGGTCCTACGCTTTGGAAAAATGCTCAATTTTTGTCTGTTGTTCTCAAGCCAGCTAACAAATTGCAATATAAACCATATAATACAAAAACACAATTACCTCCAGCCAAACTTATGGATATCGAGAGAAACCGGCGAAAAAAAGAGGAAAGGAAAGTTCATTTAGGTGTCAATACATCACGAGTTTGGGATTACCGTGGACTTTTTCAGCTCCTGCAGGATACGAGTTTTATATAAGGCGCTCTAGATTTCTGCTGTGTTCCGAGCTTCAACTGGAAAAACGAACATAAATAACGTTCTGCACTCGCCCCGCTGCCGTACCTTATTCCCTAGCGGGATATAGGTGGAAAAAGGGTCTAAAAAGTTGCAACCTGAAATACTTTATCGAATTGAAACTTGGAGAATTAAATGGCGGAATAATTACATATTTCACGGTGTTTCTTCGAATTCGGTCTCAGTACATTTAAAAGTATTCGAGATGAGAAAGTTAACTTGGAAAATTACTTATCTCTTGCTATTGCAAAACGTTACAATTCAAGTGTTGATGTACATAGACGGAAAAGACAATGAAGGAGAAAATTATAATAAAAGGAAAAAATGGATAGTAAATCAATTGCATTTAGGTTTTCGTTAGGTATTCAACTCTGCTTTTCATCGTTAATTATTGAGATATTTGCAATTAAGAATTAACACTTAGAAAATATTTTGCAATTAATGCCGATGTTGATTAGCAACATATTTTGCAAAACAGAAGCGTAATTGAAGTTCTTTCAGCTAACCGATTCTGAAATTAGGTCAGTTCCGATATTGAACATCAGCTGTTCTTTTATTAAAACCACCAACTTTCCATGAAAGGAACACCCTTATGAGTGTTTTGCATCAGTTTGAACTTCTGAATCATATTTATTGCAGATAAACTGCATTAGAATACGTTTCATGTTTGCAGATATAAATGGTAACTAAAACTTTTTTTCACAAACTGTTCAATACTGTAATAAAAGATGTGAAGAGTTTCTGCATTTATTAATGAAAAACATTTTTGAGGCGAAATACCCAACAAACCGTCTCAACAATATATAACTTATCTAAAACTTTATTCTGATTTATTTTCCTGATTGCGTGTATTTATTATGATATTCTTATCTTTCCTGGGTCTCCGTCACAGTGTGAAGTAAAAATTTTGAAGCATCGTTTATTTCATTACGTTTCGGCGAGACAACAGCGCCATCATCAGATTTAAAATTTACACAAACTCATGATTGGTAAAACTCAACGTTGTTTTAGGTCTTTGCCTTCTTGAAACCTTCAATTTGTCTGTTTATTTCATTACGTTTTGGCGAGACAACAGTGCCAGCATCAGATTTAAAATTTACACAAACTCATGATTGGTAAAAAACGACAACTTAAAATTGTCTTGGCTGACAAATTTAAGGTTTTGAGAAGCAAAGACCTAAAAGAACGTTAATTTTATAATAATTTTTGTTAATAACGAGTTTAAGTAAATTTTAAATCTGATGATGGCGCTGTTGTCTAGCCGAAACGTAATGAAATAAACGATGTTTCAAAATTTTTACTTCACACTTTGACTGAGGCCCAGGAAAGATAGGAATATCATAACTTATCTAAAACTTTTGTTCGAGTTGAGTGACTTTCGGGGGTTGCAAACTAACCTAAATTGTTGATAGCTAGACGCTCTGCTATAGTTTTGCAAATTTTGACTCGATTTAGTAGTATTTTACATTTTTTTTGGCGCTTTCTGCATCATGCATGCTTCTAAAAGACAACGATAGTGTCAGTAAAACCCTCCTTATATCTTTGAAGCAGCTGCTGTGTTACTACTAGCTCACAATTTACTACTAGCAAAGAAAAGTGGTTTCAGCTGTGGGAAAGTTGCTCCCTTCAGAAAATAGCTACCCTCAATAAAAGAGTTAAAAAAATATCATATGGATTGAGATCGGCAAAAAAATGATCGCATTTGAAAATTGTTAAGCCCAACAGACTATTAGTAGAACTAGGTAAGCAAAAGTAAATCATCATTATGATACTAGAAGCAGTTCCATTTAGCATTCTTTCACTAGCTCTTCGTCATTATTTGGATAATACATGAGTTCAACTTGGGTAGTGAGAGGCACTGGGTATCAACTTACGTTATTCACTAGAATTCATATAGTTCGGCATATCTGAGGAATATTTACAGGCAGTTTGAATGGAAAGGAATTTGATATACATGTGTCATATTTAAGGGCATGTTAAAGATGAGGTGTGTTAGCTCTGATTAAATTCGGCAACCTTTTTGATAATGCTGGCATTCCATCTGGGGCAGATATACAGATGGAATACCAGAGTAATTAATGTGGAAAGACGATTTTCCAGTGCAAACTGTCAGGTGCGAGACCCAAGATAACTCCGGCATCGGACTATCGGTAGGGTTTGTGTGTGCGTTAATTCGAATTTTAGAGATTACGCACGTAGCACGCTTCATTGGAAATCCTCGTGCGAGCGGCTGCTGCTCTATGGAAATGTTGGTCAAATATATCATTCTGGCTTGACAGTGCAATTCTCTTATCTGCGCCCGCCGGCACGGGATCCCGGGGGCTGCTGAAAAACAGAATCAACTCAGCGAACGAGGCGGCAGGAATGAACAAAGGGGGGAAGCGGGACGGACGAGAAGAGGGGCTGGTGGTGGAAGCCGCAGCTAAATTGCAAACAAAATACGAGTTACGTAGCTATGCCTTCGGATACGGTTACAACGACGTCTTTGTCTCCTGGAATTTTTGACTTTGAAATTAAACAACATGACAGGAAGAGTTGGATATAATTATTGTGCTCGTACATTTTACAACCTGGATCCGTTTACGTTCCACCGAAACCATGGGGGGCGGATCTTGCCTTTTTCTATTTGCCAGTTAAACTTTTTTTGTTTACACCGAAACTACAAAGGCGCTGTCCCAATTTTCTTGGAATAAGGACACATTCATGCAAATGGTTCATCTGGAAACTTAATGGTTCATTCATTTGCATTGCATTTGTTTTGAATGTGGGACGCAGCATTCGCCCTATGCGACTGAGTTTAAAATTCCGTTGAAAGTTGAAACATGTTTACGAAGACCTAAGGATCTTTTGGATCTCTAGTGAGCTGTTGGTGATCACTTAGCTTTCCACGCTTTTCTATGATTGCGTTACGCGGCTGTTTCTACTTCGCTTTATTACAGTTGCCCCTGTTCTGGATTTAAACGGATTTTTGTTTAAGGGAGTTCAATTCTTCAGTATCTCCAAGAATCACATTCTTCATTCCATTGTTAAGAGCATCTTCCGTTACTACCCATTTTGTTATCTACTATAACTCTGCTAATAGAATGGTGCATTGCATGGGAGCAAGTGAAAACTTCAGGATCAGTCGTTAGAATTCCTGCACGTTTGATTTCATTATTTCAAAAATATTTCACATGATAAAAAGATAGTGCGACATTCTGTGGGTGTAAAGAAGGCGATCTGACCTGGCTTTTATTCAGAATAAATGTGCAGTTTAAAAACTGCGGTTTAAACAAATTTCCTCTTATGCACCACTGATATGTGGATGAAGCATCCAAGTTCATCGGTTTTGGGCAAATGAGGAGGAGTGTCTTGCTACAAAAACTGCCAACTTTTTTTAATCCCAGTCAAGTTTTTGGCTCGATTCACACCTTTTATGACATTTTTGTGCTCTTTGTAACATATTGCAGCCTTCAAACAAGGTATTTCTAGTTTCCATTTAACAATTTTAGACATTAATTGATCTTAAATCAAATAAAACAAATTAAGATTTCCTAATATCGGAAGAGTGATCAGATGCATTTTAGCAAAACTTGCTGAGGATTTGTTCCTACGTCAGGGCCATATTTTGCTAAAAACTCGCTTGTTCTTTTGGTGATATTTCTGATAAACGCCTTTTGGACAAAAACGCTTCGTCTTTTGGAAACCGACCTAAGACTAACTTTTGGAAATCGGAGCTAATGTCGTAAATTGTTAAATAGCAACGAACCAGCAAAAAAACGTTTGCGCAAAAACTATGAGTGCTCCAAGATTTTACAAAGACCACATAAAAGGTTTTTGCATAGAATTCAAAAACATGAGTTGATTACCGTAACCGAATAGAAGGTTCTGGTCGTTTTTGTACCAAGGCTCAAGAATTCACCACTTTCCCAGTGGCCACCAGCCAAATGGATGAAACCGGTTTTTTCACCAAAAGATTATTCTTACATAGCGAGTTTCTTTAAAGTCCATCGAATCGAAATATATCAAAAAACTTTTTCTGAAGAACTTTGACCATCAATAGCAGAGGAATCAGGCGTTTTTTCTTAATAAAAGTTAGATCAGATCGTCTTCTTTGGAGCCAAATAATGTCGCAGTTCGCTTTTGAGCATGGGATTACGGAACACTCTGCTTGCAGAAACGTTTACACATTTGCCAGTTTATGAACTGTTGAATTTGCTAACTGTGGGTACTGTGGTCATCTGTAAGTTAGTTTTGCATGTTGGCACTTTCAGTCAAAAAACGCAGACGCAAAATATAACGGAAACAGTCAAGTTCACAACACTTCTGAAAGACCTAAACCCCTTAAAATTTTTTAAATAAATGTCGAAATACCAAGCAGTTACAGTGACAAAAACTGACGGGAATAAGGTGGATAGCAAGCAAGTGAATCGGAAATTCAATTATTACGACTATTAGTTAATCAGGTCTAGGGCAGTTTTACAATTGCCATTAGTATTTCCATTACAAAAATTCTTATGTTGACAATTAAACCACCCACTAGTAACTTCCACTGCCACCAAGAAATAATGTTGCAAATGGTAAATAATGTGAAATACAGTCCTCATTAAATTCCTCTAGTTCTTTGAAGTGATTCAAATTCCGAATATTAATTTATCCGTCTGCAATCCGTCGTTGTACTGATTCAATAATAAAAAGTCAAGAGCAGTTATGAAAGAATAAATCAATACACGGCGGTAAATTACCTTTTATTGCTTATTCTCCTCGACCGAAGGCAACATCAAAGCTGTAGATTTGTTATTGTTTAGTATTTAATGATGTTCGAAAAAGAATAATAATTTCCCGCTTTGTTTTTCTGCTTTGTTCTTATAATTCTAAGTGTATTCAATCGAAACGCGTATATTTTTTGTTGCTGGAAAGAAGGGGTACATATAATGATTTATCCCTCCAACCCACAGGTATAAATAGACCTCAACAAACGACAGTGATGGCGCCGCATATTCTTGGTAAATACGATGTTCGATTAAAGAGCTTTCGATAACGACATATCTGCTTTCCCTATTATAATGTTCGTTTTAGACGGTGAAATAATACCCTTTGGCACTCAATCCTATCAGTTCGGTATTACACGGGGAACAATGCCTCTTTTCCATTCAGCTCTCCTCAATCTACAGGCTTTTAAAAACTGAGCCGGTGCTTTGTTATTTGAATTGCTTTAGCTTCGCTTATTTTCAATACCAGACGGCAGAATTTTTTCCAGTTAAACATTCTAAGCATCTAAACCTTAAGGAGAAAATCGTCACCGTTACCATTGCCAAAAATGAACAACTTCCGAACTCCGGCACCCATTTGAGCCCTATTCAGGAACTGGAATCAAATGATCCGTGATATCCGCAAAAAGTTTTGCGGTAGTATTTTCCACAACTCTGATTGCTAGGAGAGCACTTTCGGGGACCTAAATAGGATGTTATATTCTAAAGTGCTTTGTTTCGGTTTAAGAGAACGAAACTTGGAACGGAAATGAGCAGTTTGTAGCAGAAAACTTTTCTGGCGTGTCTTGTTTGGATATAATGTTTATCAATAATTGCAATTGCTAGTGTGTATTGAGATTTTATTTTTGTACGCAATTTTGTTTTTGTTCATTAAACACTTATAATTTTTGCTTCGAAGATTGATGCTTGGTTACGGTTCAAGCTCGGATGAGCATCAATAATAGGGTTATTCTGATTTGAAACTGGTGAGTTTTTCGGGCGGTCGAGGAAAATTTATTTTCGACGTTACGCAAGTACGAGTGGTTTGTATGTTCAGGCGCTTTAATTGAAAAGTTACACTAGACTGATTTTTCCAGCTCCTGATCGGTCCTGTATAAGCCGTAAGTAACTGTGTGTTGCAAAACATAAAGGAGAAATTATTTTTCACGGTGCCCCAAGTACCAGAAAAAATTACCAGTTTCACAAAAGTGCACATTCATATCTTCTTCTGTAGGCTGAAAATTTTAGAAGAAATAATTCGCATTTAAAACTAAGGTTATTTATGAAAATCTAAAACATAAATTCGGCAGTAATGCTTTTGCTTTTGGAGTTTTGGAAGTGTTATTTTGGGGCTAAACCCGGCTGATGAAAGCTGATAATAGGGCTGAAACCGGCCCTAGAGAGAGTCTTCTTTGACCGCTCTGATTTATGTCTTTATTTTCTTTTTAAACTTTTATATTAACTACCATCAATATCGCGGCAGTAATAAACAGTTCAATTTATTTTCACTTTCTTCGACAATTTTTATTTCCCCATTCAAGTCGAGTTACTTATAATGAATTAGTGGATACTTTAGGAGTTAAAGGAAAACAACTTGTTGCATTTTCCGCATTGTTAAACATTTTAGGCTTTGAAGAGTACAATTGAAAAACTAACCACAAAATTAAACTGACTTATTGACGATAAATATCTGCTGGTTACCTGACAAATGGTTGTCGATGAGCTTTTCCATCAAAAATTAAATGAAATGTAATTTTTCTAAACACGAAAATTCCGTGAGTTTGAGCAAGCCACTTAATGTTCTCCTTGTAATATTTAACTAAACTCTTGTTTTGTCAAATGACCAGCAACTTCAAAATGTGTCTTAATCCTAAAGTTTAAATTTAATCTGCAAGAGCTAATATCTTCAAGAAATGTACTTACATTTAATAAAACTTATTTTTTTCTGCTTTCTCCAGTAAGCCTCATGAATTTCTCAAAAGAAATGTTCCTATTTTGAGTTACTCCGTAAAGTTATCAAAATATTGGAGTTTTGGAGGTTTCTCATAGTACAACAAACTAGTAAAACATGTTAAGTACTGATAAGTTATTTTTTCACAAACTGTTTGTTGGGTATTTTGCTTCAAAAATTGTTGTTTTTAAAAACACACAATTTCCTCACGTCTTTTATTACAGATTGATAAACAGTGCTCTTATCTCGCAATAATTTATGAATCTGTAATAAAAGACGTGAGGAAATTCTGTCTTTTTTAAAGACAAACATTTTTGAGGCAAAATACCCAACAAACAGTTTGTGAAAAATCAATCCGCGTCAACAATTTAGAACTTATCTACAGCTAAGTTAGTAACGCTTATCTTATGGGTTTTCTGAAGATGGAAAGATCCCACATGAATAACGTGTGAAAGTCGAGATTACATCTTTTGAGTCCAATAATGAAATAAAATTGCGTTTTAAAGAATAACGTTCAGATTTTGCCTACCTTTTAGGCTTAAAAATTCTCGCTTTTTTCAGAAATCTGCCTGTTTGAGCATCAAACTTTTGACTTTTTAACAGCCGGAAAATCGGTAAGACCATGGAAATGCCGTCTGAGAATGATTAAACCCGTCGCACTGAATAAATCAACGTTTAGTGCGAAGCAGAAAAATTGACGAGGAGTTCTCTAAAAGGAGTCTTCTAAAAGTGCTGTTCGAAGTACGAGCTGATGCAAACCTTAACCCTTTTTTCAACCCAAGACGTGATGGAACCAGATACCTGATGGTACGAATTCAAATTGAAAATTACCCATTATTAAAATAATAGCCAAGGAAGTACGCAATATAATAGAGCATAATTCCGTAAAATTATTTACGATGGTTTAGGGAAGGCTATGCTTAAATTAAACGTTTTGTTGTGATAATTATCGTTTGAGAAGTAGGGGTTAAATTATTATTTGCATCTGGAGTGCTGTTCTCGAGAACCATCATCCAGTGTCTCACCTAATCAAGCCGGTCTGTGCAAAATAGAGAGAATAACTGCGATGGTTACCGTTTATTATCGAGCGTGTGGATCCCAATTAAGAGGCAGCAGCTGTGAAAATTAATGGAGCACAGCTTTTAAGATGTAATTGGGCACATTCATAACTCCGCTCTCGGAGTACGATGTTAGCGCGCGTGCTGCATTGGCGACATCTGATTCCCATCTTAATAATGTTATATATGTGTGTACAAACTAATGTAATTGTTTTCGTGTGCAACCCTTTTCTTCATCTAATCCATTAGAAGGGACACGAGGGACTCTAAGCGCACTATTTCTCCACTCGACCCCTTTACAGCAACGATAATTACCGGGGCACAAATGGAAGAGCGATTATTTGTAAAAGTTCGACTGATCGGAAATTCAGACAAGTGTCAGGAATTGAGATAAAGGAGCCAGCGAGCCGATCATTAGGAAGGATTAGGGCTCAGCGTGTGTGCCCCCCTAGAAACATTACACCCTGAAAGGGTTGACAAAAACAGTCGAGTTATGGCCACTTTGCCGCCCTAGTTTACTTTGGGAATCACTGAGTATCAATTTACTGGGAAAACATGTTAATAACGTTTTAGCGTTAATCCGATATCACTGGATATGGATATGGGCTCAGCCGATTTCGCTCGTAATTAATTAATCTGAATCGATTGCCCATTAAACAGTCAAAACCCTTTAAGTCAACCAAACTATTTGATTTGATCGCTCATGATCAACATTTAAAAATAACGGATAATCGGAGAATTATAGTTATTTATTTGTTAAACTTGCATTGGAGGACTGACCAACTTTATACTTGAAGTATAATAGGAAGGAATTATTAATTACTATAATGAGCGTAGGACAAGTAAACCGATTCAAATTTCTCCTCTTCTTTGGCTCGCTTTAAAATGAAACTGTAGTTGAATCTTGAATTGAAAACAAAAAATGTTAAGGAACGGAGTAAAAGAGTGAAATCTCGTCAACAAACGACTATGAAAAAGTCTGATTTGTAAAATTTGGGAAACATTTTAAACAGTACAAAAGTAAATAATTAAAACGGGGTAAAAGAGACCAAACTAAACTTGTTGTTTCAACTGGCCATCCACTGGACAGTTTAATGATCAGCTCGTCGTTCAAACTAGTCATTTAACTGTGTGGATGACCAGTTGAAACAGCAATTTTAGTTTGGTCTATTTTAACGTGTTTAAGTTATTTCAGTTATTTACTTTTAATATAAAAAAATTACATTTTTTGTTTTTCAAATCTGTCGATTTTGTTGACGACCGTCTTAGTTTACACCATTTTTTGCGTGATTTTGGAGGCAGTAGGTACTTGTGTTAATTTGTTGAAAAATTACTTTATAAATCGGCTTAGGAATAATGTTCCCTGCATATCTAATGCAGGATTTATATAATTTTCTGACGTGTCAGGTGATAAACGTTGACTTCTAATCACTCTGTATGTGTGTTGAGGGGCTGCGAGCAATTTCCGAGCGGATAATGAGCCTGTTTATATGAAGATCGTCATTTCGATGCCCTAATGGAAACAATAACTTGGATATGGGATCAAAATTTTTATCGGGCTATTAGAGTTTGAACCTAATTGGGATATTTGCTCCCGCATGTTTAGCCATTCGGCACGCAATGCAATTTCCTAAAACCTAAAGAAATTGGCCGCGGTTCCCGGTAATGCCCGTTATTGCCTGCTTGACTACGATTTCTATGCTCGTCTCGACCGGGGCTAAATAAAGCTGCGATCTTTGGTGCGGTCAGCGTGACATTTCGATGATTTGTTCGATACGTGATATTCGGAATTGCTTTCCAGACCGGCACTGGACGCACCCCGAATAACCCCTGGTTATAATTATGTCGTCAGCAAATGGTCGGATTTGGAAAAGAACTGCAACAGCTGGAAACGCGGCGCGGGTCAACCCGTGGACTTCATCATTGGCGTCAGCTTGCGACCCAGCCAGCGTTTATATGCCGAAAGATATTAAACCGGAAATTTATCGTCACCCCATTCCATAAAGACAAGACCCCGAAATCTACAATTACTGTTTCTTTATTCCTGCTTCGTATGTGAATGTGAGTGTGTGTGCGTCTGGCAAAGGCAGCAAAACTGCGCGGTGCCCCGGAAGAACCCTTCTTTAATCCTTGCTCAGGAAGCGTGCATAACTTGTCACTCCCGCTACGCCAAGATTAATGTTCGAAAAGCAAATTGTCTAGAAAAACATCGTCCTGCGCCTCCCCAGCCGAATTCGACGGCCTTCTTTCCTGCAATCCGGTTGCTTTTCTTTGTCAATAAAACTCTGCGAAATTGCCGTCGTTCGTCAGCTGTGCCGCATTAAAATGCTTTATTGGCTATAATAATAAAAACGTAATGATTTTTTCATTGATAACCGTCGTAAAATGCGAATTCACACAACGCTCAGGACAACTTCCTATGGCAATTATCGATAAACGTCTTGAAGTTTTTCTCTTTTGAATGCGGAAGAACCCACTCATCTAACGCTATCATACGAAGCATTTTTCAATAGTTGATACAGATATACATATCTACAATAATTCGAAGACAATTGAACTTTCAAGCCCCAATTCGGAATCTCCTGAGCTTATTTTTTAAGTCCCGCTAGAAATTGATTAACATGATAAAATATTCTAAGATAAATGAAAAAAACCTGGAATCACTGAGTTTCCTGTAAAGTCTTGCAGCATCCTCATGACAAAATATAGGTAAATATTCCCTGGCATCTGATTCTTGATCAATTTGTCCCCAAACGATATTTCTTTCTATTCCGGTCACAGATATCACATGGATTTGCCTTGAAATGCGCAGTATTGATGTATCCCCATATAAAACAATCCAAGGGAATCAGATCAGGAGAACGTGCCGGTCATTCTAACGAACCTCGAATCCATTACGTACGTTTTTTGTTAGGTCAGTCTTCTTTTTCATTAACGTTGCTATTTTGTGGAAAGCAACAGCTTTTCCTATTGTGTGCTAGTTGGGGAAACTAAAACTTGAATACCTTCGAGCTTGCTGAGATGCTTTCCATATCATGGTGTCTTAAGTTCAAATGTTTTTACATATTATCCAAATTTGCCAATAGATCTTTATAGTCGAACGGAAAATTATTGCTTATACCAATTCCAAAGAATCTGGGTGCTATTACATATATTCAAGTAAGTTATTGATGTATCAGCGAGCAAGATTGCGGCAAATTAGGGAATACGTCAGTCCATTTCGAGCAATCAGCCGCAAAATTCCATTCGTTTGTCGAACTTCTTCTTAACAGGTTCTTGAAAATCTGCCAGTTTATTAATGCAGTGATGATAGACATACACCTTATCTCAGGGTTATTTTGCACCACCCAAGTTTGGCGCACATGGTATTTAATGTAGATTCTTTTTAAATTATAGTTACTGTCAATTAGTATTTTTTCTTTGGTTTGCAATCGACTACATAGTCATTCTAACTCAACACAACATGTTTATCTATAAGTTTATTTAAAGTAGAAAAATATAAGGACACTTACTTTCATGTTCGGCGGTGGACTCATTTGTCATTCTTTGAGTTGAACCTAGAAATTTATAGTTTGGTACTCGAAAAAATGTTCAGCTGTTTTACCTAGCACAGCCCATTATTTTTAATAATCGGGGATCTGAAAAATAGTCTCTGTTCGGGGGACAATAATTTGTATTATGACCGATAAGTGTTAAAAGTAACAAGTTGAAAAAAATGAGAACAAAGCGACGCACTTTATGTTTACTCCGTGTTCACTTTTTCACTCATTATCGCTAATATCCTGTTAATGTCCAACACAAAAACTTCCCTCAAATGAGTCAATTATGCAATATTAACCGAAGAGTCTAAACATGTTTTCCGTCGGCCATACCGACAATGAAACATCAGAAAAGTTGCGAATTTCCGTAATGTTCGGAAGTAAGTTTATCACATCGGACGTATTCGGTTTGTTGGAAAGTTAAAACAGCATTTAGTTTGCGTTAGATATTTATTTGGAAAAACAGCAAGCGAACGGGAAATAAATTTGTTTGTTTTTGAGCACAGCGGCGTTGTTTATGGGAATTAAGTTAAAAGTTTGCGGGAAACATTCTTCCAGTCGTATTTCGATTAGGGCAACAGCAGCGGAACTCGAAGGCATCCTTCCCTTGCGCCGCGCGTCACACATAAACAAAATTACAAGGAATTTTGTTGGATCAATTTCCCCTATCCATTAGGGAGCGGGTAGAGACTGCTTCCCACGGCGACTATTACACTTGCACCATTCCCTGTATTATTCATATGTAAGTCGAAGGAAATACGCCACATCGATTCTTGATGTATATGGGCTTGACGGGCTGTTCATCTTTTCCCAATTTGCAAAACGGCTTTGGCCCCGTTTTTATCTCGGCATGGAGAAAATAGAAAACTGCATTAACGATTCAGTTCGCTTTTTTGGGCGCCCTATTTATTCAAACCGCCGCAATTGCACAGCTCTGTAAAATAATTTTACTCTCAAATCATCTTAAATGGTGTTTAAATACAGGTGTCTCAAATTCTTTTCATATAACAGTACTTTTTATTTCTCGAATTTCATTAGTTCACCAACAGTTCACCGCAAAGCTATAATTTTTGGATATTTTCTTTCTATTTGGCGTTCTGATTGGCTGAGAACCAAATTTTTTCCAGAATGTTCCATAAAATTCTTATCTTCTCTTCCTTAAATTTGTAGGTTTTATATCTTGATCTTTGGTCCATGCGACATTTCCATTTACATTATTTTCTATCACGGTGTCTCCGTATCTTCTTAGAGGTAATGGTAGTAAAGTGGTAGGTAAAGTTGAATTAAATCCTTACTTTTATACGTCCGCAAAAAAAATTTTTATTTGTCGTATCTACCAATATCACCTTTTGAGATTTCAGTAGCGTGAACAGCAATTTTCCTTCGGCAAGATCGGTTCATTATGTACAAAATTGTTAATTTTATAATTGCTATTGTTACAGTATTGTATTATAGCCCTTGGGTGCAGAACGGACACAATTTCCATGTACATTGACTTAAAAAAGGCAAAAACCTTAAAGCCCAACTTCCTGTTGGATAATATTTTTCCTTTGATCAGTTGACAGTGGTTCGAATTTGAAACATTTAGATCATTGTGATTGGACGGTTTATAACAAGATCAAATCGCTGTTCTTACTATAGAATGAGAAACTTTGTTTTCTACCTCAGGGTAGTCAATCTACCACTATTAAAGTGTGTAGGATCGTTCTGTGACTATAACTAGGACACTTAAAATTTTTGATCAAGAAGAATGTTAACAGTTCAATTGTTACTATGAATTTCCGCAGATTTTATCAGTCCTTTGATATCTGATGTTTCTAACTAGTTTTGAGTATTTATAGCCACGTCTAAATTACTTCCTATTAATGGTAAATGTTCAATCAGACTGAATGACGAAGGTTCAAAGTTGAAATATGTTCAGTAAATTAACTTTTGCACGTCAGTTAAGTCATACTCATTTAAAAGTATAGCTCTAAATACATCATAAACTCTGCACCAGTTTGTTTGAGAACCTGTGAGCTTTCAATAACAACATTAGAAATTTTATTAGTAGTTGTTAACATTATTTTATGTACATATTTGGTTTCTAAAGAAAAGTATGTACTTTACAAACCTTCTTCTTGAGAGATTGAGAAGAAAGTTTACTTCTTCCTGAGAGATTGATGAGAAAATACTGACTGACTGTCAGATTTCCAACAAGTAGAAATTTGCTTACAAGTTTTAATATGAATATGGAATATCCGGCTCGAAGGACCAAAGGCAAGTAACAGTGATGCAATTGGTTCCTGCTGTACAGTTGCGAAAGCAGTACCGACAGCTCAAGTGTATAGCATTTGCTGCGTACAGGATTTTCTCAACTTTTAGTTTTGCTTAAGGAAAAGTTGGTGTGCATCTCGGTCAAAAAAGTATAATAACACACTTTGACTTATAACAATAGAATTACATGTAAATTGAATATGAGTTTTGCACAATCCTGAGCGTAAGTTTGTGGGTGTTCTATATGGGTGGTCCTATAGACACCACTATTCTTCTTAAAGGGAAAAGTTACACATTTGCACATCCAAGGTGACGTCTACCTTTGCCTTCAAATAGCGTTCCACGCCTGATTTCCAATACGAACATTTGTAGAATTTCTTGAGTTCTATTATATATGAGAACCTTGCATGTATTTGTGAAGTGGTTTCTGAACTATATAATTTTGGCAAATTGATTTTTGGAAGAGAAACTAATAAAATAAACTAAAACGAGCAAGAAACGCTTTAATGAGCCTGAACCAACGGCCTGGTTCTGGCTTGCCCTATTAATTTGATTAGGTTCTGCTTTGTTGTAACATTGTTTTGAAATTTTTGAAGCATCAATTATCTGAAGAACATTGAATATAAGAAAGGGTAATAAGCAGTAAGTGAATGTCAATCGGCAAACATTTAAATATTTTGAAACCCTCAGATTCCAATGGATCAAAGGATGACAAATAGCTGACTGTATACTCACAGTAGCTTCAAAAGAGTTAGTGATTGTTTACTGATCTACATTTTTACTTTGCTGGTGAAGGTGGATCACTATATCTCAGTTAATAATCAGTGTAAGGCACTTTGACTTATATTAATAACACTACTCCTGTATTAAAAATAAGATTCACGCACGTTTAAAAAGTGTTGAGCGATACCATGCTTACTGAAGGCAAAGGTGGATGCCACTCTTGCATACCAAAGTTTAATAATGGAAATTTGGAGAATTAAAATACTATTAATTAGGTTGTTTGCCAACTTCATGTATTTGTCTAAAAGAAGTGAATCACCTTTTTTCCAGCTAACAAGTCACATTATCAATGTTCCAACACTACTGATGTGAAGTGTGAACAACCCCAGTTAACTAAGACAAGAGCAGAGTAAACTTGATAGACACTCAAGAAATCCCAATTCGAACAGAACCCCGAAAAGATTTCTTTTCTAAAATTAACATTGTTGTTCCTGTTGGTTATTGACGGGACTATTTGAGGCTGATTAAAGACGAAACTCCAGGTTATTTTTAAAACGGGCTGCAGCAAACCTCTCGAAACAGAACTGTAAAATATAAAGCGAGATTAGAGCAGCATCGGCATGGCGTCGGCTGAGCTGTCACCGAGCATCAAAATAACGCTGCAACTAATGCGTCCTGACACCGGAAATGATTGGGTTTTCTGCCGCCCGATTGGACGCGTTTCCGATATTGGATGCGTGCATGTAAAAGCAACACGAATTGTGTGTATCAGTTTCTCTCAGTGGCGACCGATCGTCAAATTTGTTGCCGCTTACAATATTGCAAAAATATCCGTGCAAAAATGAAATATTTACACTCGCGATGTTTCCAATATTTTACTGGAAATTTGATTTATTCTTTGGCGCAATTGTTGCATGGGAACCACATGCTTCACGTGAAATATGTAATTGGGATTTGACGCGAATTAATCTGCTTCATTTATGCAGCATTCATTTAAGGTGGGCCTGGGTACATCAGTGAATTTTTAGGAGTTCGCGCAGTGCTACGAAATTTGCTCTAATCCAACGCACCGGCGCAGTAACTCAATTTGTTTACTTGTTTATAGATTTATTTTCAGGATCATTTCTTAATAAGATGTTTAAAATTTTATCAAAATTTCAGAATTTTTCAGTTTTAGGCAAGTTACCCTTTCTTCAAACTGTTCAATTTTCTAAAGCTTCACTTAAAAATGCTGACAATCTTAAGGTACTTTCCGTGAAAAATTATGAAATAAATTTCGATTCGTCACTTTGCAAAAAGTTTTAAAATCCCTTTCCAGCTTCAAATTTGAAACAAAAATCAAATAATATAACAGAATAAGCAAAAGTTTAGAACAGATTATTTGGAAATCTCGACAGCTCTATACCCCTGAAGACTACAAAGTTTGTTACAAATTTGGTTTTTTAGTTTTGACTGAATTTTGTTTTACTTTCTACTCAAACACGCTCTATTTTATAGAGATGTACTTAAAAATACTGACGATCTGGAGGTGTTTTACGCAAAAAATTACAAGATAAATGTATAGCTTTGTAAAAATTTTACAAAAACTTTTCTCAACGTCGAATTCGGAACAAAAATGAAATTATATTCCTCCCGTTTTTTTCTGAAACCCAGGTTTTCTCTAAAACTGATCACAAAACTAAGTTTTTAATCGAATACGCACACAAAAAAAACGTTATTTTCTGATGACTTTCTTCTTTTCTGACAATAATGGAGCCTTTGCAGCCAAAATATACAAAATTGATTAGGCTAAAAAATTCGCCTCAGTGATCGGTTTGCACAGGGACCTTTTGAAAACCTTTTTGAACAAAGTAGTAAAACGTTACTCTGAAAAAACGTTAATGACCTTTTTTTAGATGTGAAAATTCTAATCTCAGGTCTTGTAAAGCTTTAATAAATTACTTATAACTCATTAACCGATAAGTTTTAACTCGTTAACTCAGAGATCGGCAACAACTCAATAGCGCAACTCAACACAGTGTTACCCAGGCCTAATCCAAAGCGGCTCAGGTTCAACCTTTAAAAACAAATTCAAATTTTTAAGGTAGGATTGTCTTGGTCAGCGAACAAAAGTGAAGTTGATAAGTTTTTAGTTCGGTTGTAGAAAAAGTGCAAAATAGGTGTGGTGCACTGGTTTCGAAGAAATCGCTCCCAAGTTCTACAATTACAGGATCAAAACAATTCCGTATCAGTGATGAAAAACAATACGCTTTATACAATTATTAAATAGAGTGATTTTTTGGGCAGAATAATATACTTCGACTTTGGATTTTTCATTAGATGATGGTAATGGTAAAAAGATAATTTATTAAAATTAATTTCCGCGAAAGTTTCGGATTCTTCTTTTCTCTAATTTTAAAGCTTCCCTGAAGCAACCCTTGCCGCAGTCGTACAAAAATTTATCAATCAGGACAAGAGATAATTATCCTCCAGTTTACTGAAGCATTCCTAAAGTTTAGAACAAGAACACTTGACTAATATCCAACATATTGTGTCGAATGAGACTCACTTTTGCTTGAATGGTCATGTTAACAAGAAGAAAAAAGAGGATAAAAAACCTTTGCAATCGTTAAAAGTTACTGTATGACAATGTGCAATTTTGTCGTCAAGGATTGCCGGTTTCTTGTTTCGAAGAAAATGGGTGACCGGTGACCGTTTTTTGCGAAAGGTATTCAAATATGGTGTTTTTTACCTCAGCTAACAGATAGAGAGAGTGATCGCGATATTATTTGCAGCAAAATGGTCACTTCAACCCCTTCAATGGAAATCTTCAAAGACGCGTTTCCGCGACGTTTGATATCTCATACTTATCGTAATTTTCTAGTACTTCTACAAAATGGCATATAAACAAGATTAAGCGGCCCCCGCATCTGTTAATTTTTGAAAAATATAAAATTTAACGTCAACATTAAATTGCATGAAAAGACATTCATACTAACATTTTTTTCTTTATATTTTTAAAAGTTTAAAATGTTTCCTGAATAGCTTCCTCCCAAGCCAGCATACGTTTTAAGAATATGTACCTTCTTTGGTGCTTGGTTGTGCGACTTTTACTAAGCAACAAGCTACTAAGCTTGCTGGACTGATTGATATAAATGACCAGAAAATAAAGTAAATAGTGTCTATGCAAAACTTAAAACAACTCTAGTTGATAACTGGTTGACCTGAAAAGACTTAGGGTCATGTTAGGATTATGACAACTTGCTCCGTCCTGAAATTCCCAAATAAATACAGAAAAGGCACAAAATTGACTATTTCATAACAGAACTGCCCAATTTCGATCCATTAACTCACTTCGCAACATCAGTGTTGATCGTTTTCAGTTTTTGTTTTGAAATAAAATTTTGATGTGCAATGGAGCCCTTCTTCAAACGGTCCAACAAAATATGCGCCTAAAATGTACATGGTTTTCCGTGACTTTTTCGAAGACTTGTTTCCTCAACACTCGCATAATCGGTGCTCGTCTTCTGCTGTAGCCAGTTTTACTTTGGCCGGCGATTTTCATTTCCTGAGTAGAATAAATTTGCGTGCTTAATCAGCACAGTCGTTCCAGGCGTCTATTATATTGAATATATCACGGAATTTATCACTTTATTTTATTACTTATTATAACACATTTTTTCGAAGTTTTTCGTCTGTAAATGAAACTTTTTAAATTTACGTAATTTCTTTTTTTCAGGTTTATCAACGCCAGGCGGAGAATAGTACAGCCAATGATCGATCAGTCAAATCGAGCAGGTAAGTGAACTTGGTAGTGTAGTAAATGAAAGTATTTTGCATGAACTTTTCTCTATTCATCGGCATCTTAATAGGCCTTCAAATAAAACGTAAAGGAATTGCAACGAAGCAAAGTTATATCTTGATCGGATGCCATGTCAGCTTTCTGCCATACAATGCAATGATAATGGCTTTGTCATTTCTCTGATGTGGCATTTCATTTTGTGCCAATTACTGTTCCAATATCTTTATAAGATCGGCCATTTAAAAGACCAAAAGATTTTAATTTGATATATTTCACATAACTGTTATATGTCCAGTTAATGGTTGGACTGACTTATTGATGATGTCTCGTGCTATTGCAGTGTATTTATTATCCGTAATTATATCACAGTGATTCAAAACCAGAGTTTCATCAAATTAGATACTTAGAGAGATAAAATTATAATTCTGTCAGTTTTGCTGTATGGAATCGACAATTTCGAATTCATATCAGCGTGACGATAGATATACAACACTGTTGACTGTCCTTGCACCAAGTCGCCTTGTAATTGTCCAGGAAATAGACTTATATTTCAAAACATTTTTGTCGCTCCCGATTCATTGGTAACGTTGTTGAAAGCAAATTAAAGAACGTATTAATTGAGATCGGAAGAATGTATTTATATGCGACATCTAGAATCTTATCATCTTATCTCCCTGATATTTATTGGAACAACTTTCTCAATTAGCGCATTAGCGACTGGCCCTCTTCCTTCGATTTCAAATTATCATGATTGGCCAATTAATGTGTATTTGCTGGGTTTATATATATTCAAATTGCAAGATGTTCTGATTATTCACTTGAACCATCAAAGATTCCAATCGGTGCTAATTGACTCTTCATTTAGAATTTTTTTCTTCGCACTTTGCTGATTGCTTTAGTTTCTTTTACTTTAACTGATGTGTTTTAGAAATGCATATTTGCAGTAAGTTGTTAAACATATTCATCGTAAAATCTTATTTCATTGATTTAAAGAAAAGTTATTTAATTCAGGCAAAGCGTGCGAAACCCATGCGCCAGCTTCACTTTTTGAAATTAATAGCCCATGCTGGAACAAACAAATCAAGTTCTTAACAACTATCAAAATGCTATTCGAATTATTTAAAATTTTAGTAGATATCCTTGTTTGATTCTGAGAGGTAATGCAACTAAATGAGTTTGAGGCATGGCGTTGCTAGGCCGCGACCGACTTATCTCATTTTTTTTAATGAATCGTGATTTCCATTAAAGCTTAACGTTGTTGTATGCATTTTTCGAAAGATATGGGCCGATCCCATACCAGCAATCGAGCCGATATGAATTGTAAGTGAAAAGTCTTGTATATGGGCCGTTATCGTAGGGCAAGGCCAAGCCTCTGCGCTTCGAACAATCTTTCACTTGATATTTTTAACATACTCCAACTTATTTCGAAGTTTTGTTGTGCTCTTTAGTTGCTTTATTTATGCACAAAGCTGTTGTTGTATTTGATGTTTAATTCTTTCAATCGCAGTTTGTTGAATCTCTCATAAAGTAACGGGGTGAAAAGCAATTTGAAAATCCAGCGAACTAACAAGGTGTCCATGTATTCTTAAGGCAGTGAAGTTTATTACTTGTATGCGCTTTGGTTTTGTGTTCTTCCGAGTTTCTCACATCAACTCAACAAAATCAAGCCGAAAATTGAAGGTATAAATATTTCCGAATTTTCCTCAGAGATTTTCAGAAGGCGAAAAGCTCTGAGAAAGCTTTCCATTTCAATAATCGATCGCTAATTATTTGTTTCAAAAGTCCCTGCTTCTTCATAGACTTTCTGCAGTAAATTGCTAATCCTTAACCCCTACAAAACATTTCAGAGCAGCCATCAAATAAAAGACCAACTTTTTGGCGCACATTGTACGAAAAGAAATAAAATCCTGTGCCAACTAAATGGTTCCATTGGTCATTCGATACATTTCGTCTGGTGTTAATTAATCACCCAGATTACACATCTGCGTAACTTGAATTAGCTAAATCCATACACCGAGAGGCTTTTTGAGAAGGAAATTCTATCAAGTTTCTCTCCCTTGCTGGCTGTTAGGGCGGCCGATTGTGTGCCGCGCGTGATGGATTGGCCCGCAAGGGTCAATGGCTTCCTCCATTTCTCTTCGCCTGTCTTCAGCAGGAACAGAAAAGCACTGGAATCGATAGCGAATGAAGGAACACTTTTACATAGACTGACATTAATAATCCAAGTGCCATTAAGGCGCACTGAAAATCGACAATTCCACCCGGACAATGAAAACTAATGTGTCTATATTACACTTCATCGAGTTAAGTGATTTATTTATTTTCCTACTAAGGCTCACTATTTCAAGTAAAAGTTGCATTGGATCAATCTTCAATGTCTTTCCAGTAAACTACCAGGGTTAAGTAGGAACTTTGCTCTTTGTACACACTTCTGCTTCTTTAGGTGCTACTCCACTATGAAGGTGGGTAATGGTCACTAATCGAAATAAATCACTATTATTACAACGATAAACTTTCCGGAAGTTTTTCAGCCTAGTTTCGCTTTTGTGCTATAGATGTTTTTTCTTCGATTTCTTTATGCATGATAACTTGTGATATTGGGCATTGGCTTCGTCACATTTTATGTTCGATATACAGAATATAGCAGTTTATTTTCGTTGATTGTTGTGATCATTCACGTTTTCTATGCACGCGTCTCATTACTTCTACGCTAGTTAGAGTTTCGTTCCATAAAGTTTTCCATAACTTAAATGCAAGGTTTCTTTGGCAAGTTCAATTCTGATTCCTCCTTCTTGGGAGCTGGCATTGATTTCATTAAGAGTTGTTCCTAAATATGTGTATTATTTTACTCTTTTCATAGGGTAAGTTTTTAAGAATATCTTACTACTGTCTTGTGTTGTTTTGCTTATGTTCAATGTTGATCATGTCCAAATTCGCTACAGCGAGAATTTTATTAATAGTCGTTTACAGGCCTTTTTGTGGTTCCGGTAAGACGACTGTGTCGTCAGCGTATTTCATATTCTTGTTCTAGTAATTTTTCGTCCAGAATTGGCCATAGGCCTTCCTTAGCTTTTTTTCTCATTTTTTTCCATTTTTCTTGTTCATTTCCTCATTTAGAATTTCGAAGGTCAATAGATGATGTACCTCCGCTGGCAGTTGACCTGGACCCATCGCGTTTTTGTCCCTTAATGCATTTAGTGCAGACGCCATATTGTTTTCAATGATATGCGGGCCCAAACCTCCCGTTAAATTTTCGTATATATTTTTAAATATCGATATGTTGTCGCTCAGCTTCGAAGAGTTGTGTGACGTATTTCTACCGTCTCCTTGCAACATAATGGTTCATCGAAAGAAGCGAAAAATATATAAAATTCAGATAGACATAAGGCTTTTGAAATATTAATGGCATTACAAGTCTTGGTGCAAGAACGTTTACCTTCCATACCTGAAGCTGTAGAACAGCGCCTTACACCACTAATAGTATTTTCTCCGCATGCAGGTCCTAGTGGAGCTTACAGCCCTGATGGCACGATGGGTTATATGATGGGCGACCAACAAATGATGCATCGGCCGCCAGGAGATCCAGCTTTCCACAATCAGTACGCTCATTATCCCGCCGAATACTACGGACATCATCTGTGAGGTGAGTCACGTTTTTGTGTTCAGTTTCATCACTATCGGGTACACGAACGGACACGAACACATTGGTTCACAGAAGAAATACCTTGGCATCTTATGCTAAGACAATAATACAAATTAGGAAAATCATTTCAAAATTTCAGTAGCGAATACAAAATTAATACAGGAAATTCATAAAAATGTTTGTAAATTATCTCCTCGGTGAAAACTGGATGAGTTTTTTTCGCATTGCTAAATATATGTTAGTTAACTAATGATAGGGAACGTTAAATTATTTGTCATCTGAGCTGATGCATTATGTTTAGTATGTAAACTTCATGTGACCAATAAAAATACCAATTTACTACTTTGTTTCTATTCGTGCTCTAAAAGTACACAGAGCGCACATCACACCATAAACGTTTTATTAGCGAAAGTTCCAATTAAGAATTATCATGGTGTGTACAGGGTGATTCAAAATCGCAATGAGGCCTGACGGTGAATGTATTCGTAGAAATATTTCCATTAAAACAAAAATTGAGATTCGCGAAAAACATTTGACATTGACCCTGTTTTAGGAGTTAGACAGATTTTTTATTTGCTAACATTCTGTGTTAAGCTAGCGGGGAACATTAAGGAAAGTTTGCAGGGGCACTAGGAAAAGGTCATTTTCAACTTTCAATTTTATTTATACTAAATGTCCTTGATGATCGCAAAAAAATATGATTTTGTAAAGAAAAAACTTAATATAATATTATTAATTAATAAGTAAAATACTTGCTATTGTATAAAACTTGTGTGTTAAGTTAAGACCTTGAATACATTAGAAATGACCTTCCGAAAAAATACAAATTATACATATTCTTTTCATGATGTTTATTTCAGTAGTCAAACTAGCTCGCTAGCGGAATATTGTAAATATTTTTCCATATATATTCATGCCGGTTTAGAACGTCTTCCTTCGTTGTTCGACACCTAATCTCCATCCTCTTCTATCGTCGCAATCTTCTGGTAAGATGTTTCTTTCACTCATGCACTTTTGTATGGTTCTTCTACCTGTTGGTTGCCAATATAGTATTTTTCTTGGCCACCTGCTATTTGGGTTTCGTTCTACGAGACCGTACCAGGTAAGTTGTCTCTTTTCAATGTCCTGAACTATCAACTAACTTCAATTCCCATTTGTTGTTTTATATGGTCGTTCCTTATTCTGTCTATTCGTGAGATTCGCATGGATCTTCTAATGGCATCAATTTCAACTGCTTCTGCTTTCTTCTTTTGTCTGTCTGCAACACTCCAAGTTTCTGCTCCATACAGTGTATTTTTCCATACCTATCCAATATTTTCATTTTGGGAATGTCCACGTACAATTTCTCTATACGCATACTCAAGTGCCAACTCATTTGACTGAAAGTCGCCAAAAAGCAGAAGTATTTTTCTTGCACGCTCCATACACTTGCATGTAACGTATATAGTTGTATCCGCCACCTTTCCACTTCTCCGCAGAATGTACCTATTATATGATCAGCAATTCCGATATTGTGCATCCAGTATTTGAATAGCCAGTGGTCACTGAATAATGCCTTGTTTTTTGTCTAGATTTAACAGTTTTTTGGTTTTCCTCTGGCCGTCCAATCAAAACCTCTGATGGTTAGAGACGATTATGGTTTTCCATTCAGCATGGAACATGTTGAACGTGTGTTCTTTAGTCTTTTTTTTTAATTGTTGATGCTGAAATGTTCACGAAATTTTCCAGCCATGACCGATCGGGCAAGTTTATTCACATTTTTATTCCCTGTTATGTTTCGGTGTCTCGGTACGCAAATCAGGGAATCCGCTGTATTCAAGTTTTGAAGAGATCCGGCATTTGCACTGGAATTTCTTCTCAGATTCTCCTTTGTGCAGACCATGATGACAAGTAAATCTGCCTAATTGTTGTAGAGTGCCTGTTTAGCCATAGGCACATTTTCGCGTTAACCATGTCTCCATTGATTTCTAGTCCTGTTTTATTACTCATTTTGGAATCGTGCGTATACCAGACGAGGCCCTGAGGCCTCCGGAACGGCATCCCTTCTCATCAAATGATTCCAATCTGAGGGTTTTCTCTCTGGTCTTTTCATGCCTGTCCTCAACGCTGCCACCGTTTTACGTCCCTCAGTCGTTCCTGTTGTCCTATTCAAGCATCCTTCTCCACAACATAATGTAGAGGATGGATGGCCAGAATCGCCCCCAATGCTTACGTGGCTGTTGTTATTCAGGCTCGCTTATCTCCTGACAAGGTCAATGTTTACCCTATGTCTTATTCTTCTTCTTCGGTCCGTTTGAGTCCACTCCTGGGCATAGGCCTCTTCCATTTGTTTCCATGTTGATCTACACTGTGCTGCAAGAATCCCGACCTTTCCTGCGCGTCTCTGTATATCATCTCGCCATCTTAACAGGGGTCTGCCAACACTTATTTTTGTTAGTCGTTGTTTCCACTGCATGATAATTTTTGTTCACTTATTTTTGAGGCTGTTGGTAATGAATTTGCTGAGGAGCCTATACCAAACCGTTAGAAGGCTAATCGGTCTGTGGTTCTCTTTGTTAGTTCGGTCCCCCTTTTTAAAGAGGATTATCACCACGGCTTTTTTCCATGTATCGGAAAATTTTCCTTCCTCCAAGCATCTGCTAAAAAGGATCGTTAGTGCTCTCCCTATAATTTTACCTCTGTATTTTAACATTTCTATTGTAAGGAAATCTTCTCCTGAGCCCTTCCGGTTCTTCATCTGTTTTAATGCCCTTCTTAACCCTGCAGTGTCAATTTCTGGGTTATTCTCGGATCTCACATTTTGGACTACTTTTTTTAGAATTTTCGATCGGTTTGGTTTAGGTACCGGATGGCTGTACAGTTCCTTGTAGAAATGTTGGATGGCGGATGTTCTTTACTGCCTCTCTGTAACAACTTCTCCTTGTTGGTTCTTGATCAACTTCCCTTTTATAGTACTTTGTAAGTACTTTCATATTCATGTTGTTCTCGATAGCTTCGTTTATTGTTTGTGTGTTATTGACCTCAGATCCTTTCTAATTGCGTTCTTTACTTCTCTATCCAGCGTTTGAAATCTTGCTGAAACACTGTCCATTGTTCTGCGTTCTGGCAGTAGATCATTGGTGTTCTGGCTGAGTTGCGTATCAGCGCCTGCTTTCATGGAACATCCTTTTCATATTTTCTCAGCTTCTGTTAGTATCAATTTTCTGTTGGTWTGTGCGTTGTACTCGTCTATTTTCTCTTGAAGTTGTGTAGCGTGGGCCAAATGATTTTCTGCATTTGTTTTTTCCTTTGCWAGTGTGTCTATATTTATTGCTGCTCTTACGATTCTGTCGCCACTTCCGGTATTAAAGATACTGAGAACCGATACAGCGGTGCAAAAYTGTTTATCTGTGGTGAGGACATAATCTATTTCGTTCTTCATKGCGCCCTCTAGACTTCTCCAAGTCCACTTTTTTTKGAGGATGTTTTCACGGGGATTTGTAAGAMATTTTATATTAAGAAGTACCCAAGAAATTGCAGGACACGTCGATGTAAGTCAAACAAAAGCATGGACAATATTTCATTTCAAGAGTTCAATTCTTTGTATAGCTTGTACCTCAATTTTAACGTGACTGAAAATTAGCCTGTAGATGAATCTACAAGTACAAATTCTCAAAACTGATTTCTCTTACTACTGGGGAAGATCTGGATATACTCTACAAAGGTTTAAGTCTTGACAGGTAAACATTATTTAAATATTTTTCAAAATTACTAGGCGGTTCGCTCATAAGAAGTGATTTTGAATCTCAGGCAAAAGACGTTGCTTCTTGCAATGGGTACAAGTGAATGGTGATCGTTTTGGTCATATCGCTTAAGACACGTTAAATTTGGGGTCATTGTTATTAAATAATCTTGGTAAGAATAAAGAATAAAATAAGAATTTCAGACTTTAACACTCTGCATTTCCGGTAATTCTGAAATTTAGGGAAATGGTAGCTTTAAATAACAATAAACTCTTTGAGTTCTACCTGCTACCAGTTCGGGCTATGCATATTATTTTTGGTACCAGCTAAAGAAAGCGAGAGGTTACGTCAGATAGCATTGAATGGAATGGAAATCGGCACTCAAGCTGCGATATTGTGTACAGTGTTCTAGTTCTAAGAATATGTCCAAACAAAATCATGTCATGTCGAGAGTACGGGAACCCCAACATAAAGGTTCTTTATTAGCTTTATTTCAAGGCAACTTAATATCTCAGAGAAGGCGGCGGCTCTTTTTCTTGCTGAAACACAGGACGTATCCTTTCTGGTAATCGGTTGGCGACTGCTGATAAATTCCGAGTTTTGGAAAGTAAAAAATAATCTAGGCCCACTATGTTCAATGAGGCCGAAGTCAACTTTTGTTTTTCTTATGGGTGCCATATTGAATTTCTGCATTTTTAAATTCCCCTTTAAATATGCTCTTCAACCATGTATAACATG
>NW_026017813.1:0-1572 GCF_020466585.1 Dendroctonus ponderosae
CAATATTAACTAATATTTCTAAGGTTTTGAATGGAGACTTTTCTGATGATTTGCAAATTGATTCTGATATATTATCAAGCCTCAAATTTGCTCCAATTACATCTGTTGACGTCGAACAATCTTTTTCGATGTATAAACTTATTTTAAGTGACAGAAGGTTGTGCTTTAAGACCGATAACATAGAAAAGCACTTAGTTGTAGCTATAAATGAGAAAATATTACATAGTAACAATGCCTAAGTTAACTGTTATTACTATTTTTTAAAATAATTATTACTAGTATTTCATTGTAGAATTTTATGTGTTATATAATAAAATGCGCTAATATAAATTGTTTATTATACGCAGTAAATATATTTCTTTAATTTACATTTATGTGTAGGCAGGCTGCCTATATCACAACATGCGTGCCTTTTTTTTTAAATCCTTGCCTATATAGGCGCCTTTTTCTTCAAATTGTCTTGCCTTTAAATCCGAGCTTTACTCATCACCATATATTCTCTTACTTAGTTGTCATATTTCTAATCTGAAGTGTCGTTGATCGACAAGCATTAGATAGACAGATAAAAATTAATTAAATTCACATTGGCATAGGCACAAACTGGGTAATAATAGCTTTATTCGTGGTAGCAACTCAGGATCGGTTCAAAACCGATAACGAACTGAATTAGGGCTCAGGCTCGATTCAGGGCCTATTCAGAACCGACTCTTAAGTCCTTCGTTCCGCGGACGTTTCTAGAACCACCTTTTAGTAGTACCAACAGGATTTTAGTTAATTTGTATCAAACAGTAATTTCTCTAAACTGAAATGCAACAGAGTGAAAGTGGAAAGACGGATTTGCTGTTTTTTTATGATCATGGTTTCTCTGAGAAAAGTGGCAGTTTTTGATTATTTTAAATAAATTATTAAGGATTTTTATCGCAATTAATTAATTAATTTTTAAAATACCCCTGTACAAAGGCAAGACCTTACATGTGCTGTATTTCACCTGCATTTTTTATACATTTTCCGCTGGTGATACAATTGGTACTACGACGACCTTCTGTTTGCATTCGGTTTCTCAACTGAAATTTATGGCTTTGTTTCAATTCACCTTAAGGCAAAAAATTGCTAACAAATGTTGGCAATTCCAAGTTAATTTTTACATTGACGTTTTGATCAAAATTTGTTAATTAAATGCTATTTAGCCCTTTACAGGGCAGAAAACAACAATAAAAAAATTACACATTTTAATTCTAAAGTATGTTTATTGGGACATACAGGGTGATTCAAAATAGGCGTCATTCCTTTTAAGGAGTGATAGAGGCTCCCTTGGAGAGTACGAGAAAAATATTTAAAAGAAATTTTTCGAAAATTTCTAGATATTAACAGACGAAGATCGAATTTTAATTTTGTTATTAAGCATTATATACTTAACCATTCAAAAAGGAAAATTACGATCTTTGCTTCAAATTACGAAAATTTTTGATATAAAAAAAGGTTTGTTTTACAATTTTTTGAAGAAAAGGCACAGCGGTAATGATGTTTTTTGTCATTAACAGATAGTTACAGGTAGATCTTGTCAATCTTAAC
>NW_026017814.1:0-143 GCF_020466585.1 Dendroctonus ponderosae
ACGCAGCTTTTTTCGAAGTTTCTTTCGCAAGCCCCATTTTGTTATAATATAATATCTAGGCGCCCCATTAGGATGGTACTACATGCAACTAAATCTGATTTCTGTATTATGGAGGTTCAGAATAATTTTCATTGCGTTTTTTT
>NW_026017814.1:166-263 GCF_020466585.1 Dendroctonus ponderosae
AATAAATATTTCAAATTTAGAGAATAATAATCGTTGAGTTTAAGGAAAGCGTTTAATAAAATTAAGATCAACAATATTTTATTTATTCTTGGAAGAA
>NW_026017814.1:392-1214 GCF_020466585.1 Dendroctonus ponderosae
GAATAATTTTATATGTATATCAAAAAGCGTAATTCGTACAATGTAAACTTTAAGCAGTCGACGCCTTAAGCTTTATAGATACAAATGATTTTATTAAGCTTCATTATCGTTCAAAACAAAGCCATTTTCCAAAGGAAAACTGGAATTCAATATAACAATTAGTTCTCGGTACGCTTTGTTTAATCGACATTTTATATTACCCGATTGTTTTTTTACAGGGTGATTCATTAACAATGAGAAATGTATAAACTGAAGGTAATACACATCCAATGGTGGAAAGTTGATATTTTCGGAAATGTTGTATGTTAAGTCATATACCTATTTAATTTTTTTTTTAATTTCTAAAGTGATGTGGTAAAATTGAAAAATTACACTTATCATATCAAAATGTAAAGATAATGTAAGGTAAATTCATTATCGCATAATTAGTAGCGTGTTAGTTTTAGTAGCAAAATTTTAGGTAGATGTACATCTAATAACTAACTTATAAAAATCTGCCATCAATTCTAAGCATATTTAATCCAAAAAACAAGTTTGTCTTTCACGTTTTCAATTCATATTCGTTCGTTCCAGAAAATGACAAAAACCAACAAAGTAAATGTGTTCTAACAACAAAATTAGACATTAATATTTGCAAACAGTACCATTTTTTTTGAGTACCAAAATCGACTCAAACAAGACGCAGCTTTTTTCGAAGTTTCTTTCGCAAGCCCCATTTTGTTATAATATAATATCTAGGCGCCCCATTAGGATGGTACTACATGCAACTAAATCTGATTTCTGTATTATGGAGGTTCAGAATAATTTTCATTGCGTTTTTTT
>NW_026017814.1:1237-1334 GCF_020466585.1 Dendroctonus ponderosae
AATAAATATTTCAAATTTAGAGAATAATAATCGTTGAGTTTAAGGAAAGCGTTTAATAAAATTAAGATCAACAATATTTTATTTATTCTTGGAAGAA
>NW_026017814.1:1463-1593 GCF_020466585.1 Dendroctonus ponderosae
GAATAATTTTATATGTATATCAAAAAGCGTAATTCGTACAATGTAAACTTTAAGCAGTCGACGCCTTAAGCTTTATAGATACAAATGATTTTATTAAGCTTCATTATCGTTCAAAACAAAGCCATTTTCC
>NW_026017815.1:0-1368 GCF_020466585.1 Dendroctonus ponderosae
CAGAAACCATCTGAAGGAAACTAAGAATCCTCTGGAACACCCCCTGTCTCCAGCTTTTATTTCAAGCACCTTTTCTTGTATTTTTTTTCCTGCCAACCTTCTTTTTGAACCCTTTTTGCAACTTTGCCTTGTAGGTTTTAAGATCGTATTAATTTTACAAATCAATTCAGGCTCACAAATTTTTTCCAGTGGTTMACTTTSGCACTCTGTTCAAGTGTWTTGCTGTTTTCATAAATGTTTCATAATGTGTTTGAATGTTTTCATAAATAATTCCCCTTGATGGTAATTGAAGGGTGAATAATCTGTACAAAACCCACTTCAGTCCGCATAGAGGTAGCAAAACGACCGCAAATTGTGATGTTTTATGGTCACAAAACAATCGGGACATTTCATTAAAAGGCCCTTTCCGAAAGTTTGTCCAGTTTGAATAGTAAATTCTCATGTTAGTTGATTAAATCAAAGCAGATGCAAAACGCAATTTATTGGCTCCGGGCAACTAACCCAAATATATTAATGTTAGCCGGGGAATTATAGAAAATTGTTGTTTAGCCCTCCCCACGGTCGCTGTTGGTTTACGGGTAGATTAATTTGAACAATTGGCTCTCCGATTGCCCTCCAAAAGTAAGTTAGTTGCAAATAAGCGGTTTATTCTCCGCATGAACTCCAAAAATAAAAATAACCACATAACGACAAACGTTGGAAAATTTACGAACACTTAAGGCCGACAATAAACTCGGTTCAACCGAATCGAATTTTACGGATATTTTCCTGCATAACATGGAAAAATGGACCCCAGGGCATAATGTTCCAAACTATGGCACTTAAGTTTACATTTTGTTATGGAAGTTTGCGCGGAAAGTTTACATCGCCCGGTTTAATGTTGCTGGTTTATTTTTATGTTGCTGAAATACGAAATCCGGCCAAGTCGAAATAACATGCAGATAAGCCGATAAGGCAATCGATGTGGGAGGTTTGAGGTGATACTCACATCTCACTTTTAGCTCCACCATGGGGCTCATGGTCTCTCCTCGGGAATTCGCTGCCAAGCACGTGTAATTCCCGGTCTGAGCTCTGGTCACACTTTGAAGAACCAGACTGTGCGTACTGATGATGATGCCGGACGAAACATTTTGGCTCACTGTTAGACCCTGAAAGACCATTCTCTATTACTTGTGTATATTTTCCTGACTGTATTTCAACTTAATTCGAAAGAAATTCCTGGGTTTCAGTCAATTTTATTGTTTACCATTTATTACAAAAACGTTTCGGTGTTTTTCTCCACCATCATCAGTTTGTATGTATGGTTGTTTCTACCTTCACATTTGCAAGCGTCGTGGCTTGCCAAATGTGAAGGTAGAAACAACCATA
>NW_026017816.1:0-1605 GCF_020466585.1 Dendroctonus ponderosae
ATGCATATAATTGCATATTTGGAATAAAAATTATGCATATATATGCGCATATTTTGATTGAATTTAACTGCATATATTCCGCGCTTTACTGATGATTTATACGGATGGAATTTGTGTTTTTTTAAAACTCTCATCACGGTGCGTTGGGAAGTCCCGGATTCTGCTGCGATATCTCTGGTTGAAATATGTGGATTATGGCTTACAATGACCAAGACATTAACCTCCACAGCTTCATTTATTACTTTATCTTCATTTCTTGGCTGAGTAAAACTTCTAAAAGTGCCCAAATTGTCGTATAATCGTTTGCATGTTTTCAAGGACGGTTGGCGACGGTCAAAATACCTCTCAACATAGTAATCAGAGGCTCGTCTAGCATTTTTATCACATTTAATATTGGTTTCAATCATGTTGCGCTTTTGTTGATTGGAAAAATTCATTTTTTCAATAAAACTTTGATTTCTAGGTTGAATTTCATCTTGAACGTCAAAAATTGAAAGATGTTGTTATTATTTGTTGCTATGGAAACAATGCTTTGTCTTATACTATTTTCCATGACTAACTTAGATCAACTAAATTGAAAAAGTATGAATTGTTCGCAGACACTTTATTTTCTAAAAAAACCTAACGATGTGATATATGACAGAAATCGTAATAAAATGCTCTATTCGGTAAAGCAATAATCAAGTATGGTTGTCATTTAAAGGAACTCAAATTTGTGTCATATGTCAAAAATGACTGATTATTTTGGAGAAATGTCTAATGCCATTTTGTTTGGAATTAAATTTCCTACAAGTTTCTGTTTAATGTTTTCCTGACAAATTAATATCAATGGAAATATGTATTGACAGCTGTCAAATTTTAGAAAAATAAAATTGGTTTCGAGTAGACCATTCAAAACTCCAATTATTTGTCCATTCAACCTGTTTCGTAACTGCTATAGTTTCGAAGATCCCGGCACAGGTCATCGAAAAAACTAACGACTTACAAACGGCCTTTTTTTTAAATGTCAAATCATGACAGTATAAATGGCGAGCGATTCAAAACCGTCGTTCATAAGGTGCGTTCAGACTGCAGCGCAATACCGCGCCAAACATTCGCGAACGTTCACACACAATTCGCGCCTTGCGTCTATATTGCTGCAACAATAATTGAAAATGTTTGCATTTGCCAAGGTTCCAGCTTGCGCGGCGAAATAAATGTGCTGTTCATCATGGATGATGCTAAAATTGCAGCGGCAGCTTTCATAATTTTGTGTGATTTATCTAAAAGGAAAAAGAGAGTGAATAGGCGTTACTGGACGACCCGTATATTTCAGAGCAAAAGCTTATACAGTGGCAATGACTTGCTATGCGACCTGGCAATTGAAGATACTGGACAATTTAAAAATTTCTGTCGCTTGCCTAGGCAAAGCTAGTAAATGCAAACCATTTGCTGGAATAAACGTCCTTCTGTCCTAAAATGTATCAAGTTCTTCAATTTAAGTTTATGTGAATGATATACAGTTGAGTCCGGATATAACGAACTTGAAAAATTAACTAAAACTGGTTGGTTATATCCGGAGTTCGCTATAAGCGAATAATAATACAAAACATGTGATGTATTTTA
>NW_026017817.1:0-1604 GCF_020466585.1 Dendroctonus ponderosae
TGATAAAGACTGCTGATGTTTGGGAGAGAGATACAAATATCCAAACATCAAAATTCAAATAATCCCCAAAATATTACTAACCTAATCTGACAAACATGCTCACTAAATCCAAGTTACAAGTGAAAATCGATTGACAAAAATAGCCTATTACAATTATAACTTATTACTACATACATTTGAACAACGGGTTAGCAGACAGTTGAACCATTGGCTAAATCCCATTTTTAACCGTTACAATGTATATTGTATCTATTACTCCGTATTTGTGTAAATGCTGATTTCATGTAAGCAAGAGCCAGTTTGCAAAACTATATGTTAATTTCTCATACTTAGTTGGCTATAACCATGTAATCGGTAAATACTTACGTGTTCTAGTTAATAAAATGGGCGAAATTCTCCCTGTCAGGTAAAATAAAAGGAGAAATGGTCTTAAGAAGGGGACTGTCTTGAGACGGGGAATAGCAAGCTTTAGCTGCAACGCTGCCAGTGAGATGAGGTTCCAGTCAGCTCATGATGGGTTTGAAATCTAAAATGTTCCTGAATCGACAGAAGATTCGACCGTTTGCCAACGGCTATACAGGGTGATTCAAAATTGGCGGCATTCCTCTGGAGGTGTTATCTGGCGCTGTTATAGAAGAACAGAAAAATAGTAAAATAAATTTATTGTTTTTTAAACTGAGAAATTTGCAAAAAACTATATCAGAAATACGGCAGCAATGTTTTTCAGGGTAATCTGCTTAATTGGCATTGCGCAAATACTTATTGTTTCGTAATTATTTAAAACTCCGGTAACCATGGAATAATACAGAGTGACAATAAGATAGACAAGGATAAACGGTAAATTCAACAATATTTGTTGACTGCGGAACGTACTTTCGAAATGTCAACCTATTCTCATAACCTCGAATAGTTGGTGTTTATAAATAAACCATACAACACCAAACATTTGAATGGTTAACTACAAACAAGCTAGTGCCTGTGTAATCTCCTCATTATCCGCTTTTATTAAGCAGCTTCTCGTATTCAGTTAATTAACTCCTGCTCCATTTGTATCTCCTTGTGCTGTGTGTATCGTAAAACGTGGTGGGAATGTATCCCTTCCTCGGTATTTATTTGGTGCTTGGAAAAGTGTCAGTTATTGTGCTCTCAGTACCCCTGGTGCCCAATTCTCGAGCTCGAGAGAACGTGAACGATCCCATCGCCGATGTGATCATTCCCTTCCCTGCCCTTTCTACTATGGTTCGAAAACCGTATTCTCGAATGCATAGGAAACGATGTGAGAAGCGTTCACGGAAAGCGTTGTTGCCAACAACTTTATCAGGGAAATTCAACTCAAATTTACGATTAGGAGACGAAGATTTATCTAACGGTCAAAGAATTGGCGGGCATTTCAAATAAAATATTAAAAATGTTATACCAGCTAAAGCTTAAAGCTGCTATACCAGGTAAATAGATATAATATATAAATATGACGTGAATAAATCGGCGTAAACTTAAAATATTATTGAAGACCGTTTGAATGAGCACCTCCCGCGGAGTTCCAAGGGACCACGTGTGGGGTATGTGGGGCCAGTGCTTTTGTTCTAACTTTCAAGATCCTAGAT
>NW_026017818.1:0-1604 GCF_020466585.1 Dendroctonus ponderosae
TAAATAGTCTGCAAATGGTTGGTCCAGTAATTCAACAAGATTTGTTTTCAATCTTAATTCGGTTTCGACGTCATCGTTATGCTGTATCTGCTGACATCGAGAAAATGTATCGGCAGGATCTGATCAACCCCTCGCAGAGAGCTTTGCAACGCGTTTTATGGCGGGCAACTCCTACTGATCCGTTGAAATGTTATAATCTGAACACAGTAACTTATGGCACTGCTTCAGCATCGTTTCTCGCTATTCGTTCGTTAAGGCAGCTGGGAATAGATTCTGAAGCTTCTTCTCCTGGAAGCTCAACAATTATTAAAGACGATTTCTATGTTGACGATCTTCTGACGGGATCTGACGATTTATCTCAATTGCAACTAATATGCAGTGAGCTTTCTAATGCTCTTAAAGCAGGTGGTTTTACGCTTCGAAAGTGGGTCTCGAATGATTCCAATGTGCTCAGAAATATTCCTGCATGCGATATTCATCCTGGAATACTTCAATTTGGATCCAATGAACATACCAAAACTCTTGGTCTAATCTGGTCGTTCCATTGTGATTGTTTAATGTATTCTGTGTCAAAGTCTTCACTAACCAAATACACAAAAAGAGCTATTCTGTCCGAGATATCTCAAGTATTCGACTCTTTTGGTCTGCTAAGTCCTTGCACTCTGGGTGCGAAAATTATGCTTCAGCAGCTATGGATGGAAAAGCTTTCTTGGGACGATTTAATCCCTCTTAATCTTCAACGTGCTTGGAATACTTATCGGAATGATTTGTTTGATCTTAACCACTTACAAATTCCTCGGCACGTCCTCTGCAAGAACTACAAGAGCGTTCAGTTGCACGGATTTTCTGATTCGTCTCTTCAAGTTATGGCGCTTGCATTTATCTTCGAAGCGTCGATAAAACTGGTGGTTTTCACTGTAATCTGTTGCGTGTAATCTTGACTAAGCTGGCATTCCAAGTTGAAAAGGCTCTCAAATTAAATATTTCGGATACCGTTCTATGGACAGACTCAACTATCGTTCTCGGATGGCTGAAAATCAATCCGAATATTCTCAAAACTTTTGTTAGTAATAGAGGAGCGGAAATCCAGGATCTCACATCTCATCCTAAATGGAGACATGTGCCAACCAAGGTTAATCCTGCTGATCTGCTATCTAGAGGCAGTGCTCCTCATATTATAAAGGAATCCACATTATGGTGGAAGGGCCCTTCCTTTTTGCATGGCGACGAGTCTTCTTGGCCCTGCTCCAACGCAACTAAGTTAAGCCTTCCAGAGTTCAAAACGGAAGTTAGCTGTGTTGCAGTTTCTTTGACAACGGGTCTTCCAATTTCTGATTTCTCAAAGCTAAAACCTTTGAAGAAGATTGTTGGATGGTGTCTCCGTTTTTGCAACAATTGTTTGGTTTCGCGAGCCAATCGATCTATTGGCATTTTAACTTCTTCTGAACAACATGATGATTTAATGTTATTTTTCCCAAAAAAATCTTTCCCAACCCGAAGCTTTTCCCGATGATATTAAACAGTTGTTATTGCGCTCTCCTCTAAAAGCGGGTTCCCCTCTTATAGGCCTCAATCCTTTCATAGCTTCTAACGGAATTGTAAGA
>NW_026017819.1:0-1583 GCF_020466585.1 Dendroctonus ponderosae
AAACGACTCTTACTCTTGTAGAAAGTGTGTCGCTAAAGTGGCGCGCCCTGGTGGCTGAGACTTAAAGAATTCAAACAAACCTGCATTTGAACCCACTATACTTGCTTATTTTTAATTGTGTCGCAAGGGGCAGCTGATAATAGGGATAAATGACACAACTACACAATAATACATATAAATATATATATTACTTGTTGTTTATTGTTTATATAAATACTTTTTACAGATAAAGAAAATCTTTGAAGCATTTTTAGGAACAACTTTAAAACATACGCCTTTTGTGATAGGAAGCCGTGCATTTTCTAACAGCCTTCAAGACATCAATAAACAGCAACCATCTTCGCAGATTATTGACGATTTATGAAAACAAATAAGAAAAAGGATAATCTGAAAATATGAAAATATCATTATTCATTTTGAACAGAGGTTTCTGTTTAAATATTAATCTGTAATTCTACATAATACAGAGGTATTAAGTACCGGTTTCAGCGGTGAGCAACCCGATGCTATGAACTAGCTCTAATGAGAAAAATATCCTGTTTTCCATTTATTTGTTTCTTGATGAAAATGACACCTGAATAATAAGATAAGTGATTTCGACTTACCCAACAAAATATTCACAAATTACGTATTGGAGAACATGGGGAAACATATCACAATCCAGTATGTGCAGGAAGCATGAGGCACGAAATCATACAACTTATCACAGATTATATCGTCAGAAATGAATAAATGAAATAAAAATGAAAAAAAAAATAATTGATTGAAATGAAAATAAATGAAATGGTTTTTAAGTGAGAGTGCCCAGGGCATGTGCCCAATTCTCGTGCTCGAGAGAACGTCAACGATCCCATCGCCGATGTGATCATTCCCTTCCCCGCCCTTTCTACTATGCACAAAATATCCTCCCTTAGAATGGAAACAAAATAGGGCGGACTTACATGCTATTTCTTACCTCGCTATTGTAGATGTCGCTTCACACAACATTTTTTTGGCAGAAATGTCCAGCAGTTTGCGGTTAGTTTGCTATTTGGTAGATATGTGGCGCACCCATAATGCAACGTAGCCGGTATGGGTAGGGGGTATGTTCTGTGCTACTATGGTTCGAAAACCGTATTCTCGAATGCATAGGAAACGATGTGAGAAGCGTTCACGGAAAGCGTTGTTGCCAACAACTTTATCAGGGAAATTCGACTCAAATTTACGATTAAGAGACGAAGATTTATCTAACGGTCAAAGAATTGGCGGGCATTTCAAATAAAATATTTAAAATATTATACCAGCTAAAGCTTAAAGCTGTTATACCAGGTAAATAGATATAGTATATAAATATGACGTGAATAAATCAGCGTAAACTTGTAAAATTTTATTGAAGACCGTTTGAATGAGCACCTCCCGCGGACTTCCAAGAGAACACGTGTGGGGTATGTGGGGCCAGTGCTTTTATTCTAACTTTCAAGAGCCCTCTAAGATTCCTAGAATTCTTGGGCCGAAAAGTATCTTGCGGTACCATTAGTTCTTGTTTGAATTCAACATCAAAATTATGAGCAACAACCCTGTTACTGTGTGCTAGTGTTTGAAAT
>NW_026017820.1:0-1603 GCF_020466585.1 Dendroctonus ponderosae
CGTCTTCCTGACTCTGTTCGGCCTACTTACAGTCCGAATCGGTCTTCGTGACGTCACTGTCGGATGGCCTTCATATTTCGACGGTAACGGTTTTATACGTTCAGTATTTAGGCTCTGGCGATTAGGTTCACTAGTGTATATGGCATATTCTTCAACGAGAAGTTGTACGTATCGCTCTTCTTTGGTTTGTGTAACCTCGTCTTCTTCTTGAGTTTCTGTATTTTTAGTCGTAATTTCTTATTTGCTTTGTATAATGTTTTACGTTCAGTTGATGAAAGCTACTTTGAGATGATCTATTACTGAATGCTAATTTTTTAGCACGAAATCGTTTTTGGCGTTCAGCATTACTTAATAGTTTTCGCTGCATCAACTTGTAACTGAATAAAACTAAAAAAATATTTTTGGTGATTTGAAGACGTTCTATCTGTTTAAAATATACGGTAAACGAGGAAGAGCTATAGAGACAGGATACACTTAACACACTATATGTATACATACATAGTGTAAGCCATCGCGCGTAGATTAAAAACAATATTCTAACTGAACTAATCCAAGACTCCGAGACTAAAAAAATTAAACTCAATTGAGAAGGTTTAATCATAAAGGAATCAAAGGCTATATGAAGCGAAAAAAAAAATTTGATGCGTGGTAAACACAATTAATCATTGAAAATAAGCCCTAATAAATTCGGTTTACATAGTTTGCAACTATAAGCTGAAGAGAGATTCGTATCGCCTTAAAATCAAGAATGCGTTGCGTGATAGAAAATAAGAAGACGGAAACCATGTTTTCTGAAATAACCGAGGTAAACTCAAATATGTTTTCAATTAAATTTAAAACATATTTATTATATATTATTACAAAACAGTAATGATGTTTATCATTTTATGTTAAATATGAAAGATTACAAAATGGATTTCTAAATAATGATTATTTGTTGTTACAAAATAAAATAACAAATAATAGAACATATTTGTGCATTAAAAGTTATTAATAATAGTTGTGACACTCTATTTGCACTTAATCTTGATCGTTTTTCATAAATTGACCCTGCCTTCTTTAGAAAATATCCGCTCAACATCTGGTTTAACAATTGTCTCCGATGAAAATCACTAAACAAGTAGGTAATAATATTTTACCGAATCGTGCAATACAATGCAAATGGACATCATCTGGGCAGCATCTGGACTACAGACGGAGAGTAAGACATCGAGAGAATCCAGGTGATTCTATCGATACGATTTAATTTATTTCAATCTGTTCTTGATACGAATTTGCGTCCACAATCAATCAGGCGATTTAAAATAGGTCCAACAGTTTTTCAAAACTTTATTGTAGTGGATCTGAGGCACAATTTTGTTTGCACAACATCGATTGTTAGTTCTTAAAACAATATTTAACAGTGCACGGCAATGTGCAATCTCATTTGCAATGATAAATACCCCGTCGTTTGAAGATGATTTTCAAAAGTTTGTAATACATTTTTCTGCAAATTGAAGGACGATCCGCATTTTTATGCACTTAAACTGCTTTAGTGTGTATAATTGTGTGTGTACTTTAATTGGAAATTTAAAAGAAGGCGAAACTCGAACAGGCATTTAGT
>NW_026017821.1:0-1599 GCF_020466585.1 Dendroctonus ponderosae
ATTGCCATGACAATTAAAATCTTGTTTTTTATCAAATCGAAAGCGTCAGCGAAAGCCTATCGTGTTCTATAAAAATTGTAGAACAAACACACCCATCCCTTGACATTACATATTAACAATAGTTATTTATTAGGCTCTATTTAATATTCGTATACTTCCTGAAATTCCTTAACACGGCTTTGCGACTTTAGTGATATACTCAATTTTGCCAGTTAACTCTCCATTGTGAAATTCTTCGCTTTACTTTTCTCGGTGGATTTGCAACCGTTCTCCTTCAGAATCACTAGCATCACGAACAATTTTGCACGTAGAATCTCCGTGAGAGGATTAAAAATTGCCAACTGAATTTCTCTCGGATTTTATGGCATTCCATTTTCTATTTTGCTTGCTATTCGTATTAATCCCTACTCCGTTAATATTTATTTTTGTTAAGCATCTAATGGATTTGTCTGAATGTATTTTAATATTATGGAGCTCTTAAAAAAATGTAGTGACTTACCTACTCGATTGATTTCAAATTATAATTTGCCCCAAAGCATTATGCTTGATTTAAAGATTCACTTACTTTTTCGCTCATTTGCCAGACCTAAAATTCTCGTTTTAAAAAATTACGGCCGTTAATATGTAAGTTATGTTTTGCCCTATTTTCTATTATATAGGGTGATTCATTCATGAAATTAGCGTCATTCCTTTTAAGGGGTTATCTATATAACATTAAAAAATCGCATTTCAACTTTTTGTAAGTATTATTTCGAAAAAGTCCCATGTTTGATTGGTAGCTTACTGAAATGCTTAATAATTCGAAAGGTAAAATTACCATCTACCATGTATAATCAAATGATGAAAATTTTTTGATGTTTCAGAAGCGCTCTTGCACAATTTTTAGTACAGATCAAGATCTGAACAATTTTTTTGAGACCACATAACGTGATTATTTTCTGTCTGCTGGTGGGGGAGTGTTTACGCGTGATTTTGTCAGCATTTAAATTAGTTACTGGGGTCATCAAAAAACATCATGATCAAATTTCTCGTTAGCTTGTAATTAATAACTTAATATACGTGCTGTTGTTTTTGAAGTACAATTTTATTTTATAGTCAAAAGTTTCATAACATATTGTAACGGAAATGGCCTGGGGTACTCACGTTTGGAATGGGGGATCGAAATTCATGGTGTTTCGGTGGATGGGAGCCCCATTTGGGCCCCATTTGCTGTCAAATATGACACTGACAAGCGGGAAGTTTCGCACCTGTTCTGGAGATTTCTAGAACTATCTGGAATACCTGGAGAAAACTATATAAGCGACGAGGAGAACCAGACAAGGGGAGTGAAGTGACAGCAGCGACCGGGTGCAGAAGAGGTTAAACCCCGCGAGTTGGAAATCCGAGTTTTGCGTTTGTTATTGTTATTGTTCGTGAAGTAGACGTTAATTTAGAAGTTAGTTTGGTCCTGTTCCGTAGTTAAAGTTATACCGAGTGGAATAAAAGTTGGAAGCAGAAGAAAGAGTTAATACTCGGCCATCCACGGTACATTTGGTGTCAGAAGTGGGATTTACCAGAATCCAAGTTGAATTTTGATGGAAACAAGAAGTAAATCAAAGA
>NW_026017822.1:0-36896 GCF_020466585.1 Dendroctonus ponderosae
AGTAATTTGTTATGCAACCCTGTAAATCAAATATTCATCTTAGGTTGTCTATGAAATTTTATCTTCATAGACAATCTAGATGCCAACAGATGGTCAAAAAATGCAAAATTCTTTTAGCGCTATCTCGTTTCTCATTAAACTTGCGGTGTTTATATTCAAAAAACTTAATTTTTGTCCAACTAAAAGTGTGCAAAACTTTCAGAAATTTTTCATTTTTTTATTTGTCACCCTGTAGAAGATTTACCAGAGGTGCCTAATTTTTGATGTTGTGCAATTTATATATCTGGACTATTTTAAATTTAAATATTCTTCTAAAATTACCTGATTCGTTTCCTCTTAACTCATCTGTCTCTCTGGTCTGTCCTGGCTGTTCCTTCTATTGGAGTCCATCCATTTTCCTTTATTTAGGAAAGGTCATCTTAATATCGACTGAAGATTAAAGCTATTTTATTTTAGATTTTATTTAAGATTAAAGCTCATTTATTTTTCAGTTATTATTGCTTTAAAAAACGTTTTTTTTTAATTCGCATATTGATTTGAACTACTGGTTACTTAGAAGGCACTTGGAAACATTTCCTATAAAAAAGACGATGTTAATAAAGAGAGCTAAGCAATTGAGAAGACCATCACAAAACCTACGTTCAGTTAAAATGAATCTTATGATATTTACATTTTAAATTTGTTGTAGAGAACCGAGTTTAGAGCCGAAAAAAATTCAAAATCAGCAGTAAACACTATCTAAATTATTAGAGAAACTAATTTGTACACACATTGGATAAAATCAATTACCAAATTCCGTACTAACAACGACATTATATTTAAACAAAAAATTACACTTTAATACAAGCTTAGTTAATTTACTATTTAAGTAGTGAAAAAAAACTTTGGCTTTGCCCTTTCCAATGTTCCTGCAATATATTAAGTACGCTATATAAACAGTGCACCTAAATCGACCTAATATTCTCCGAATTATGAGAAAATCTGCCCTGGATCCACATTAATTGCACTTGTTTCTCCAGACTGTAAATTTAATATCCTGTTTTGACAAGGATCTAGTAAAATGAAATAGTCACGAATGGAACGTTGAATTCAAAAGCAGAAGGGTCGGGTAAATGTTAATTCAATCTACCCTGCTTTGCAAGTGCATAATTATATTTACCTTAATCTAGTTCTGATAGTTGTCCCATATGTTTTTCCAGCTGAAACCAGCTTATTTGCAAAGCTTCCGAGACTAATTGAAAATATCAAAGTGTTGAATAAAACGCAGAGGCAAGGCTAATAAATTTTCTTTCCAAAAAACGACTTTTATGCCAGCAATTTGCTTTGGCTCAGTTAAAGAGCACCTTCCACATGGATAGTAGAAAGCCAAGGTTAATTGGTTCTTAAACCTTGGCGAGTGGGCGAAAGAATAGTATCTATTTCATCATTGTCAGTGGAGTCGTTGTGCAAATCAAAGCCCAAGCAGCCCTACCATTAACTCTCGGTCGTATTTCCTTATTGAAATAGGCCCTTAACCTGGTCCTGATAGTTGATTTAAATTGCTACGGTGCTATTATTCAGTTTCGAAAGCTCGTTTAGTCGAAATGGGAATGGCAAGCGTCATAATCCCGAAAACCACGGCGAATTTCAATTTATTATAACCGCATATTGGTTTTGCGGCTTATATATTAGAGCAATTTATTAGCAGCTGTGTTGGAAAATATTGAAAATATTTTATTTTTGTCTTTTTAAAAAACGAAATTTGTTTATTCTTTTTGCAATGCCAATGTATCGAAGTCATGGCGGATTTTATGGGGCAGTTGGAAAACATATTAGTATTTTCCACTCATTTTTCATTCGATTTATTAGCACCGATTTTGCTTAGTTCCGTTAAGAAGTTCTACTGAAATGACCTGCTGATCCAAATTTGCATAACAACTTTTAAATCACCATAATAAATTACTGTTGCTTTTACTATGGATTTTCCAGATTATAGAGTGAGTGTTCAGAGCTTTGAATATAGTGAAAAATATGTTTTTATATCAGGAATTTGTCACAATCTTTTGCCTCAACTCGAGTTCCATCAAAGCCTGATTTAAGGAAAATTATTACGATCTTTTGGAATTTCGATTTGGAATATTTTTGAGCTTTTGAAACATTTTGAACTTTCAAACACAGAAAGCTTCGGTATGCGCAGAGGATGCAAAGGCGCTGGAACTAATGCCGGATTTAACCGGGAAAGTTCTATTTAGAAACTCACCACTCACTTAGCTTTAAAACAAGCCAATCTAATAGCCGGTTTTAATATTGTGATTTGGTTTCGAGACGAACTGAGAAAAGAAATCAAAGAATGCTAAGATTTTACGGTTACAACATCAATTTTCAGATAGCGAAAGCTTTTAAAAAAGTTGGAACTTTGGCCGGCTTTATGCGGGAAAGTTCGATTTTAAAAACTTCTTATACTGTTCATCTTATTCTACACTCAGTTAAAGCCCCACTTTGAAAAAAATATGATTTGGACTTTTTGAATGTTGCTTTCTTGAATGTTGCTTTCTGTTCCTCGAAATTCCTTAAGATTTCAGGCCGATTTACCCCTGACAGTTCGTTCATATTATTGATCTCAAAATAGAACTCATTTAAAATTGTACATCTATCGAAAGTTCGAATTTATTTTAGAGCTTTCGAAAGTTCCTTAAAACACACTTTCACGTTCTTCGCAATTTCGTTTTTTCACAATCTTCACTCTCTTCAGTTTGAACCGAGTCTCGTGAATTGCCTATCTTGAAATTTCAAAAACTCTAGTCAAGTGAAACTAAACGATCCAAAAACTTAAAAAACCAGAAAAGATCTTGAGCTTTTGGATGCCGTTTTGAGACACAGCTGTTTAGGCAGACGTTGAACGTCGATCGAATTGGGTCGTAAAAGTTTATTTTCTGAAATCTTCAAATTATATTAGAAGAATCGATTAAAATTCATAATTTTGAAACTTCAAGAACGTTACAGAAGCTACGTTTTTCGGCAGAAATACAGTTCCAAGTCATACCTTTGTCCAGACGCTGAAACTGCTATTTACCTGCAACGGGAAGGTTCGCTTTTTTGAAACCCTACACATTGGTCACCTCAGAACGAGTCTAAAGAAAGGCATATTTAAACAACTAATACATTTTAATGAAATTAAGTTTGTGAACTTTCGAAAAGATTTTTGAGATGTTAGGTGGCTCAAAAATAGTTGAACTTGTACCAGATTTAATCGCCAATTTTTAGTGTGTGACAGTGCACACTTTTATGTTAAAACGAGCCCAACTCATGGCTAGTTTTGAAATTTCAAATAGCCGCCGGAAGTGGAGCCCACGGGTTTTTGAAATGCTGAAAGGGCGTCAGGAAAATTTCGTTTTTTCAAACTCTCTACAGTATTTACCTCACAGCGAGCCCAAGAAAAGAACCATTTTGAAATTTTATTGGAAAATTCCATTTTTTAAACCTCCCACACTGTTATCAGCACAAATTCAATTAAAGCCGTTTTGCTCAGTTTAAAAATCCTGGAAAAAGCTGCGATTTTGGGCTTTTGAGCATAGTTTTCAGAGAGATGGAACTGCATCCGGAAAATGTTATTTCTTGAAACCCGCCACACTCATTGTTCCGAGCGAACCCAAGAAGAGGTCGATTCTGATCAGAGCTGTAAAAGCTGACATATCTGGTTTTAAAACAGAGCTTTATGAAGCGGCAAATTAGACGCAATTTAACGTTTCTTTTCTTTTTTGAAGCTTCCAGTTTCAGTTTTAATTTAGATTTCAAAATCTTGAAGAAAGCGGAAATTTTCAGCAGTAGAATGTAGTTTTCTGCGGTTTGTAAAGTTATTAATCGTGGTCATATAGTAAAGTAGTTTTCTAGATGGTAACTACTTTACTTTAAAACTACAGTATTTTTCCTTTGCTGCTGCAAAAAAAAAAATTTCAGAAATGCAACAAAATGAATCGCCAATTTCTTGAAAAAATGCTTAGCATTGATCTACGGAATGCAGACATAATTATTCAGAAAAATTACCAGAAACAGCAAATTAGAGTTAGTGTACCTTTCATATAACAGAATTATAACAATTAAAATTTACATATAAACCTTAATAATACACTGAACTACTAATTATAAATGTAAATTATTGAAGACAAATTTCGGATTCCAGAGGGTACTTGTAGATGAGCCTTCATTAATAGCAAAACAATCTTAACTAGCATCAGCCCAAGAATACATGACTGACTTAAATATGGCATAATCCGAATTATCATGATATGCCCGCATCCTCCTGACGCCAATCAAATTAAGCGTAATATTATCATTCCCCATTCCAGCTATTCCAGTTATCTCAAATTTCGCAGTTCCATTACAAACAGGGCAAGACATTATAATAGATGCGATCAAATTAGACTAATTTTGAGTAACTCTCAGCCCTGACTCGGGTTCTACTGGGATTTTATGTAACTTATCATAATAAAAGGAAAGTTTACTAGAAATCGTCAACAATAAGCAATGATCTCATTGTCTGGAAATTTTTTTTACTTTTTTAACAATTCACTTGAAAAGCCCTGGAATAAAGCAGTGGTTTTGTTACGAATATTTATCCAACATTGATCTAAACGTTCATGAAACGAGGCTGGAATCAAGCAATTAAAGTGTTTTGCATAAAGCAAGTACTCGATATTGGTCAGCTCAATTTTCGCAAAATACATTACAGGTAATCAATGGCCTTTGATTTAATTGCTACTCTAAAGTCGGAAGCTTCTGATTTTACAGAACGCAAAGCTCGTGAATTACTGAATATGTTTCAAAGGAACTCAAAGTGGTTGGTTTCAATTGTACAAAGGTAGAAAGGAAGCCTAAAACGGAGGGCAAATTTGCAGTAAATAGAAAGTAAGAAGCAAGAGGCTTTAGGAAGATGATGAAAGATGAAACCAGTTAATTTTTTTACATTATTAAAAAGTAAAGTCAAAGAGAATAGTTGGGTTTTTCATTATCCTAACCAAATAAACATCAAAAACATTTCAGCATCATCATGGTCGAAACTAAAATGATGAATTCCAATTAGAACACATGTTATTTCGAATCGTTCACAAGCCGCTATAAATCTAGAAGTTTAATTAGAAGCCCAATTAGCCAAAGTTGGAAATTAAATTGTTGATTCAACTTCGGAATGCATTATTCCTATTTGGCAGAGAGTCATATATTACAATGAATGATCATCGATCTGACACATTACAATGCACATAAAACTGTTCAGATTTACCGTATTAGGGCGTAAATCGCTTCAGGATGTTAAATTGGGTTATATGTTTTCCAGCCTTAATGGCTGTAGTTGACTTCATAAATTTTTGGAAATTATCAAACATTTAGGTTCGTGCCTCGAAACGTTCTTGCCCACGTAAAAGAATTATTAAACCCTTCAACCGCAAAAACACTTCGGTCTAATTAGCTTTTTACCTGGAAATTTACATTTCCAGAAGCTCTTCTCAAAATATTTGCTTTACACTTTACTGATTGCGTCTGGAATACAAAGATTACCTCAGTACATTGAATTTCAGTGTAAATACCCGATGCCTAAACACTCGGGCGCTCGTTAATATGTTCACAATAGGTATAAGGGTATTTAAGTGCAAACAAAACAATAGAACCGGAGAAAGTCTTAGACATTGCGTTAATTTAAGGCCTAATTTTTTTAGTTAACTTTGCCCAAACTCCCAGCCCTATTTTTTCTAATACTTATTTAATTAACTCCTTTATCTAGTAGCTGGAGCGGTTTTTTTTAATTAGTGCCAAGTGGGCTAAATTTCAGCTCTAAATGATCAGGAACTCTCCAGTTCGCCTTTCATCTATCAGTTTAGTGTCTTGCTTTTTAGTAAAATATTTTTGTTTCTAAGACAAATTTTAATGGAAGAATATAATCGAGTTGTTTCATTAGCAAAACATTGTTGTTCCTAACACGGGACCAAAACCAACACTAATCAAAACGAACGATTATTTGGACGAAATCATCCAGAAATTTGAAGACACAAAAAAGACTTAGCTCAGAAAATGTATCGAACAGACATTGAAAGGAAACCAAGAAATTAATCAACAAATTTTTTATTTTACTCTACTGTTGATTCACACTAGTAACAATATTCGACTGATATTTTATCCGTGCTATTTGCTTCTATTTCTTTTCCGCTTTTTGATTGCTTGATTGATGGATAAAATAATGTTTCTGTCCACAATTGAAAGAATTTTTGCTTAATGAAATAGTTTAATTTTCTAAATTAGTTTCCAGTAAATCTAGTTGCTACGAGTATATTGTTGAAAGAAATACGAAAATTGTGGTGAAAACAACATATCAATCGAAGAAGCAAATCACAAGCGATAAAGACACAAATTAACAGAAAATCGGAGTAACACGATTTTATTGAATCCGACGGGATGAAAAGAAAATCAGTGAATAATAAATGGCTATTAAATTTACTGCAAAGGCCCGAACCAGAAAAATTGGAGAAAGCACTTATGAAACAATTGATAGAAGCCAAGAAAAACGGAAAAAATGGAGCAATACTGAAAGAGTACAATTATGGTTATTTGATTTATTTAGTTATTATCATTCACAAAAACGAGGCGAAAATACAGAATAGCTTTTATAATATTTCAAATACTTATAAAAGAAACTGAAATAAGAAATTACTCAATCTAATGAAAATTTAAAGATGCACTCCAAAAACTAAGCCACAAAAAGAAACAGAATCGAATAATACAGAATTGGCAAAGCAAAAAAACCAGAATAAACACAAACACGTTCAAATAACAATGTGAAAACATAGATCTTTACATGCAGATTGACAAAAAGAAGAAAAAGCAAGCATTAGCGGAAAAAATATTTAAATAACTTAGACAAATGATAGAAACTACAAGGAAATGTTTAAAACAGGAAATAAAATATTATTATCAGAGTGCAGGTAACATAAAGCGTCTGTTTTATTTTGTAAAACTCAATTGATTTGAATTAAATGTTCGTTTGAATTTTGGGTTTATTGGTAAATGGATTTTGGAAAAAAACACAACTTTTGCCGGCTTACGTTTTGCCTTATGGTTTATACTGAAGCCATGATCAGGGCAGAGTAAGTAATTTCAGACTTAGCATATTAAACAATGTTGGTGATGAATAGGAAGAAAGAAGACGAGAAGTAAGAAATACTCTCTAAATTAAAATTTCTACATAAAGATGGAGGATTAAAAAAATAGTTTTTTTCTTACTTTCTGCCGAAAAAATAAATTGAAAACAAAGGCAGAATGCAACAGGAAAGGCACAGAATAAGCACAGTATTAAAATTATTAACCAGCAATTCAGGCTTTCCAAAGGCTATGCTCAAATCTGAGATAACTATGTCTTCTTTCTCAAACCTTGCTGATGGCTTAAATATAGTCGAAACTTAGACTCACCGCAACACAAAAATAGTGTTTTTAAGCATTAAATCGATAGATACTCGCAATCATCATAGACCATCTTAGACAAATTAGAACAATTCTCGCTGGAACCAAACGAATCTAAAATTTCTAAAACCCAAAAAAATGAATTATAAACCTGATGAAGAGTGAATAACAGCGCAGCAGACGCAAAAGGAACGGTATTCCATTTAATTTCATTTGCAACACTCCCTTTGCATATATACACATAAGTATACTGAATAAACTACTTGCATTTTACGTAAAACTGAAACGTCCACAGTTTCGCTGTTTGTAATCAAACAACTTCGGTTATCCATTGTGGACTATTTGTTGAATATGTCCGGTTCCTCGTTTGCTAAATGGTAATATTGCTGCATTATTCATCACTTATGGCCGCAAACAACAGGGCCAACATTGAAATAATCGCGAATGGAAATTAATGTTCAGCAACTGAAGCATATGATTGGTTTCGACGAGTCCATACGAAGGGACACAAAATCACGTCATGATCATCCAAATTCAGCTAAAAGCCTTTGGACTGTGTAAAAGCTCTGGAATTTCATTTTATTTGATTTGTGCCTTTTACCTTTTTTTCGTTGAAATATTACTATTCCCTATTCATTAATCACCATCAGACACTTATTATTCGTGAATGAATACCCATAAATACCTGGAAAACTGTAACCCCGTTTGTCGTTCAACAGCAGTTTTCTTTTGCAATCAATCCAACCAGAGAGAGTGGAAAATTTTCAAATTGCTTCTGTGTTTTATAGCGTTCCCTTACTAGCCAATGGATGTCAGTAATAAATTCCGATCCCGCATGTGTACCTGTATTTGCGGGTTTGCAGATGAAAGCAGCATTTTATCCGGAAGCATTTTTAAACCGGCATATGCGAGATTCGTATTTATATTGCCGATATCCACATTTCAATCAAGATCAGAGACGATCATAAATTACCCGGTCTGTGTGTTTGTTTGCAAATGGCATTCAATTTTAAGGGGAATTTTTTGCGGAATTTTACCCTGAGAATGGGGTCGGTGAAAGAAGTGTTTTACCGTTGCAAACTTTAGCCAGAGACAATCTACCCGGATGCAGTGCACATTAGAGTTACCAGTTTCCACTTTCTTCCAGTTTCCGCATTACCCAGCAACTATAGTCGGGCATTCAAACAATAGCGCATAGCTTACAACTTATATTACCTTTTTCGGCTTGGCGAAGGTAATTTGCAGTTTCCACCCAGCAAAGTTGAAAAGTTCACAACTTTTTGCAGGATTTCTAGAATTTGCTATCAAATTACTGCGTCAAATAGTCGTTAGTGTAAAATACTACCGCCCTCGTTCACCACCAAAACCCTAATGATGAATAATGCCGTTGTTTGCTGTAAATGGTCAGGGGTTTATTTCGGGGAAATTTCCGCAAATAAATAATTACCTCGGTTTTTAAAATGTTGCTATTGAAGCTGGTTATTTGATAAAAAATGCTTGGTGTCTCCTTCGGCTGGCTTTAGTATAATTGCAGCTGGGGATGCAAGCCTCTCGTGCCTACAAAACGTTAGGAAGACATTTTTACCCAAGACAGCCTGAAAGCCCTGAATCTTTGCTAATATATTTTGTTTCAACTGCAGGATCTTTTGATGTTTTTAGCGTTAATAATCAATCCATTATTTCTTTAAGTAAACGGCGAAGCTTTCAATCAGCCTTTGTAAGTCAAAAATAAACGTCTCCAAGTTTCTTTTCTGTTAGTCTCCACGCTTAATTTTTGATTTGAATACCAACAAGCGAATTATCCCATGCCCAATGCGGAGCTAGGCTGCTTGTCGACAATTTCCTCATTATGGCATTTATGGCGAAATTTCCGCTTTCCAGGCAACACCTGCATTGATTTGTTTGCAAACTCGACTATTTTTAGTCGTTTGAGTTCCTGGATTGGATGGAACAATGTTTTATTCAGAAATGATTGGAGGAAGTTTTAAACGACGCCTTGTAACGACTGGACTTTTTGAACAAAAGGGGATAACAAACCCAAATCCTGAAGCCAACGAAACGAAAAACTAGTTACAACTTGTAACTGGTGTAGTAACAAACCTTTGACATTTTTGTTCGTTAATTTCCAACTCCAACGAAGCAATCGAAAAATTGGTTAAAAAGCTAAGTACTCGAAAAATTTGTTCCAAGTTGTCGAGTTGATAATCATTTTTCACAGTAAACTCTCTGCATTTTTGTTCGTGAATTTACAACCCTTACAAGTAGTTTTTCATGTTGCTTCAGGTCAGCGAAAAGAAAGTGTTTTATCGAAAACTTTCAAAGCTCCCCAAACCAGGTCCGTGTTTCAACTTTGCCCTTCCGGGATGCAAACTCGATCTAACAAGGGAAAAAACTTGGTGTAAACAAAACCGCCAATCGGGGGAAGTTCCAATAAGAGCCGGCAAACAAATTGGGGATCCTTAAATTCTACTTTAAAAGTTTAAAACGATATTCGGGAAACAACGATGATAATTCCTCGGAATTATTTCTGTTGGACGTAGCGGAAGGCTTAGTTAATTATGGGTGAAATAAGGAGATTTTTCCTTTTAAGTAGCGAGTTTTTTAAATTTTTCCTTTATTGGATTTCATGTTTTCTATAAAATGAAAATTTCAAAGTGCTATAGTCTAATCCAGTCAACTTGTTTATTTATTTTCTATTCATCTGAAATATGAGTTTATAAAAACCCATTTTCTAATAAAAAAAATTACCAACAAGAGCTAGCAAAATTATGCTCTTGCTCTCGAAAAAAAATCGTTTTATTTGTTCGATTAATTATTATTTTATATACAAATTATTTCTAAAACAAATGATGATTTAGGGGTCACTGTATTTAAGGTTGAATCAATAGCCTCGGTTAAAACAAAAAATGTTGAAACTGATTTATTTTTCCATGAGTTACATGTCTATATATCCATTCGATCCAAACTAAATTAGTCACGGTATCCAAACTTACCATCGCCCCTTTTAATGGAAATTCGATAAATCAACAATATTTTCCAAATCTATTTTTCTGCAGTATATATGGAATTATCTCCGAGAGTTACATTAAAAACATGAGCCGATTGATAAATAAAATATAAAAAAAATTAGTCCAAGTTTTTCTTTATTTATGTTTAGCGAATCATTTGGCCGTTGAATTAGAGACATTTGGAAATAGAATTTCAGTAGTTAGTAGTTAGTTAAATTATGGAGCTTTGTTTAATCTTTTATGATGAAAAACAACATCCTCAATTTAAAGAATTCTGTTGATTATCTACTGAGAAAAAATTGTTTAATATTTTGCACTCAGATATATTCAAAATAATCTCACTCGGACAAGCAGGACTTATTTCTAAAAATTGAAAGTGGATATCTGTTTCTCAAAGGCGTGTTTCTCAGACACTTGACTTGTGTTTGGATTTGTAAATTTTTTGGAGCGATTTTCTCGTAAAAATGTCGGAAGTGAATCAATAAGTCAAATCATGTTAAGTCTTGTTTGGAAATCCTTTGTAAACAATTGTAAACGTGTGCTATTGTAATGATGATGGCAAAATTTAATCTTTGATTTTGGATCTCCATAAAAATTTAAGAGACACATTCTAATTTCCAGTCTTCATACTTAATCTTTATTCAAAAATTATGAATAAAATAGGTTTAGAAAATTTTGACTGCTTTTTGTTGCACAAGTTTTTTGCTTTCAATTGAATGAACAATCTCAGGAAATTTTCGTTTTTTGGTGGCCAACTGTTTGGCAATGATTCTTATAAAGATCAAAGATCTGCCTGAAGTCGAGTATTTTTAACATAGAGGTTTAACTTAAGCAAATTAAGGTTCAGAATTTGAAACATTAGTTTTGCAAAGTTTCCTTTTCAATTCATTAAACTTGAACCTTAAAACACGAGGGGTAAAACCTGAATTAATACTGCAAACATGCTTCGATTAAATCTTGCAATAATTCATTATGCTCTCAGGCAAATTCCGGGCACATTTCACCTTCCGAGCCTGCATTATTAGCGATTTAAATTCAGCGGTCGTATCACACTGATTGGCGAATTGAAGTCTCTAATTTTATTTGCCTATGAGAAAAGTTTGCACAGTGTCCCAGAGCTGTTTTGTCCTTTTTCGCGGTATCTGCAGTTCTACTTGTCTCCTCGCATAAAGACTTCCATGTCAGCAAAACGCCCGGTTGGGCGCAATTTCAATTGAAATTTGCTCGCAGCTGATTTTATCGTTTGCATGTCCTGTAGTTTTCTGCTTTAACTTACGTGGGTGAAAAAGTGAGCTTGAGTAGTACGCGACCAAACATTTTTGGTGATTAAAAATGTAACCCAACGAAAAATTTTGCCTTAAACTACAACTGTTGCTTCAGCTATTTCATCGGCAGTAGATGCTAAATTACCACTGAACATGTTCGCCGATAATCAGAGCAAACTGGCTAAAAATTATTGCTATCCCGTGAGAAAGCACAAGCAAGTTCCAACTTCTCTCAGCACCCAACTTATATATCGACACGTTATATTACTTGGGCAAAGTTTTGAATATAAGGGCCCCAGTTCCAGAACTTACATTAAACTAAACTTAGGATAGCACTTGAAACTCATGCTAGCAAATTATTGTATCTTGTTTGATACAAATCTCTACCCGACAAGTTTATTGCATTTAGGAGGGTTTGCCACGATTTTTATGTCTTTCTTATGCGCCTAATTTTTAGCTGCTAATCCTTCAGGGATATTTATAGGCAATTATGAGCCAATAAAATTGGCTTGTAGGCTCGAAATACAGTAGGGACCTGCCAGTAGAACATAAAAAGCAGAATATTTTATTTTAAGAAGCTAGAGTATTTTTTAATGAAAATGTAACCGAGCAATCCGATACGGATTCCGAGATTCCTGATGTTAAAATGCAATATTTAAAATTTGTTCGGATTGCAAGGAAATCTGGAATACTCTGTGTTTAGATTAGCAATTTTCCCTGTAAATGAAATTTGGAATATTTGTAAATGTTAAAGCAACATTTCGGAGGATCCGAAAATGCACAGCTTTGTGAAGATTGTGAAAGTATTAATTGCAAAAGGTTTCATTTCTGAAGGAACATTTTCTAGATGATTTTTTGAAATCCAGCATTTCGTTGGGTAAAAGTGAACTCAATTTTATGAAATGCTCTATTAAATTACAAATGCAAAAAAAGTGGACATTTTGTATATCATCTTAACACAAGTGTTAACTGCAACTTTTCTTTCTTTGAGCTCAGAAATTGATGCGCAAAATTTTTCTGATGGGAAATAACTGAAACATTCACCCAGTTTGATCGCATTTAGCTTCAAGCTGAATATATCCGTCTATGATAAAAGTCGCAACTGAGAAACTGGAGATTTCTTATGAAGAAATAATTTTTCTGTGTACTTTTGTTTTTGAAACACAGGAAGTAGAAAATTTAATTAATTTAGTATCGCTAGCAAAATTGTGTTTTTGTACATCAAAAACATGTTTTTTCTCAAACAGTTAACTGTACAGGCCAACAGGCTATTTTTTCATTTATTTTGGCCGTTAAAATGTAATTTTTTCAAGTAGCGCCAAAGTAGGAAAAACCAAGGAAAAATATGATACCTTAAAATCTTCACGATAAAATGGAAGATGAAACAGTTTTTTTAGTTTCATGAGGAATCTGCCGTTTTCCGTTGCAACATTTATTTGAAATCATCTTGTATATGCAAGTGGGAAATTTGTAGTTATCTGTTCATCGGCAAAATATCCATTTTTGGTCGAAATGTACACTTTCCAGAACCAAATCGCTCACAAATTTTCACCTATTTTGAACGGTTATGATTTTTTAAATGTCTTTCTTATGATATATTTAAATACTTTAAGTATGCGTGTTCCTCAAATTACCAGCTCGAGAGCTATTGAATTGAAAAAACAGTAATTTGTGATTCATTCTAGTTCCACATCAAACAACTCATTTTTAAACCATTTTTGTCGACAAACAGTGAGAAATTCAACAAGTTCAAGAAAATACAAGATAAACCATTCTTCGCCAAAATAATCGAATATTACAACCAATTTTGTGTAGACAATATTTGCCGATATGCATGTTCCAAATATACAGAGTGTCATTAAAAAATGCTTCAGTAAATAGCGCAGCTGCTTTGCTAAAACAGTCGACATCGTGATGCCCTCAATTAAACAGTTGCAATATTCATTTGAAACACTCTGTATTATATTGGATCGAAGGTTCTCAATAAGACTCAGATAAGTTGATTAAATTGCAACAAAATTTCCTGTGAAAAAAGTGCTTTTAGTATAAACATCCAAGTTTAATAATGGAAAAATAATCTTGAGCCAGCTGGAACTCGATTGCAGAAACTGCTTTCGGAAAGTTTCACTTTGCGGCAATGCCTGGAACAGTAAATTTTCACATATCAGGAAATGCGTCCAAGAACAGCACGCCGGACAGAATACAGATTATGTTTTGCTGCACAAGGTCGTAATAAACTCCACACAAACTCCCCATGGAATTCTATCTAATCTTTACTCGAGATTGCACAAATTAAATTTCATGGAAGTGTTACATACATCACGTGCTGATTTCAAAATTTAACACTTAAGGCCAATTTCTTTAGTGTTTGCTGTCAGGTTCTCAAATTAGTAGGAATATGAGGCAATTTCTCACGTTCACTATTCCAGTTATAATTAAAAATACTTTAAAATACAATTGCAAATTGTTATATAAAATCTCTATTATCTATCTCTAATTTAAATATAGTCTTAAACACGTTAATCTACCTTCTTTCCAACGTTTGAACGCAAAATCGACATCAATATTCAAAAATAGCTGTCGCTGTATTAAATTCGTGGTGTAACTGGAGCAAAATGTTCGTGGTTTTAATGTGACTAATGCAGACGTACGGATTAAAGGGGTGTTTTGTTTTCCATTTCAAATCCCCGATTTAACTGATTTATCCCGCTGGGCCTAAAAAAATTCAATGTAGGCAGTATTGATGACTTCGCCATTTGATAAAACGCTCATCGAATTACGGCTGGAAATTAGTAGAACTCGGGATTTCATTTGGAAAAAGAATGGCTAATGGAGAAATATTGGGTGTTGGGAAACAGGCGACTTTAATTGTTTTTGAAAGATAAGGTTTTCTGAAGATGGGATTAAAGAGTCGAAGAGAAACCCTTTTTTATAAAATTGCAAGAACTAATCACATGACGTTCATCCTTCGGCATTCACCACAATCTGAACAATTAAACAAACATATCAAAGGTGCATAATCAATATCTAGGACCAGATTATGAACATCATTGCCTTAAAAGCCCTACAAATATGTAAAAAGATATCGCTTAATTAACCATCCGCATATATAAAACTTAATAGATATTATCAATGTGCGTTCATTAAGTTTCAAGTCCTCATATTTTCCCCATAGTCGTTCCGAAATGTCCGGATTCTAATTGAAGAAAAGGGAAAATTCCTCTCGCTTTTCCACTGACAAACATTCTGGTTTTGCATGCAGCCTAACAGGTTGAGAATGAGTTTCCATTAAAGTCAGACGGCTCTCGAAATTTCAAAGCTCGAGGCAGCAAACAAAAAGGTTCGATCCGAGGATGAAAGACTTCTGTTACTTTTGCGAAATACATTCTTCGTTGTCGTCAATTCTCCCGGATAATTTCCGTTACTTGAAAGTGAAGTGAAAATAATAGACTTGGTAGAACAGTTCATTTCAAAGACTAATTCCGAGATTAGTTTGCAGATGTCTAGGAAAATGACCAAGTCGTTTTGAAACAATGACTGTTTGGTGCAAATTCGCAATTTTCTTGCTCGATAAAATCGGAAATTAAAACGGCCAGATTTATAATATCAGATGCCGGCAAATTCAACTGGATTGCTTACTTTCAATTATTAAATCAACTCTGTGGCTCGGTGGGAAAAATAATAAGGAAAAGAACGAAGGTTTTTTTGCGTAAAATCCGAAGTGCTTGTTAATAGGATTTCGCCATTATGCCGCTTTTCTCTTAATTACTTCTCATTATGAAGTTGTTACTGCAATTAAAGCCTCAGTTTATTTTTCCTTAATCACGGCTGATTGTTTTAGAAACAGTTTCCTCGATTTTACTGATTATCCAAAGCAACTTTTCTCGTTTCATATTTTACGGCAACGGAAGCGCTCAATGCAACTTTATATTCCTAGACATATGCGAAAAAGTCAGCTCCGCTTAGTTTGAAGCGAAATATTAGCTGATGAGCTGGTTTTATTTATCGACATAATTTACCAAAAGCGGTCTTTTGACGTTCTTTCCTACTAGAAATTAAGTGAATAAAGAGATAGCTATAACAGATATGCAAAAGTGGCCCCAGTTAAGCATTCAAGCCAAAGCGCCTTAATGGAAGAGGCGGAAAGGTGGAAAAATAGAGATAAGACAGCTCTATTGTGTGCTAGTGTGAGTTTGCCGGCCTTTATGCTCCGTTCTTGATGGCAAAAATACGAGAATGGCCTTTTTTTATTACTTCAAGTAGAATAGCATACGAACACAAGGCCAAATCTTTATTGAGATCGTGATATCTTTCCAACGAGATCGAGATATATTCTGCAAACGCCTACTATTGAATGGCAAAAATATGGGCCAGGAAAAGCAACAATTTTTATGTTATTTTGAAATTTCCAAGCTTTTCATGTGCACTTGAAGGTAACGCAGATTAAACCTCTTTTCTCTACTTACAAAAGAATTGCTTTTAAAAAGAATTTTACAGAGATTTGAAACAAAACGACTCATCAAACAAACACGAAAACAAAAACGTTTAAGCGGCTACAAAACAGGATGTTATTTTTGATTAAAATAACCCACAGGAGCACTTCATCATGTTTTTAACAACGCGCAACAGGCAAGGATAATTAGTTTCAGGAACAGCGTTTAAAATGCTCTGGTTTTCAATTATAACTGACAATTTGATCAATAAGCATCGCAATAATATCAGGAAATATTAAATTAGCACATGGATCGGTTAATAAATGGGATACATTTTAATAATTGTAGAATCACAGAAACCTTATTCTGTTGACCGATATTTTAGTATAACTTGAGTAAATTTTGGACAATTCAAGCATTAACTGCTTAACGCAAGGGAAGATAAAAAAGTAAATCAGTTAGCAGAAATTGGCTGTTTTCATTAGACCGCAAGAAAATATGTGTGTTTTCGTATAATCTATAAAACTGTTGATTTTCGTTGCAATATCAGATTTGTGCATTAATGAGGTTGGTATTAGTGCTCCAATATGAAGGAATTGGAAATTGCAGGATTATCAGCAAAATTTTGCATGCTTGGTGCAAAATTGGGTTCAAAAATGTATTGCGTATTTCAAATATTTTCACTGAGTTTCTTGGATTGACGAAACTACATTTAAAAGTTCTTCGCTCACTTTAAATCCTGGTTAAATGGTAGTCGTTTATATAACATATTTCAATTAAAGTCTCAAAAATGCTTATCAACCACTCAAGAATTCAAGGAAAACTAGGAATTTTTATAAACTGTACTTAATCATAAGCAGTAAGCAATTTTACCAGAAAGTATATAATAAAACAACTGCAATGCACATACTTGTTTTCATAATTAAAACGCATTAATTTCCTTTGAATCGAGTTAGTCCCTAAAGTAATTATTTGTTTGCAGGTAAGTAACCGCTGCTGCATCTTCCTCTGGCCTGGACATTGGTAAGCTACGCAGCACCAACACCAAAATTTACTCTACTTACCGTGCTTGTTTAAGGATAAACTTTCACATTTTGCCCAAAGTTATGCTAACCGAAATAGCCGAGCTATTAAGTAATTGCCATCATAAGTATCCTCTTCTTGTTTACGGTAAAACGCTTTATGCGGCACTGCTAATGTGCCTGCAAAGTGTTAGTGAAGTTATAACTGCAGGTGTTGTGTTTAGATAAAACCGTCCACAATTTAACTGCAGATAATTGAAAGTTATTGAAATAAATAGCGAGTGTTTGGACTAGATTTTCTAAGGGTAAACCGCTCTTAGAATGTTTAAGCACTAACGCAAAACAAACAGTTTCGTATCGTTTGAGCGCAAAGCGGTGAGCACTTAAAGGGGAAAAATCCTTGCAACCTGAAGGTAAACAGCAATTACGCGAGCACGATAACCCAAATCCAAGATTTTTAGTTAATTAAGTAAGCAGACTGATAGTTTCCATCAAAGAAGAATTTTGCTTCTTGTGCCACTGGGAAACGTTTCCATTTTCTTGACTTAATTCTAAACAAAAATGAGATGTTTCAATTAGTAACCAAGCAGTTTGCTGAAGAAAGCCACTCTGGATCTGAGTAAATTGATCTATTTCAAAACCGTGTGATAAACAATATTCCCTTAAAACATTCGGAGCCTTACGATCCACCCATTTGTGAGAAAACGTGACACTTTTCACAATACGCTTGTTCGACTGTTTTATTTGAGCCAAGCAATATAAAGTTGCCTCCGGTTGTTCTGAAAAAACTCTTTTATTGCGCTTGATACATTTAGCTGGAAAGTTAAAGGACCACGTGAACGGGGGGCTTTTAAAAATCAACCACTTGCTTATGAGATGGCTTTTAATCAGATGAAGGTTGGTAGAATTATGTGCGAGAGCTTAACAAAGTCGAGAGAGTCGTTGGTTTCTAGATATTTGGCCAATTTTTTGATGGGATATTTTCTAACAATGAACGTTTCCTAGTCCATTTCCTCTTCAGAGCCACTTGGTATCTCGTGCTTTATTTAACGAGCAAAGGCACGATTGTATTGTTGGGCTGTAACTTTCTCTTATTACAGAACAGAAATACTTCAATAATGTTAGCGAATTTTCTAACTAAATTGAGGATCGCAGTGCCAAGTGGCAATGAAAGCCATTTTTGATGAAACGTGTACGTTTCCAAGTCGCTTGGGATCTTTTGCCAGTTCCTAGATTTCCTTCTTTGTCCTTGTGATATTAAAGGCACAATATTTGGCTGTATGCTCTTGCTGTTTCCTACTAGACTTAGGAAAGGTAAAGCAGATAATTCCGTGCACTGAAGTCCGGAATCTATTTTGAGCTGGAGGGCTCTTTGGATGTCTTCGCAACTCGGGAAGTAGTTTCAGAATGGAAAATATCTTTGACCCAACTTTGCATGGTAGTTGGCAATTCAGCTGAGAAATGTGAAGAAAAGCTTGCTTTCCAATTCAATGCTGATAAGATGCAATAGAAATTATACCTTAAATACACGAAAACATAAAATATCGCACATCATTTTAGCCAAAGTGACACAGTTCCAACTAATACAGCAAAATCAAGGATCAATGCAGGATAAAACATTGTAATTTTGTGCAAGTTTGAGCAATTGCAACTTTTCATACTCAAATAAACTCAGCCTGAAACTTAAATATTGACTTACGGGAGCTGTTAACTAACTCTAAGATTGCTGAAAGTTCGTTTTAATGAAGGCAATAAGGGTTGCTTGCCTTATTCACCTCCAAGCCCATTCTTTCAGTTAAGCGTTGACGCTTTAAGGGCCAAAGCGAATTACGCAATTTCAGTTGAAGGATGTTTTTATGAGTTTACTACAAACTTAACCAGTTGATGAGTTACGCTTGCACGGTAAAAGCATCCCTAAACTGGCTTCAAATGGGATTTTTTGCATTAAATTAAGCGACGAATGTTGGTACTGTTCCATGCAAAACAGGTATTGAAACTGAATAATTGAAGTTTTTAGAGACCCTTTTATACGCAACAGTGAATGTTTCCAGATTCAACAAAATGGCTCCCAATTTAATTTGAAAGTCCTGGATATTTTTTTGAATTATTTCAGCTAATTACTAATTGTTCAAAGGCAACTCAATTTAAGGGCTCGAAACGAAAAATCGCTTCATTTAAATACAGGCCAAAGGTGCCGAAAAGCAAACAGTTTCAACAAGGCAGAACGAAATCCTGCAGCGAGGTCCTGAAATTCCTGTAATTTGTCATGGTAATGCGTTGTAAAAAATAATTTTCTTGTTCTGCTGGCAATTGGCTCAAGGGAAAACCGAGACCTAAATTATTTCCAGAGTGAGCGAATTCCCGGTTATTTATTTTTGTTGCTCGAGAGTAAATATAGACAATATTTTAAACTTGGCGTTTTAGATTACTTTATTTGATAATGGTCCTCCGTGGAACCGAGTAGTCTTCCAACTTAATTCATAATTCTTCTTGTAGGAGTTTCAATGACGTACAAAAATATGTTATAGGTGAACTTTTAATTCAATAATTGGAAATTCCTGTCTCAATCAGGCGCTTGAAGCTGCAATTTTTTAAAATGTTTTTGAGTAGTAAAATTGCGATCAATATAAGGAAAAATATTTCATAAGAAGTTAGTAGGTGATCAATATCAGCATTTCCCACTAGAAATTGACTGCACCTATAAAGGAGTTTAATGGCTTTAGCGAGAGAAATATTTCAGTTGTGAATTTTTGATTAATTTTTACTGTAAATATCAAGGCATCATCAAGCAATTATGGGTTATTTAAAAATAGTGAATAGTGAAATTGGACGAAATTTACAAATAACTCTAATTGATATACACAGATATCCATTTGTATAAATGCTACCATAAATAAAAGTAAATTTATTGTATAATCCACAAAATTCAAAGCGGTTTCCTTCTTGAAACCCTTGTTTCAGCAGATTTATCTACGTGTGAAATCTGTTTATGCGAATTTTTGCCAATTGAAACAACTGATTTATTATGTAATTTGAATAATATAACTTTAAGTCTCTGGTTTTGCTGATTTAATTCAAAATTTTGATTATTTTAATTTACACATTCACTCAGTTTCCTAATCCCCGTAGTAGCTCTTATTTTATCCTTYACGAAACTTAAAAGAATTTTCATCTGGAAATATTTGGATTTAGCCTTTTGTTTTGCGTTTTAAAAACGTTTATGCGAAGTTTTGCCGTATGAACGGTCTGTTTTTATATGTCTGTTTGATATTTAAATAGAAGTTGTCAAAAATTTGGTTTTAGATTAATGGCAGATCAAATTAAAATAAAATGATTACAAAATAATTTTTAAAAAAAGTTTTTTTTAAATATGCCGTCCTTTATAATTTGCAAACGAATTATTCTAAATGGATGCCAACCTGAACTTTTTCTGGATAAATCTTATTAAATATTTGTCTACAAAATTTCTAATCAATTGGGCATCCCAATGACGCGCAAACTTATTAGTTCGATGTATAATTTAATATCTCTTAAGTTTATTTTAAATTTTACTGCTTCTTTCGCAACGTTAATTTAAATTTTTCTGAACTTACGCAATGAGAATATTGAAAAAAAATTTCATGCCCAAAGGTTGCTTATAACTTAATACTCAACTATTCGTACTAATACCTCTTTTTGTGTATGAAAATATGTTTTACAAATTTTATTGCGGTTTAAATTTTTAAACCTATTTTTTATGAAGAATATCGATATTTTCCAAATTAGAAGATTTATTTATTTATTTTAAAGTTTTAAATGTTGCGGTCAGATTTTGGATATTTTAATCTAAGAAATGTTGTGTTGAATAATATTAAGTCGCGCTCTGAATAATAGGTTCAAGAACATTTCTGAAAGAGTTTGTTGATTTAGTCATCATCACTTGAAGATGTTAATTGTGCGTTTGAAAATACTGTGAAAAAATCTTGTTCTAATATTATCTATCTGGAAACGATGCGACGTATGAACATTTTGTAGCATGGAGAAAATATAAACCTGAATGACCCTTAGAGTTCCTTCATGAGAACCTGAATATTCGATAAACGATTTAATCTCGAAATCTTTAGTATGGATTTGGTAATATTTGTTTATTCGGTCCACGGGTTTGAGTTTTGATCATTCATTTTTTACGTTTGTATTTTTACGTTAAAAAACCACATGAATTTGGTACAGATAAGGTAAGGTAAGTCTGATTTGTTCTAATAGATTTATTAACAAGTGCGATTTCGTCCCAGCTGCCAGAAAGACACAGTGAAGTCGAATATCCAGTAGTAAAAATTTGTTTGCACGCATGGTTTAGTAGGCAAAGATCAAGGTGTATCTGATCAAGCTTATCTTGGTTCTGTCAATTTCTTTTTAATTGCATTTGATAACAGGATAAAATAATTAGATCGATCCCCTACTCAAATATACAATGCATATAAATTTGCGTTATTTTGAACAGTTTTTGCGAAACGTATGGCTGGATCTCACGAGAATGCCGATAGGTAGGAAATGCAACTTAAAATGTGCTTCACCCTTACATTGATGATTCACAAAAATGGAAACTGCTGCTGATTGGAAAAGCAAAACATCCCGACCCTTTAAACACGCTAACTTACCTACTGAATGCAAATCTTCTGGCTGGCTGAAAAAAATGTTAAGTTACCTGCGAGAGTGCTCGTAATGAGCGATTACGCATGCAGCCATGAATCTGTAGGAAAATGGACTGAAAAAGATGAGCAATTTATAACATTGTTTTTTCCAGTTAATTTTTCGCGTTTGCAACACGGATCCGAAGGCGATTAAACTGTCTAAATTGTTTGTCCGAAAAAGCTTTTTAGTCTATTTTGGGTAATTCTTGGATAATTTTTGCTTTTGCGTCTCACAGCGAACGAGCTAAGCACTGAGTATGAAGCTGAAGAGCTGCAGGAGTCAATGGTAAACGCTTATCTCCGCGGAGAAAGCAATAGAAAACGTTTTTGATGTTTAAAAATGTCACAGATTTGCAAATCTGTTATTAAAACGTTGTTACCACTGGAGAACACAGAAGAACGGATTTCTCTTGTGCGCTAATTCGGTCCTCAATTGAAACCGCTTCTCTGGAAAGCGCTAGAAAATCCAAAATTCCCTAGAAACTGTTTTAAGTTCAGTTAGCTGTTGTGCATATACCTGAGGATTTGCTGCACTCGCGTGTTTTCCTTTAATATCAGCACAAGATTAGAGAACTGAGCCTCACCTCAAAGCGAAAGCTCTCACTGCGTATTGAAAACGAGGTTTTAAGAAAGATCAAACGATCGTCGGTTAGCGGTTTTAAAGCAGATATGAATGAAATTCGTAATTTTCAGTTTACATATATTGATCTTTTAGATGGCGTGCAGTGTAAGCGTATTGGCACATCTATTTTCGATAAGCTTGAATGTTCATCGGTTGGATGCCACTGCCAGCCGCGTTCTACGCCACTGAGCAAATAATTGCTCCCCTTTGGGAATTAATAAAGTGCTATTGGGGGTTTCACGCCGGTCGAGCCCGGTTTCGATCCGAAACACAGCGCCTTGCCTTAGGAATAAAGTGGAGTCATTTTTTCAAAGATTAACGACGTTTATTATCCGCAGAAAAAATTAAGACTTTAGGCGAATTGGAAAATTACCGAACTTTTATCCCGAGCAACCGATATCCTGATCGAGGTTGTTAATGGCTTCGAGCAGTTTGTTTCAACGCCTCGAGTTATTGAGATTAATTGGAAAATTGATCATCTGGAAAACCGGAAATGGATTTTTAGATTGCATTCCAACAGTTCAATGTATATGGGTGCAGACGAATGCGTTGGCTGGCGGTTTAAAATAGAAAAACACTCTTCTTTCTTTTCTCTTCTTCGGCATGTGCGGAAAATTCAGCAAGTGCCCCGTATTGTACATCTGCTTACGGATATAGTGAAACTGGCGGAAGCTTAATTATGCATGAGGGCTGAAAATTGCTGTTGACAATATTGCATGACATGCAACAATAGAACTCGATTCAAAATCCAATGCGCTTCAAATGCAACTCCCCTTAATTTAATAAAAGAGGATTTGTTTATGTTAAGGCGACGCGTGAAAGCTTTCCTGCATACATTTAATCAACAGTCACCCAGTCACACGAAAACAGGAAATCACTGGCTGCAAGTAGAAATTGTGCAAGAAATCTTATTCCTTGCTAGATCACCGGAGAGCTCTAGGAAATTTAAATACTGCAAATAAAACTTCCATTTAAAAGCCTTTTCTAACCAGTCTAGACAAGCAATCACATTAAAATCAAATGCCTTTTGAGAATTGATGAAGTCTGCAGACCAAAATAATACAAAGCCTCCAACATCCCACTTTGTCAATTTCCAGTTATGCCGAGGCATATTTAGCTTATCATGGGAATTTGGGAATTTATGCCGCGATGCAGGTGCTTAACAAGATAAAAGAGTTAGATTAATCCGGGCTTTTGAAACTAAAAGTTCATTAAGCTCGTTTGGTGCCTGGTCGGATTGTGTGTGTTCAGTTTGTGAAATAATAGATTCATTGTACGATTAAACCCGATATTATTGCTATTGTCGGTTGGTCCAGTTTACGCAGTTATTTTTAAGTGTTATCGCCTGTTTTGCAAATTGAGAAGTTTGTCAACATTTTGCCGCTGATCACCTTACAGTTGAGAGTGTAGATTTTATAGTTTATTACACCTGGCCCGACAAAAATACATAATTTGCACATCGCAGTTGAACTTAAAGGACCTTTGATTATCAGATTTCACTTGGCGCTTTGCCAAACCATCACCAACTGAAAAAGCAAAACTGACTAATCCACAACTTGACATAAAATACCTCAGGTCATCCGGAGACAAAATTTGCTTGACAAATTTTGGGAACTTTCCCTCCAGTGTGTAAAATTTGAAAGGGATAAATTACCCCAATTTTTTTGGATTAAGCATCGACAAGAGCCAATTCTTGATGCCAATGTTCTACCTATGACACGTTTTAAGCGACTAAAGCATTTACCGTCAATCAAATATGCCATCGGGCCTGATTATTTTACCCCCCGTATTTTGCTCAGACTAATCTAGTTTGCTTTCGCTCAAATTTTCGTAAATTAACCCCGGCAAGAACGACAAGATAAAAGAGAGTAGCATTTCCAATAAGCCGTCCATGACATTGTTTAAAATGGATTTTCTTTTGTTCTTTTTTCCCCAAGTTCCCGAGATATTAAACGATGTATCATATCCCTATAGATTATACATAAAACACGCCCGCAAATGCTTTGTTTGCAAATTTTTCGAATACAACTCCACAATAAAATTAAACTTAACCAAGTGCACATTCAACAGTTTGGAAGAATTTTTTGCAAGTACATGGATATAAAACGAAGACAGCAACTAAGTGAACCACAATTTTTTAATTCGACAGTAAAACAGTGAAAAGAAATTGAAATAAAGTGAGCAAAATCTTTAATTAATTATATCAGTTGTATAAAGCCTCTTGTAATGGGTAGTCAGCTCACGTTCAATTTAATAGCTAAGTCAACATCATTTCAAATTCAAACAAATCGAACTGATTGAATTATTATCGAGTTATTCAATGAAACGATTCTAATCTGGTCCAGGCAAATAATCGGCAATTCATCATAATGGGAATCTCTGAGTAAACCTAAAATTGTTTGCACAATTTGACTTAAAACATTTGGGTTTGGATAATTGCAAATAATTATAGAAAAAAATCTGCTTGAGCACCAAACTTCTATTTTGCCAGTGTGAAACAACGAGTGTTAAGTTTAGATAATTCAATAGTGAAAAGATCAGTACAAACTTTACAACGTTTTATTATTTAGCCGGTTTATCTTATTCAATAAGCATATTTTGTAATGACAAAAATTTTACATCAGTTGATAAAAGCGATTTTCAAAAGATTGCAATTTTGACTGGGCATTTTTGAGACTTTGTTACCTTTCAGGGAATTTTTCCTGTCAAAAATCATGAAATTTAGTACGGAATTCGGCAACTTTACTTTTAGACTGATTGCAATTTCGAGAACTTTACGCAAAAAATACAAACGCGACGCTTAATCTTTTGGCACTTTGTTATGTTCTTGCTGATCCTATAAAAACAAATAAAATGGATCTTTTAAAAGAACCAAATTAATAAAATTATTTTAGAAGTCTAAATTGAAGAGCAACAAGAATGTAGGTTACTGTTACTGGCAGAAAAGCAAAGAAATAAATATATTCTATTCTATTCTTCTATATATTCTCAGCAAAGAAATAAATATATTCTAAAAACTATTTTTGCTGTGTGCCACCGTTATTGAATGTGAAAACTATCTTCATAATTCAAGTTAGGTTTGAAGTTCGTTAAATTATGTATTAAAGGTTCCACCAAAACGTTTACTTGTTAAATGTTGCTAAAAAGTATTTTAGCTAAAAATCTAAAAAGTTTCTATTGTTGTAGATAAAAATTAACTTGTGGCTTCGGTCTTTCTGTGCTTTCAATACCGACAGAAACAATTTCCAAATACAATTCAACTGAATAAAGCAGTTTATAAGAATTAAAAAAACATGGTCAACAAATAAATATTTTTATTGTTTGAAATGCAAAACTCCAATACATTGCGATTCCATTTCATAAAAAGTCGTGCTCTATAAACTACTAAATAACTAATGGTCTGCGTATGGTTTTAAGGCTTCTGAGGATAGTTTACCAACTTCGATCAACCCACATTCAAGTGCAAGAAAACTGACTCTACTAGAAAATCCTTTACTGTGGACAAAAGCAAATATAATCCAGATGATTCCGAATTATCAGACGTTGAGTAAACGAAAGTGCATAGAGTGATATCTGATGATGGCCGTAATACCACACTCTTTAAAACGGTTTATCCAGAAAATCTCTAGCCGTTCCAGGCTTTTAAGAAAACATTCGTTTCAGGCTGTTAGTTAAATTGAAACTCATACTTTATTTTAATTAATAAATCGTGGTTTTCTGACAAAAACGTGTTTACATAAATTACTTTAAAAGCGCTTTTTGGTTCGAACGGAATGTTATTAAATTAATCAGTTTCTTCAGGTGTTTTGCTGCAACTCTCCAAATTCCTTATATGTTCTTTTATTTTTTTGTTTACTTGAATTCGAACATTCAGCTGTTTGTTAATGTTACAATTTCCCACTCTCATGTCTTAGGATTGTATTTATAGAAAAGGCAGCCCTATATAATGCAGCCCATAAATCACTATATTGGTGTTTCATAACGCGGGCCATAAAACCGAGTTCTAGTAAAAATAATAGAATGGGGCAAACTGGGACAAAAGCTTCAGAAACGCAAGGTTTTGTTGCTTTACATGAGTTTGATGTTTAGACTTGTTGCCTCACTTGAGCTGTTTTAGATAATCAAATTCTAATTGCAAACCCCAGTTGTTTCATTAAAATTTGTCAAAAATTTGGAGCCCATCTTGATTGCTGGCTACTTCGACAACAAACACCAGATACCAAAATCCAATTCCCTGGTAAACATCTTCGGGTATCAAGGCTTAACCAGGATATTGAATTGAATGGCATTATGCAAATAACATCATAGAAGTTCCAAAACTTCCAACAAAGGATGGCTGATCTCAAGAGATTTGCCGACAAAGTGCCTCTGTACAACACAGACTCAATAAAGCAACTGACTTTGCCCGCAGGTTTCAGATTTCAGGCATTTTTGCTTTGGGATATTAGACTGGCAATATTGCCGACGTTTGGCGCTTTATTGGTCCGAACCATCCTGCTATTTCCTTGATATTTAATTTAGAAATGTTGCAACTCAAAACATTCCCATCGGACTCGATCGGGTAATGTGAACATACACGCATTGAAGATTAAGTGGTCCTAAAAGCTACTACTACTGACTTTGAATGTTTATAGAAGAAAACAGGAACGTTCACAGAAAAGTAAGTGACACAGGAAAAAAATTAAAAATCTAATGAATAAAAAGAGGAAACACAAAATCAGCAGTATTGCAAAAATATGTGAAGCTTCATAGATAATTTTAAGCCATGAAGCAGCAAGGCGGAAAGGCCAAGAATGGTTAAAAAGGAAGATAAAAACTTATGGCCACTCTTAGAAGACATTAGGAAGGCAATATTGAGATGAAATCAGCGAAAAAGAGCGAGCATTACCATCAAAAACGGCTTTACACAAAAATATTTTATTAATCATATTTAATTAAGCCCAATATAAAACATACGCATAAAGTGGCGAAAATTACCTATGAGCTATAAGGATAAGATAGAGGCAGTTTAGCACTGCAGGAGGCTTTCGCTAAGAGGATATTTACGCGCGTTGTGAGGGAATTTATTTATGAAAGAATTGAATTTGAACAGGAAAGGCAAACATGTAACAAAGGGTTTACTAAATTTTACAATTAATATTGATTTGAAAACAAACACTTTAACTTCTTCAGTAATTTGACCAGTTGGTTAAACATTTTTGTTCATATATAGGACAGGCAAAGAAATGTTTAACGCTTTATTTCCAGCGCAGAATAAGCTTTAATCAAACATAATATATCATCACAAAATAACACAAATCTATAGGCAGTCTGCACATTAGCCTTCTGTATAATAAATCATTTCAGGAATAAATTACAGTTGATTAAAACGGCACAGTAAAGTACTTATAAACACATTTTAAACGTTGAACTGTATGCATGTATTTACTGCGAAAAGCACTAAAAGAGTTACTAACATAGACTTTCACTTGGTAAAGTTTCTGCAGCATAAATAGTGCAACAGGATCATTAATAAGTTTTCAAATAAAAAAAAACTCTGAGATGGAATAAGCCTGCAAAGAAACAATTTATTAAAAAGATTGGTTACTTTATCAAGTCAGTAACTAGGTATGTTAAAAACGCAATAAAAAATCCAGTTGATATTGACAATAATACAAAATCGTCTAAAGAATACAAGCCTTTTGTTTCATATCATATTTCCAGCTTTGAATATATTGGCTGCCATCATAACCCGGTATGGACAGTAGCGAAATATTACATTCACATTGGAGCCATATCTTTCAGGCTGAAAACAGCTGCCAAGTGAAATCGAAATGCGGAAATATTGATGTTGGTTTACTATAAATGCAATTCGATATGTCATGTTATATCAATGATGTTGCATACTGCAAAAGTGTTGCTTTTGCCGGCAAGTTCCAATTCCAATTCCAATTTTCAGCCCCAAAATTAGACTGAAAATAAATAAATCTCGTTCAGTTCGTTTAGCTCCATTGATTTCTGCACCTCAATAAAATGCCAAAACTGTGAAAATCAAATATTTACATTTTAGATAATTAAAAATAAATGCAGCACTTTTGGCCTAATAATTGCATAATAATAGAATAGCTGGACTCGTGGAATTCCGAATGAGATTCCTCCATTAAATTGAACATCGTCCCAAAATAGATGTGCCATTCACTCCGAAGCTGCAAATGGACATTCCATGTTAAATACACGTCATTCCTTCGGATATTTGAATTATGCAACATTTCCTTGGAGACTCCAATAAAATATCTTCCGTCCAACAATAAATAGCAATATTTATACTTGAAAATTGGAAAACTCATCACCTATTCATATTTCCTCAGGAAAGTCCCAAATTAAATGAGAATATCGGTTACCGCAACTTTTAAATGCGATTTTGCTCCTTGGCTTTGGCTTCAGAATATGAGCGCGAAAGAGAGATTAAGTCTGTTTGCGAAATTGCCTTCATTTGAGTCGAAATACTCAATTTCACAGCTTAGAAGGTTCTTAATGAAATCCTATTAGCCGAAATTGAAGAGGGGAATGACAATTTGCTGTGCCTTATGGATACGCTTATACTTTTGCTTTCATTTATTCCAGGTATTATTTCGTTCAACGAGCTTTAAATTGAAAAACTTGGGTTTCACTGATAAATCAAATACCTTAAAAAATTGTTAATATTTCTCGGAATATTATCCAAATTAAGTCATGAAATGCGGAATTCCATTTCCATATATTTAGTGTAGTCAAAATTCCCAAAAGGAAAAATCAAATTTCGATTATTATTTCGGCCCCCAAACAATATCAAATGTAATATTCATGAAAGCAAGTTTAACTGGCATTACATTAGGCTAATCAGTCTATATTAATTTAATGAATAACTAAAATGGTATGTTTGGCACGGAAATATTAATTAGTTCAGTCGAGCCATGCTTTTATTAGAATTTCCTTCAACCGATCGGAAAATACATTTTACTATATCAACCAATGGCGAACCTGCAGGTATCTCAGACAGACGAAATAAACTGGAAATTAAAGGTTTTAAGCACATGCACATTGCAACAGAACACTTTACTTGAATTAAAAAGCAAATTGCGGAAAAATAAAAATTTAATTAAGCAAGTACGGGAGTCAGCCGTGGTTTCCTCCCCGTTTGATTAAAGTGTACCTTCTTTGCTCCTGTTCAATCTGGTTAACCGGAGAAAACGAACAGGCATTGATTTAAATCCGCAGAACCATGTCGAACATAGTAAGTCGTTTAATCTAGTTCGCCCTACAATTTGTACAAGACGATTGGTTGTTTAATCAGAAAATTTCAGAGGATTTAATCAAGAAGCAGTTCCAATTTGCCTAACAAAAAATGCTTGCCTAAATGGGGGATTTAGGAAAACCCACAGTGGTAAATGAGTTTGTGCGTATTTGCTTTACAGACTCTTAGTAATTTTCAATTATACATACAGTACAATTTTCAATATAATCAAGTTTTAGGGCACTTTGTATTGCGGTCAACCACTTTTAAGTACTATTTTTAACCAGAATCAACAGCGCTAATTTTCTTTTGAGCAAGTTTTCCTACTTGCCTGTTCTTTTTCTTGAGCCACTTTCTTCAAACTTTCCGCAAGTTGATTAACTAGACGCCCACTTTACACTTCAACCATCACAGCTACTTTAATTAATGAAAATTAACAAGAAGTCCTGTTAGTTGGTGTGCGGTTGGTTCTGGCAAACCAACAGTTTCTGGTTTTCAGCCATTATTGGGGGCAAAAAGGAATATAATTCAGGGTATTTTCTTCGACTGTAATACACGGACTTTCTGGCACAAAAACTGGAAAATGTCTCGTTTTAAAGCTAATTGAATCAGTTCTAAAGCGAAATCTGTTGTTTTGTTTCTGTTTTGTTCACACTCCGTTAGGCGTAATGGCTTCGGATAAGCCAAGATGTTGGTCATTATCTCACTCAATGGTTCATTCTTATTGGCTTTTTCAACATCAGACGCCCCAATCGGATCGGATTAGGGTCCCTTTATTTCCTGTAATTATTAAGCAGCCTGGTAATGTCGTTCATTTTGTATGAAACAAAGTCTGTAACTCAATCTTTTCCCAGTAGTTTCGTTAAGGTTTTAGCGAGGTAATGGATTAAGAGTAGGCCTTAAATCACAAGGTTCTGAAGATAAAAGTAAACTAGCAAGATAATCATTTACTTCAGTCAGTTCATTTTCACATCATTTTTTTTTGTTGTCATTCTACGCTCCAAAAGTATTTGGTGTGCAAAACCGATCTAATTGTTCGTTGAACGTCCTTGTTTGAAGTAACGGTTTTTACATCTGAAAAGTTGGTAGGCAGAACAAGTAATAATGGGTAAATTCCAAATCTGGAGAATCCGGTGGCTAAAGCAGTTAATCCCATTTCAGCTTCAGAAGCTTTGGCTGTAAGCATGTAAACTTGAGTAGATGGAGTAACTTATCTGAGGTCGCGCTTTATCTTAGTGAAACAGTACACATTTTATGCTTGTGTTTGTGTTCTGATCTCTTGTTCATTTATTTTAATTATTCAGTTGGTTCAGCTGGTAAAGGTACACTTCAGAATTAATCGCCGCGTTGTTCAAAAGTGACTAAAAAACGATTTCTTCGAAATCGCCCCAAAGAGACTTAATCACTGTTGTTAAACAAGCAAATTTCTGGTTCAAGTAATCCATTTCCCGTACACCGCGGTGAAAAGCTTAAAAATGGATCACCCTCTGGCTTTTTGAGAATTTAATCACCAATGCGATTTTTTTCCAAAAAGACATGAAAAAACCTAAACTCGATCTCTGAGGTTAAATCTAGATAATTCAATTGACGATCAACGAACAAGATTGATAAATTTGTTGTTGGAATTAGCAGGTTTGCGTAAATTAGTGTCTTTATTGCGCTTTCTTTGGCTTCCTCAATATGAAAATTACCAGTTTGAAATGTTGGTAACCAGGTTTGGCACTGGCCTTCTGTTAATATAAGTTTTTCGCACACTTTCGATAGAGGAAGAGCAGAAACTGGTGTTTTTCTCTTGCCATTTTCGAAATAGTACCGTCAAAAAACCACCAGAGAGAACCATTCCATATAAAAGTCATTGTGCATGAGTTTCCATATTATGGAGCGATTATGCGTGAAAAAATACAAGTTTCTGTTAGGACACAATGAATTACTTTCCGTACAACCCGATACTGAAAACCCATAAATGGCTACATGAAATTCCATTTATCAAGCAAATATATTTACTATCTGAAATATATTTTTGAACTTTTCATAAACGATTTGCCCTTTGATAATCCATTGGAATGTCAGGATCACGCGTGACTCGATTGCAAAAATATGGGTAGCAAATGGCCAATTGAGCGGGCATAAAATGTCTTTGCCGTCCATAAATTGTTCGATTCAAAGGCGATTTTCGACAAAATTTACGACTCTCATATGCGGAAATATGAAAATATGGGCGTAGTGTCTTGTAGCTGAAAAATACTCGCACTCCAATTTGTCGAGTATATTTTTTCACTGGACTTATTTCTATATAAAATTTTGTAGGGTCCTGGACGTTAATAAAGCCGGTGAAAATGTCTACAAGTTGAAATTCCAGAGGCGCTGGAAAGTAGATTGAAAAATTCCTCAGAATTAGCTATGTAAATTCCCTTATGGAAATATTTATATGCATTTATCAAATACAGTAAAATGCACATACATTATTCTCGAAATATGGGCGTTGTGCACATTAACGTGGTGCATAATAAAATATTTTATGAGCACATTATTGCTTACTTTTACGGCATGCATAAGCTACTACCAATCATTAAATATTACAGATTGCTTGAAAATTAAAACTAATTTTGCCAAGTACACTAATCCCTACATATGTGATCACTTATGTTGAAACTGGTTGAATTTCTTCCGCCTTTAATGAGAATATTTCGTCACTATTTCGCATCTATTGAAATCGCTAGCATTCTTACTGATTTATTAATTGATAGTAACTTTTCAAAATTAGTTTCAATTTTCACTTCGCTTATACTCGATAATACAATACACTCGATAATACAATAAAATGATTAATACATTTTTATTTTGAAGATGTTTTATTCATGATCGGGCAATGAGTTACATCATTTTCAAAAAAACCCTAAACCATCACGTGTCGGCTCCCTTAACTTAAACAGTCATGAGTTTTTTGGTTGTGGTTGTGATCGGTTTGCCTGTTGGCTTTTCAGTAGGCGTTACAGTTGGCTTTACAGTTAATTTGGTCACCACTGTGCCATTTTCAACTACATACGTTTCCGTTAGTTTTCCAACTGGTTTTCCGATTGGTTTTTTCGTTGGCTTTTCAGTCCATTCCACTGTTGGTCGGATTACTCGTGTTTTAATTGGTTTGGTTGAGGTGTTTAAAGTTGGCTCTACTGATCTTTTGTCAATGATAGTTTCAGTGGGGTTTTTGGTCGTTGGTTTGGCAGTCATAACAACTTCTTTTGGGACGGTTCCATTTTTCACATCATCCACTAATTCGTCCCATTCAGAACTAATCCACTTGAATGCACGCCTTAATCCAGTTTCGCCATCCATTAAATTGATGTTAGCAGCCGAAGACAATGAAACAACTGAAACGAAGAATTGATGTAACTGAAGCACGAAGCTGTTGGGTTTGATTAAATTAATCAACGTTCGGAAATTGGCGCAGTCGATAGCATCGGTTAAGCCGCTTGGTGTAGGTTTTTGTTGATGAAAACGATTTTTTGTCTTTATTAAGAAGAAAAATCAACGCGAGAAACAAAAATTTTGCAGAAGAATAAAGGAGAACCAAGAACTGCCACGTTGGAAGCAGTTTCTTGGATTGAACTAAAATAATTCATTTACTAACTATAAAACATATGTTAATTATAGATTCGTTGTAATTAACAGGCTCAGGGCAAAAAATTCAACAAATAATTAGTGAATTTGATTGTTTGGAAATTCTAGAAGCAAAATGGCAGTTCATGCTAAAACTTTAAGGTTTTCAGCTTCATTTTCACGATTTTTCCGAAAAAGCCTTTCTAACCAGGCCGTTCGATTTCAGAAAAATTAATGTCGTTCGACCCAGCGATTTATTTATTTTTGGGACAAATTGAATCGATCTTGAAATAACCGATTTTCCTAATTGTTCAATAATCAAATCGGGAAAAGCACATCGAAAGTAGTCCAAATACCTAAACTAGCTTTAAAAAAAATCTCAAACACGGTCGAGTTTATGTTGCAGTTCAAACGAGCAAAAGTGAACATGGTAAGGCAATTTTATTTTTATTAAGTACGAGTATTCTCAATTTGAGGACTTCGGTGCCAGCATTCAGTTCATAATTTTTAAAGTTGTATAATTTTTGATACCACGAGTACAGTGAAAAACTGGGTTCTTTGTCACAAATTTTCAAAAAGTCAACATTTGGTCAAACAATTGATGGAAGAACATAAAAAAGTATCAAAAATATTCTGTTTTCATAAACGTTTTGCTGATTTTGAAACAGTTAATGTTGCTAATATGAACGAAGGATAGCAACTAAGCAAAATAATTGTTCAGAGCTGCCGAAAAACGATCGATGAAAGCAAAATTTTAGTTGTAACATTTTCCTCCGATGTTTTTATTTGCAAAGCATTGTTAAATTTGAAAAGTTTTATATTTATTGAAAACGATTACTTACCTCCTAAAACCAGGACAGCGATAGCACCGAAAATTTTCATGTTTGCTCTTTGACTGAAACTGCTCAACTGCTAAGTCTGTTGAGATTTAACTTTTCTTCAATTCCGTCCCCTTTATGTACTAAATTTTTGTAATAAAAACGGCACTTAATTTGCTGTTCTAAAGCCAGTGCAATAACTTCCAAAATATCGCTAATCAGAATCGGATAGACATTCACAGAGTCATTGTGTTCTGCACGTATGAAAATAATAGAATTTCCATAACATTTTAATAGCTATTGCTTAACAAATGCTCGAATACAGAAATTCCTCTGCAGATAGTTTAAGTGTTTTTGCACAGTAAATAAAAGTGACTTAACAAACATTCTTCTCAACTGAAAATTTTACATTCCTGATAAACCCTGTAACTTTCAAATGACTTTGATTGAACCCACTTGTCAATTTCCACGTATTTCCCAAAATTTCCAATGGACGACGAAATTCTGCAACACCACTTCGACGAAGTCTTTAGCGCTTTGCAGGACAGGGAAAATTTCGAAATCTTCACCAAAATCAAGCAGACCAGAGAACCGCGAGTGAAGCAAACCTTCTTCAAAATCGTCACTCCTTCACAAGTGAACTCCAGCGCTTCAGTAGACGGAGCGCGCTTCCATGCTCGAACTCCTCAAAGATACACCTCCCAAAATGCCTTCAAGCTGACCCCTTTTAACAGCAGGCCATCTTCTGCAAGCACCACGACAGTGAAGGCAAAGGCCACTTTTAGACCTTCGATTACAATGCCAAGACCGAATTCTCCAAGGCTGAGCTCCAGACCGAACTCTCCAAGGCCCTTTTCCAGAGGTTCCACCACCATGTCTTCTCGCACTTTGTCGCCGCGTCCAATTACTCCTCGATCAGCTCCTAGTAACTCTAAGTACTACACTCCGAAGGAGAATAGCAGCGATGTTCTGGGGGAGTGCAGCTATTGCGGCAGGTTCTTTTTAGGAGACTATCTGCTGGTGCATGAAGAAAAGTGTTCTCAAGAGGATTTGTTTTATTGAATGGTTCAATATGACATGTTTGTCTTCATCAAAATTATCTTAAAGAAAAACAGCTGTGGTGGTTTTATTATTTCCATTCTATCCAATACCCTGCTTGAGTAATTTGATCCCTCCTAGTGAAACCTTGTGGATCTAGGCATGCATTTAACGAGATATATTCCTATTTCTCGGCGTGGCTCTTTTCTATTTCCATCCGCCTTCTCTTCTAATTAACGTAATTATTTGGATGTGCATGTGATTTAATGGAGAAATAACCGAACCTGGCTGCTATCTCCAACATGCAACGTAATTATGGGCCACAACTGTGCTTCGGATTGTGGTGAGCCAGTGGAAAATACGACTTGAGGGAAGAATACTCAAGTTAACCGCAACTTTACGATGTTGAAGTTACCCTATTGATTTTCAGGCAAGGTTTTAATCAAATATATTTCCTATTACTAGTAATTAATTAGTCGGGTTTAGTACCAATTTCATTGGATTAATCTACTGTACAACGTTAACCTGAATGTATTGTTTCAGGTAAGCAATCGGTTTTTCTTGTCTGGATAGCCATTGGTAAGCTAATGGCTTTTGGTCGTAATCAACAGCATAAAAATCGTCCTTTCCATAATAAATTCTAAGGTCTTGCCTGCATTTTCCTAAGTTACTCAGCCTCTTAAGTAATTGAGAGCGCAAGTATCTTCAGGAACTTTATGGTAAAACGCTTTAAGTGCCACTACTACAACGTTATGTTTTATAGCCCATCTAGTAGGGGCTCATTTAGAGCAAAAGGGAGCATATTTAACTGCTTAGATTTAGATTTGTCGAAAATAAGGTTTGCAATTGCTGAATTTTGTTGATTCAATCGGGAGCAAAATTTCATTAAACGGAATTATTTTAAAAAAACTAGACAAATTTTTGCACTTTTTTCAACGTATATACTTTCCTGAATGTGTTTCAATTCCAAATCAACATTAATTCCTGGGTTTCAGTCATTTATTAAAACAATCACAGTTCGTCAGCAGCCTCATCATATCACACATTAAAATACATCGCAATTGCAACACTTTAAAACATTCTAAAATTAATTAGGCCTAACAGGTGATTAGTCAGGACAATTAAATTTGGGAAGAGACTAGAATACTTTGTTCAGATACTTAAATATTTTTACTTACTTTTTACTTTCTTCAACGTTAGTTAGCTGCATTCGAATTTTTTCCACTTGGAAGCTGAAACATATGAATGAATCATGTAGCAGTTGCTGCCAGAAAATTACGGGAATTTTAAAGGACGGAAATGGAATATTTTAAAACTTCAGAGCTCTACATTCTAAATGTTTTTTTAATGAGAGCATAAAAAAATTTACGACTAAATCTTCTACATCCTAAAAAAAGCGACCGACAGTTTTTTTTCATGCATTCTAAACGTTTAACTCTTTCTAGGAAATGCTTCACTGCTTTGGAAACTGGGGTCATTTGGGGCAGTTTATTTGCTAAAATTAGTCTCTTTTAGTCTACAAGATGAGATAAATAAATGATTCAGGCTCAGTTGACTTGAAAAGGTCGGTACACTGTGGAATTTAGCATTCAAAACATGCAAAAAAACTGATTTATTTTATCAGGCTCTACACGAAATACGCATTTTACGAGAACATCTGATGCTAGGGGGAGATTTACGTTCTGCCCGGTTGAAACCGATTTTGCAGACCCTAGATCTGTAAATTTGGATCAGCTTTTGCTAAAT
>NW_026017823.1:0-1501 GCF_020466585.1 Dendroctonus ponderosae
GCTTAAAGGAATGGCCTCGTAAGTCTACCTCTTTTGCCTAAGCTTAGTTTGAGTACCTGAGTCTCGGGCAGATATGGCATCGGGGCATTCCGGAATTTCATGCTGCACTCACTGCAATTCGCAACTGTTCTATACATGGTGTTCAACGTGAGGCCCAAGGTGATCGCAGGTGTGTGGTATGGATCGTTGTTGAAGTAAGTGGTTAACTGGGGCCAACCGTCAATCAGCTGCGATTTATTTGAGATGTTTGAGATGGAAAGGCCTCCGATATACCTCCTTCGAACTGTCACGGGTGTTCTTGCAGTCTGCAAAATGTATGCCAATAGCAACAAACCGAGAAGGAGAATGGCAGTGAAGCCCTACCAGATTCAAAATCTCCTCCTCGATAGATGGTACCGCCTCGTAGGCGCTGCCGACTATGTTACGATAGGTTTCGCTATAACTGCTACTCCCATTAGAGTTTTCAACTAACGTGACCGGATTATCAAAGGTACTGGTATCTAGAAGGAGTGCAGGCAGATTTCCGACGTTGTTCTGCTGTCGGGCCACCACTATCGCAATTGCGAGGAAGATAACTGGCATGAAGATCTGGATCAGCAGCAAAACCCAACTTCGCATAGTGGACAGGATCTTCTTCAGGCTCATGGCTGTTATCTGGTTTTGGAGGAGGACCAAAGAGGATGTGGTTGGTGTTGGTGACTTGAACTCAACTGCAAATTGATGGAAAACCTCAATGTCCTCAAAGTGTTGGCGGAAAACTTGTCAGCTGGCAACTTACTGATATCTACTGCCGTTGGGGCGTTGCCGTTCAACTCCTTCTCATCAGATTTGGCGTTGTAGATCTCCTCCTGCCCATGGTCGGCGCCCACCCTAAATTTCCAACACCACTATAACTGCCCTAAAAAACAGATCGGAAAACCTACTTCATGAACACTTCTTCCAGAGTTGTCAGCGATATTCCATAGCTGTTGATGCCCAAATGGTAGCTATGTTGCTCCAGCTCTCTGAGCATCGTCTCGAAGATGTACGATTGGCTCTCGGCTAGAAGATAGGTCAGTTCCGAGCCGATGCAACTATGCACCTAAAGTGTTAAAACATCTCTTAGATGATCGACGCTGAAAACCCCTACTGGAGTTTACCTCGATGTTTGAAATATACTTTCGAAGCAAAGTAGTGACTTTTTCTGGATCGCATTGAGGCGATTTATCCATGACCAAATGGTAGCCAGCTCCGTACTTCTTCTTGAGGAAAAAACTGGATCCGCAACATTGCAGTTCGCCGCCCGCCATTATGGCAATTCGGTCGCCCAACAGGTCGGCTTCGTCCATAAAGTGGGTGGATAGGAGAAGAGTTCTTCCTGGAAATTGCAGTTTCAATGTTTTTTTCTTGTTTTTTTCTCTCACTGGAATCTGTGATTGGTTTCGAAGCTGCTGGATCAGCTGCAATGACTTTTGTTCCTTTATGTATGCAGGGACTGACAAAACCATTTAAGTTCGTTTTT
>NW_026017824.1:0-1497 GCF_020466585.1 Dendroctonus ponderosae
TTGTAATTTAAACGAATTGCATTACAACGCCCATTTGATCAAGTACATACGATTAAAGTGCTATTAACCGCTATACAGGGTGTCCCGTAAGCACATGATCAAAAGGGTACTGCGATATTTTTTGCATCAGCAGAAGACGATCTGACCTAACTTTTATTAAGAAAAAATGTCTGGCTCCTCTGCTATTGATGGTCAAAGTTCTTTAAAAAATGGATCTTTTTTGAAATATCGGGCGAATGGTACGATGTATTTTGGCGAAACGCGCTGTGAATTTGTTCTTATGTAAGGCTCATATTTTGATGAAACAATCGAGTTCAGTCGTTTTTGACAAGTGGTGAATTCTTGAGTGTCGTGGTACAAAAACTACCAGAACTTTTTATTTGGTGGATGAAATCAACTATTTTTTTTTGGTTGATGCACTAATCRTTTATTCACAATTTTGTGCTCTTTGTAAAAATGGTAGSAYTCATAGTTTTTGCAAAAAAAAATTYTSWTTTSYWGYTAMTGTCTAACAWTGTTAAGTGGCAAGAAAACAKTAAYTGTTTTTCGCAAAAACTATGAATGCKGCAATATTTTCCAARTAGCACRMAATTGTGATTAAATCATAAGTGCCTTYGCAAACCACCAACCAAAAAAATAGTTGATTTTATCCACCWAATAAAAAGTTGTGGTAGTYTTTGTACCAYGACACTCAGAATTCACCACTGGTCCAAAACGGCTGAACTCGATTGTTTCATYARAATAWGAGTCTTACATAAGAACAAATTCACARCGARTTTCACCAACATACATCGTACCATTCTCCCGATATTTCAAAACAGAAAATTTTTTTGAAGAACTTTGACCATCAATAGCAGGGGAGCCAGACATTTTCGTTAATAGTCAGGTCAGATAGACTTCTTTTGATGCAAAGAATGTCGCAGGATCCTTTTGATCATGTGCATGCTTACGGGACACCCTGTTTATCAATATAACAAAACATCTAATTTTTGSWGATATATTAAAAAGCCATTCATTCGCCCGTTTTCSCATGCGTTAAAWCTACCGCGACCTGGTGRAKKTMGTTTTTCGAGTTTATTTACAAAAAAATYTATTACAATCGACGACGAGCTGTTGAAATTTAATTTTGCTTCAGTTTTCTGCTAATAATTAATGGAACGTTGCAGATGGACGCTAAAGGAAAAACCCATTTTTCATTCCGGTTGGAAATAGTTTTCGATAGTTTTTGCGTAGGTTTGACAATGTTGAAGGCAAAAATGATAAAATCCAAGAATCGATTGTCTGTCTAACATTTTGTTCTCGCTACCGGTGGCAGGCTGGAAAAGACCACAAGAGAGTAAACTTTTTCTCAACAAACCGGAGAGTTTATTATGTCCTAATCAATCAGTCCTTTAAATTCAAGGGGGGGGGGGCGGTTATGTAGAAAAAATACAGTCTTCTGTTGTCTATGAAATTAGAAAAATCCTTCCTGTTTTGCATGTTTCTCGGAAGTAAAAT
>NW_026017825.1:0-1593 GCF_020466585.1 Dendroctonus ponderosae
ATTTACCACTAAATAGCTGATGCTTACTCGAATGCAAAATTTCTGGCGCATAAAGAGAAAACTTTGCTTTTTTCAACCTGATAATCAACGTTTTTCTATTTCGATTCGTTTAGTCCCACTCGATTTTTACACGCAACTTGCGACCGTCTGGGACACGTTTTGGAAATCGTCACTAAACGCCTGATGATGACGGAATTACAAGATTTTCGAGCCAGAAAGACAAAAGAGCTCTTTGTGAGGCAAAAATTCCCATGTTTGTGTCTCTCTTGGTTTGGGAGAAATTTATTTTTAAAGTCAACCTCCATTCACGGGCCGGCATTGCTGGCAAAAAAAATTAATACTTAATGCCTGATGTTGCCAACAAATCGAAACTTTTTGCACCCGAAAATAAAGCTCTGCTCTTTCGAATGCCGCAACGCGCAAGCTTCTACCACTCACACGTTCTTTTTTAAAATTGTTTCCTTCTCTCTTGTTCACCGTGATTTGCTTCTTATCTCCCGCACTCCTCTCACTTTTTTATTCGTCCGCTTCTCAGTTCTGTATTTTTTGGAAAATTTTCGATGCTCGACATCACAACGCAAACACAAAAATCGCACAAAATTAAAAAAAAACTTGTTTAAATAAATGCGTTTTATTTTCTCTTATTACTAGAAGAATCGCTGGGTCCTGAGGAATCACTCCTTTGGTTCTCTTCATTCTCCATTCCTTTAATTATGGCCAATAACATGGTTTGGTTGTTGAGCAGGTCCAACCCAAATTTCTTGCCGAATGATCCAGCACTTAACTCCCGAACCATCTCCAAGGTTTCCTCTACCACTGGCGTCAGTTCTTTGGCTGGAACCATTTCAATGGGTTTTTTTGTGGTTGGTATCCGTTTTTTCGTCTGATACTTTTTCTTTGGCTTTGCCTTGGTTTTTCGGGGAACCGTCAACTTGGGCTTTTTCTTCACATGGAAAACCATTAGATTAGCTTGAAACCGGTGTTTTGAAGAGTTAAACTTACCAGATTTGTTTCACTATTTTTCATTAGGCAATCCAATGGTTCCACTTCGTTAGTCCTGGGGTTGTATTCCGGCCGTTCGTACGCATTGATTGGCCACGTTTTTAGAGGCTCTTTCACTTCAACTTTCTCGCGTTTGCAGATCAACTGTAAAAGAAGGAATTTAATGCATTTTAAGTGTTAATTAATTTGCATAATTCGTGATGAATCGCCCCAACGTATAATCTAGAGCAAGCAGAAGTCGGAAATGTCCTCAATCTGCTGCAGACACTTTGGTTCAACAGTATTGTGAATTTTAGTCAAGCAGCAGCAAGCTGATTTTTGTCGCTTTAAGAGATTTTAGCAGTTCACAGTGTCACTGTTTTGTTTGTTTCGAATTTTCACTCGCTTTAAAGCAGAAGATGCGATTTTTTAAAAAGATCGTTGTTTTATGAAGGCATTTTTAACGTTTTATTCCCTTTTAAGTCAATAAAACACACACATGGACCCCTTGCTGCTTCGGCCCATAAGGAAGCTAAGTCTACAGCCTGGACGACAATTGAGACAAAATAACCACAAAATTGCAAGTCGCTACTTGCTGCAGGTTAAGACGCA
>NW_026017826.1:0-779 GCF_020466585.1 Dendroctonus ponderosae
TTACAATCTGGGCCTACTCTTATCTGGCGTTGGTAGGAAAGTTCGCATTACTTACAATAAATTGTCTGGCCAACATAAACCTACTATATAGAGTGAGTTGCGTTTTAACAGCATGTCATTGCATATTTTATCGACTGAATTAGCCTCGATATTTTAGCACTTTCGTTTTACGAATATGCAAAACCCCGCTTGGTGCCGTTGAGCCCCGTACGTGCTGCAGCCCCCTTTGTGTGCCTCGGTTACGCAAATTAGCCCTTCGACACAAAAGGGACAATAGCTTAACCCATATTACGTCGATATCGGCATTTCCTCAATCGCCTGTCTGGCCAGCCTTCATGTTCATATAGAAATCGATTTTTTTCCACATTTATTCACCTGCTCGATTGGGCAGTCTTCAATCTTTTCGGAGCATTTCGCCAATCTTTTTCCACTCATTTTCGATGATGTGGTGTCTTACTCGACAACCCATGCATTATTCAGGAATTTCTGGCTCAAATTCAATACAGCCACACTGACGAGTGTCCAGCGTGTCCAGCGCCGTTTTTTCCCGAATAAAATGAGCGTAAGCGAAGCTTTCACATTGTCGTTCTCCGGCCCAGCCTGTATGGGAAAGTGTGATTTTAAAGCGGTCCATTAATAAGGGGTTTACTCTCTAAGGGCTCTAAGCACGCATTGTATAATGTGGCGCACAATAGGGCTCTGTCGAAAGGTAAATAGGGTCGAGAGGGTGTTTAACACATTGCGAGTGCGATTAATTTAAACGTTTATTGCCGGTTTTG
>NW_026017826.1:1320-1422 GCF_020466585.1 Dendroctonus ponderosae
TCTCTATAACGGAAAAACTGTTTAAGCAAATTTAAAAATTCAACAAACGACTTTTACTCTTCTTTTTGGTTCGTTCTCTTTAATCCATTTAGAAGATTGAAA
>NW_026017827.1:0-1537 GCF_020466585.1 Dendroctonus ponderosae
TCAAGAATCTGTTGCTTCAACCTATATTAAATATTGCAAGAAAATATTACTGTAATATTTGTGTGCTATCTGGGAGTAAACTTGCCTGGTTGAACATTAGAAATAAAAACAACTGTACGTAAAAAGACATGTTTTATGTTGCCTAAAGCTACTGATAATAAAAATCTACAAGCCAAAATAAATTTAAACCTAAACTAAGTAAGTAAAATTTTGGAAATAAACACTTGTAGGAACACTTCCAGTTTCCAGCTACAGTAAAACCACTAAACGGGACTCACCTGGATTTTTTCTATAAAGTGGGAATATCCGTCATAGTGATTCTAGATAAGATGTATCGGATCACATACACTTTTAACATCAATTTTCCGGTTGCAACACCCCGAAAGGCCGGAAGATATAATTCGCCCGGGATGCAGGCCAAAACCCCGACACTTCTATAGCTGGAATCGGAAATCAGTTCTTGAATGGTTTTCGGTTGCTGTACGCCGCAGCACAGCTTGTGCGCTTCTGCAAATTTCATTGGCGAAATCCTTGTCGCGTCGATGTAGTCGCTGGCCTGCTGGTAATTATCTGCACTATGTTACGACTTACGTTCGCCTGGAAACTCAGCTTCTCTGGAAAATCCATTTTGATTCACCCGGTTATCAATTTCTTTTTCAGAACAAGCCCTGAGGAAATCTTGTTCGACTTTCCTCGACTAGGTTTACTTTGCACAATTGCGGGCTTTGTGAGCAAGTTTTAAGTGTTTCATTCATTTTTCTAGTGTCTATAGTATAATTTATTGAGAGACAATTGAAGGCACCTGGATAATGAAAAAAAACATATTTCCTATAAATTCGCAAAATATACCAAGTGTTTCCGATATTTTATAACGCGATTTAGATTCATTTTTGGTGTTTGGAGGTTTTCAAACATGAATATGAGCAAATCAAGTGAACATTTTAAATTTGATCTTGGTTTTGTTCTTCTCTTTTGAAGGGTCATAACTTTTTTGTGCAAGCTTATATCACATTTTCCGACAATAAAATCAATTCCTCCCGGATGCAAATCGCATTACATCCTGAAATATTCTAATGGACGCTGACCGTGGACACCCTGTATATTGCAGGGTTGAAAGAAACTCCCAGCAGGTCGGAAAAAAATTATTGAAAAAACTTAAGTTCTCAATCTAACTTTCGAATTATTCCTCATCATTCTCGCTCTTTATGTTTGACAAATAACCACTACACCACTTTCTTTGATATTGTTTTTGAATAACAATAGTTTTATTTTTAGTCTCACTTGGTGGGAATATTCCGGGGATATCATGAAACCTGTTACTTACTTTGTCACCTACCCACATAGCAAAAGGATATCCCCAGAATATACCTGGAACATTCATGTGATGTACATGCATATTCCAGGGACATACATGAGTTACATTATGAACATTAATGTATGGAATTCCATGCATGTCCCAGGAATCTGTCAGAGTTAATACACTGAATGTTCATGGTATGTTCTGGGAATGTACATGGTATGTTCAGTGAATGTACAT
>NW_026017828.1:0-1546 GCF_020466585.1 Dendroctonus ponderosae
GTAATGACCCCCATGACCCCCCCCTGGATCCGCCCTTGCTCTGGCTTCAACTCCAATTTAGGTTACATATACACATGCACATCTAATTAAACAAATGAAATCCGCTGCTCTCTCATAAAAGAAGATCGCTCCTAATCTGCATAACGAGTTTCTTAAATTAATAATTAGTTGGTTGCTTTGCCTCGAGCGATTGGTACCGGTAACTACTAGGTAGCATCTGTAAAAGCGCGATTTAGATACCGCCATGGCCCGATTCCAGACTATTATGGAACGAATTAGAAATAAAATCATGAATATTTCAATCTCTAGTCGATGGAGCAGCAGTCGATAAAGACAGAGATGAAACGTCCTGAGACGTGCTAAAAAATTGTCTAAACATTATTTAAACTACGACTATTGGACGAATCAATGCGGCTTATTCGCGCATCTTTCTGCCTCCTGTTCGCTCGGCGCGGCAACACCAACTAATTTATTTCCGCAAATAATTACCATAAGCCCATTTACATAAATCACCAACACACATAACTAAGTCCTTTATTCCCATAACACATAAAGCCGAATTAGAGTCTATCTGGCCTGAGAGAACATAAAACCAAGGAAGTGCGCAGCAAGATAGCATAATAGAATGTGTAAAATATTGCGATAACTTCAGAAGGGGAGAGAGAATTAGCGCTTTTGGCAACATTATCAGTCTTGGATGCCGACTTAAACGTATTTGGAGTGAATCAGTTTTGTCGCAGAAACCGAAATTTGCCATCGGAATGACGACAATGTGTGTGATATGGAGCGGTAATTTTGGAGAATCGCCGCTGGTTATGGAACACCTTTTTTCTTAAAATTCACCATTTTTTACCTCGTTTGGGATCTTGAATTGGCCAGTTTCAATTGATTAGAACGCTTTCCGAATCAGAACCTGCTCGTTCAATTCGAATTTTTCCATTGAGACTGATACAAATCAGTCCGTCGATTAATCTCGCAATTGCGTCCTCTATGGGTACTTTTATATGTGATCACAGAGGTACAAACTCGCTTTTTTAATTTTAATTGCGTCATTGACAAAACCATAATTATACCCTCTATAAAACTGATTGCTTCGCCCATATTTGGGCTTAACGTGCTCTAATTGACATTGGCCAAATAACGTAATCAAATTCCCTAACTAGCTGGCAGCTAATACAAATCAGTACATTTAATTTGTCAGACATGCATTTACTCTAATTGCACGTCTGTCCATTTACCAGATATCTGGTGTTCTGTATCTTTTAATAAAAGTTTGGCAATTAGCGTCAGTTGATGAGTCTCTGAACGCGAAATCCAGTAATTAGCCGAGGTAATTTAGCTGCGTCGCCTTCGAAAATGTGAAAGTTGAGTTTGAGACAAATTTATCACGTTATTGATTAAAACAAAGCGTTTTAAACAGCGTCACAAAAACCCATCACGATCACGAACCATGACCTATCAAGGCATGCAGAAACTGATTTTGTTCCAATCGTTGACGATGGGGAAAGTGGCAAAGGAAAAATCCCGATCACCTGACGATTCAGTT
>NW_026017829.1:0-1591 GCF_020466585.1 Dendroctonus ponderosae
GACGCAGGAAGGAAACGAATATTTGTTTTTTGAGAAACAAATTTAAGGTGTGAAGACAGCAAAGACCTAAACGAACGCAATGTTTACCAATTATGAGTTTGTGCGAATTTTAAATCTGATGATGGCGCTGTTGTCTCGCCGAAACGTTATGGAATAAACGATGTTCAAAAGTGTTTACTTCACACTTTGACCGAGACCCCGGAAAGATCAGAAGTTCCTCAAAAATGGTTTGCAAACCTCCAAAACTTACCATCAGCTCGATGGTTTGGTCCACCACACTTCCGCCGCCTTGCGCTCTGTCGTTCAAAACGACTATCCCTTTAGTGCTTCCATCCTGGATAGAAATTCCGGTAGTGACCGGATAATAGTTGGCAGCCTCCGGTTCGACCACCGTGATGTTCCAGGTGGGTCGGAAGTTCCTGATTCGCTCAATGAACTCCCGGCCGTTCGTGTCTGTGTAAACTTTGCCCTCGAAGTCTGCGGTAAATCGCACGATAACTTCCACCCCATTTTCGTCACTAGGAACACAAGAGGAACTTTCTACGGGGCTTCTATGCTAAGGTCTATGGAAGAACTTACTAAGGCAAAGGGCCAACCAAGTGGACATACTCGGACACTAAAGAGTCGTTATAATGGCGCACAACGGCGCTAAACCAGTCGTTGTAATAAACATGATCCTCCGTTAGCAGAGGTCCAGAGTAGGTAGTCACGTGGCTCACTTCAATCGATTGCAGAGGAATGTCTGGATGGGGTCGGAAAATGTAGGGAGTTGAGGGGGTGGAGTCAGCCGAGCTGGAGTCTCCAGAATTTCCAGTGTAGTACTGGAACTCCACGCTGACTCCCAGAGTTTCAGCCAGCGATCGCAGTTTGCCTGGGAAGGCCTGCGATTTTGTGACCCGCCCAGCAGGGGATTTCTGCCGGGTTCTTTGGATAAAGTAGGACTTGTAGCCGAGGGCCGGAATGTCTTCGGCGACAAACACCAAGTCAAATTTGGCCTCACTGTTGCGGCCCGGCACTGCTAGCACGGACTCATGGATGGGGACTATCTGTGCAATAACACGCCCGCCTGAAACGAAGACACTTGCCGATAAAAGTCTCTTTGGTTTGGCTGGTGTTTACCTGAAGGGTTGCGGATGTCTATCTGCTCTTCATTGTCGTCGACCACTGGCAACCTCACGTATTTGCTGACTGGTCTTCCCAGGGGATTATACAGGGTGACCACGAAGCTCTCCTCCTTTTCCGCAACAGCACATTCGCTAATGTTCAGCATGTGGCATGTGGTGAACTCTGTATCGGCTGCCTGCGTCAGCTTCCTGAGAGGTTTAGGTAAAGGTTTAGTTCATTTGACTTGAGATTTGTCAAGTTGAGGAGGTTTTGTCAAAATTTATTTTTCTCTTCGGAAATTTAACTTTGTCGTACAAAGTTGGTCTAAACATCACAAACTTGTTTTTTTCTCGCTAACTAAGCGCGCTGAGTATCTTTTGAGCTCAAAATCTTCGTTTTTGTTGGAATTTAGGAAGTTTTGTGCAAATTTATTTTTCAGCTGGTTTCTCTTCGGAAATTTAACTTTGTCGTACAAAGTTGGTCTAAA
>NW_026017830.1:0-1331 GCF_020466585.1 Dendroctonus ponderosae
ATGCATAAAGTGAGATGCCCTTATACGAATAGTCTATTAGTTAGAGAGAGAGAGTTAACATCAAACCATCGAAGGTTCTAAAACATATGCACCACATGTGCACGTTTTGACCATTTGGGCCACCTACTTTCATACTTGTCTTTGTTTATGATTTGCATTCACTTTCAATTTCGTTCGTTATTGTTCTTGACCTATCATCTCAAACACTTTCAATGGAGCATGTACAGAAGTCGCACGAAAACAACCAGCAAACAATTTGAAAATTTAGTAGAGTTTGTGGAGTAAAATAAACTTTATTTTCAAGACCATTTTCCAATTGTTCTAATAAAGCTAACCTTATAAGACCACCAAAAGACATATTTTTCTTGTAAATTAAAAACAAATTATAGCTAAAAGACAAAACTACGCTCTGGTTAAACACCATTGTTTTATTTATTCCCCGAAGTTAAGTTCGAGGGATGCACGTTAAGTTCGATAGCGCCATGTGATTTGATGATGTTATTCTGTAGCGCTATTTCTTCATATAACGTTCGTCGATAGCGTGCGCCTGTTATAATATAAAGGTTTTACTGATACAATACACCAGGTGGAGCCACATAACGTGTTTGACGGATAACATGCACGTTAAAGTTAACGTGAGTGATACAGCACGGGGCTGAATGTCTCATTAGCATTTTTCCTGTTTAAGCCCCAGAACACACAGGGTGGCTTCCGGGTGTGATCTTTGCTGATAGTCCGGTTTGAAAAACCGGACCTCTGCACAGTTGCCAGAGAGATAATCCGGGAATATTCCGTATTCAGTCCAACATTTAGCGAAACGATTTAATGGCAGACGGGAAATAAATCTCTCCTAAGACCTTCAATTCATTAATTAAATATACCTCTTTCCAGGGCGGCGGAGCAAATAAATTCCCGAGCTTCAGTTTCGGAGCGGCGCTCAAAATATACACTCGATTGTTTATTTATCGGTTTGTTAAACGCTTAAACGAATAAATTGCCCTGGTGACCAGGCAGAATGGTGCTCGAGCGAGCGCCGCACTCCTCTTTGTGCCAACTTATCCCATCATTGGATTCCGGCTGACACGTCGATGCATATCCCGGAATTAGATTTCTGTCATGGATGAAATATGAACGCAGACAAGCAACAAGAATACGCTGACGCCCACAAAGCTGAGCCTGTCTAACATCTTATTTACAAGCCGGAGGCGCGATTTTCCCCAAACGAAATCGCGTTTTTGCCTCGTATCAGTGCCATGAACTCGCTGGTTGACCACCCGACAGAGATGTGTGTGTTGAGATGCGCTTTTGAAGTGTTGCCGCTCTCTGTCCAA
>NW_026017831.1:0-1586 GCF_020466585.1 Dendroctonus ponderosae
GATATTATAGATGAAATATATTTAGAATTTGGAGTAGAATTTAAAAATGTAATAATTTATAGGGTGTTCCATTTAAAATAAGCACGTTGATACTTACTTCCGGTATAACCAGAAGTTTGGTCATCTTGACATCATTTTACACCGTTTGCCCCCAATGACTTCGGCAGACTGTCCAATTTTGAAATTCCTCCTAATTACAGTTTGCCAGATATCGATCGCGGCGGTTCCTGGTGGGACACCCTGTATAGATAGTACAATCCGTTTGTATAATGCATTGGTGGGACCACACCTCGAGTATGCATCAGTTATATCGGCTCCTCAAGCTAAATCAAATATTAATTTAATTGAAAAAGCACAAAAAAGTTTGGCACAAAAGGTACTTGTATCTTAAAAGATACAATATATATCCTTATCTTCTGCCAGCAACGCACTTGCTTATGACCTTTAATATGCAGTCGATAGAACAAAGAAGAGCCATTTAGGATTAGTGTCTAGTACAGGGGTCGGCAACCTGTTTGTCCTTAAGGGCGCAATACTAAATTTGAAAATCACCGAGGGCGCATATTTTACAGATAATCAACAGGTATAGATAGGCAAAAACAGATTTTTTATAACTTTATTTTGTTGATGTCATATAGAGGGTGATTCAAAATTGGCGTCATTCCTTTTAAGGGGTGATAGAGGCTCACTTGGAGAGTACGAGAAAAATATTGAAATTTTTTTTTCGAAAATTTCTAGTAGGTATTGGCAGTTGAAGATCGAAAATTTCAACTTTGTTATTAAGCATTATTTTGAAATTGTTCCATGTTTAATTGGTAGCATATTGGAATACCTAAGCATTCGAAAAGAAAAATTACGATCTTCGCTTCAAATTACGAAAATTTTTGATATCAAAAAAGTTCTCTTCTACAATTTTTTGATAAAAAGGCACAGCAGCAATGATGTTTGTTGTCATTAACAGATAGTTACAGGTGGATATCCCTTGTCCATCATAACAATAATTTGTCAAACTGTGACTTACTTTGAATTTACTTTCACGAATTTGCGGATCTGCGATTAGTTCAGGGGAAATGCTACAGTAACATAGCAGAAGCTGAAAGAACTCGCGCCAACAAAGGGTGAGGAGAGTGGTTCTAGGAAGATAGTGGACGACAATCGATGTTCGGGTTCCAGGCACAGAGGAACACGTATTGGACATAATCGAATCGGGGTCTTCCAGGGGCACTCAGAGCACAATAACTGACACATTCCCAAGCACCAAATAAATACCGAGGAAGGACACACATGGTACATTCCTACCACGTTTGTACGATACACACAGCACAAGGAGATACAAATGGAGCAGGAGTTAATTAACTGAATACGACAAGCTGCTTGATTAGAGTGGATAATAAGGAGATTACACAGGCACTAGCTTGTTTGGAGTTAATTATTCAAATGTTTGGTGTGGTATGGTTTATTTTTAAACACCAATATTCGAGGTTATGAGAGCAGGTTGACATTTCGTCAACAAATCTTGTTGAATTTACCGTTTATCCTTGTCTATCTTATTGTCAGTCTGTATAATTCCATGGTTACCGAAGTTT
>NW_026017832.1:0-1480 GCF_020466585.1 Dendroctonus ponderosae
GAATATCATAAGAAAGATTATTTTCAGCTAATTTTTACTTACGACCCTTAAGCGAGCACAGAGCACACCTCTGAAGATGTTAACCATGCGTGCTGGGGAAACGTGGAGATGACGGCCTACTAACGCGAAAGTCCCCGATGACCACAAACGCCCCTTCGGACCGAAATCTCAACAAAATCGACCTTTTCGCAGAAATATCGCGCAATTGCAAGTGAAAAATTCGCTTTTTGTTTCATAAATGTTTCGCCTAAGTGCAATGGGATGCTTAGAACGCATCAGCAGCACAAAGTCAAGCTGAAAACCGCAAACCATCCAAATCGAATCATTTTAATGAAACTAATTTTCCCATTCAGGAACGTGGCAAACATCGGTTCTCTCTCTCGCACTTAACGGGGTCTATAGGAGATGCCCGATGGTCGGCGCGTCGCTACGTTCCAACTTGACACCTCCACCACTTGAAATAATTCAGTTTTGAACGTAACAAAGTTCGAAAAAACATTTTTTCGACAGTTTTCGATTACTTTGCATATTAATAGAGAACACGCCAACATTCGTTTAGGGACTAGTTATCAAAAGAGGTCAAAAACTCCAAGAAAATTGGGCGCAAATGTGTTTCCTAAACCGCACTTTGTGAGGGTCAAATCTGGGCTCTAAAGTGCGTGGCCAAGTGGAATCTTTAAGACCTGCACTTGATTTAAATGTTTTTTTTTTGGAAATAACCACTTTTTGACTGAACTTACGGCGACAGTGGGCCAAACTAAATTTAAAAAACGAACACTAAACGCTTCACAAACCTGCTGAAATAACTGGAAATGAAAAATTCGCTTTTCCCTTCAGGTTTTTATGGCTTAAGTGTAATGGGGTGCTTAGAACGCATCACCACCACAAGTTCAAGCTGAAAACCGCAAACCATCCAAATCGAATCATTTTAATGAAACTCATTTTCCCATTCGGGAACGTGGCAAACATCGGTTCTCTCTCTCGCACCCACGAGCTCTATAGGAGATTCCCAATGGTCGGCGCGTCGCTACGTTCCAACTTGACACCTCCACCGCTTAAAATAATTCAGTCTTGAGCGTGACGAAGTCCGAAAAACATTTTTTCGCCAGTTTTCGATTACTTCGCACATTTTTTTTTAACGCGCTCTAGCAGATTTATCGTTGCCCTGGTTGAACCTCTCACTGTCTTCCGATGAAAATAGTGTAGAATTTAAGACACTTCGCGCAAGAACACACGTAGAACACAGTTGAAAAAATCTGACACTCCATTGGCAAAAGCTGTCAATTTCCTGGGGGGGCACCACGCAACCGCAATGGCTTTGCCTTCGGCCCGCCTACTCAAACCGTCAAATTTCCCCATTAAACAGTGTGGGCCACGGGAATTTCACTCAACTTGAACTAGTTGCGCCACACCGTTCCCAAAAATGGCAAAATTTTTAAGGTGAACCATCAACAATGTGACTAATCATGTAAACTATTGG
>NW_026017833.1:0-18100 GCF_020466585.1 Dendroctonus ponderosae
TAAGATGAAATAAAGGATCGTTTTCCTTTCGTTACATATATGTATGTATATTCCCTGAACATACCATATACATTCACTGAACATACACATGTACATTCACTGAACATACCATGTACACTCCCAGAACATAACATGAACATTCAGTGTATTAACTCTGACAGATTCCTGAGACATACATGGGATGTTCATAATGGAACGCATGTATGTCCCAGGAATATACATGTACATCACATGAATGTTCCAGGTATATTCTGGGAATATCATTTTGCTATGTGGGTTATTGTCGAATTTGATCTGATTTTTTAATTCGAAATTATTTATAGCGCTATTAAAAGTGGTTGGGTGAGATAAATTTTGGTTGGGTGCTTTCTCAACCTCGCCCACCCCTAGCGTCGCTACTGATTATGAGATGGTTGTACTACATTTCGAGCAATTCTGGCTTGTAGTTTTGGTTGACGAGGAACATCACATATTGATGTTGTGATTTGATACTGTTTTACTGAATGATTATCAATTATTTTTTTATTTTTTACTTGTTGAACTGGCTGGATAATCGAAAGGCCCCTTTTATTTTAAGAAGACGCAGTGGCGTTTTGTTCTTTGCATACATTTCTTGAATACATGGATTCTGTACGCCACTGATAAAACAAAATATTTAGTTTTTATTGCACTCTGCATTTCCTTAACGAATATTAGTAATAAACTTGGATGGGACTTCGTCTGAGCAGTATCAGGAGCGGGAGCCTAAAATTGTAACGCAAGTTTAATTCCTACCGTATGTATAATTGCACATTAAGAAACATACAAAAAATCAAATAAAATTCCAGCTGCCAGACGCTGTTCTTTTACTTCACCCTCTGCAGCCTGTTTGCCGTAATGCCAAATTTGCTCAATTTTTAAATTTTTTTGCAAAAAGACAGTCTCAAATGCTGTTATCAAGGCCAAGAATCCTGCCAAAATAAATAATAAATATTTTCACTTATTTCAGATTAAAATAAAGAAGACTGAATACCATGCGATATGCAGAGCTTAGACGCCCATGGAGGTCAGTTTGACCGAGTCAAACGGTCCCAAGTAAATAGCTCGCGATCAGCACGTGGATATCAGCCGCACAACCCAACAAGTCTGTAAAGTTGCCTCCCCCGCAGAGGACCAAAAGGCCGGTTTTCAGCTCTTTGGGACCGCTTTCTGCTCTCAGCAACGCAAAAGCTCATTGCAGCGCAGGCTTTACGTTGGAGAGGTTTACGTCGCTCCCTGGTCCGACTTCTCCTTCACGTGTTCGCGTCTTTTGCCCCAACTTGACCAACAAAAATCGTGCATTTCAAATTTCTCAACTATTTATTTTCACGCACATTTTCGAGTACTTTACAGTTTGACGAAATGGCAACATCCACTTTGAATAATGTTTTTCGCTGTTTGGTATTTTTTATCTATTTGTGCGGGGTAGTTTTCGGGGGAAGTTGCCGAGAGGCGAAATTATGTTGTACCGGTCGTGACTCTTCCTGTGTGGTACAAAAAGCTCCCGTTAATGCGATTATTGAGGACTTGAGCGATAAGCCTTGCTACTGTGATCATGCCTGTTTGAAACTGGGAGATTGTTGCGTGGACTTCAAGGATGCTTGTGGAGGTAAGCGAACTGCTCCATTATTATTCTTGTATGTCGTGTTAATTTTATCATCTACCTGGTATGTTGAAATTTATTCAACATTGTCGATACTTTTGCTAATATTTTGTCGGATTATCGTTGATTCTCCGGTAATTCGGCTTCTCCAATAAGAGTTTGGAGGTGTTTTTCTGCAAGTGCATTTGCGAAGAAATAGCTATTTAACTGTAGCAATCGATATGAGTAAAATTTTGTTGCGGTACAAGCAAAGCGAGTTTTAATATTTTTTTCACAAGTTTAAATGCACTTTTTCAGCGGTTATTTAGAAGTATGTAATAGCATAAATATGCAATAGCAAAAAATATGTATTTAGGGAAATTGCTTGCTTTTTCATTTGACTTACGCATCTGTAGTCTTTGATCAGATTAGCAAATGAAACGCTTTCCAGCTATATCCATTAGTTTGTCACCAACTTTTTACTGAGTTGTTCGAATTCCAATAGGAAAGAAGCTTTTAGGTTCAATTATATTCCTCCCCAACTTAACTAGCAGAATTAGAAATGCTTATACTTTACTGAAGAGCTTTCGAAAATACTGAACATTAAGCTTCTCCTACACTGTTTAGATCCTACAATATTTATCAACTAACCGTTTGCGGCACATACAGTAAATAACTGTGAAGCCTGGGCGTTCTAGATGTGACTTGCCAAGTGAAATAAATGTGCAAATTTAAAATATGAAATATTGAAAATGATTTAAATGCTCAGATATAATTTGGCCACATAAATTCTCCCGGCAACCACACCTCTATAAAAACAGATACACTTTTATAAATGGCGCCTATTTGCTCATAAAACACATGTGGATTTTTCATTTATGTTTCTGGTTTGTCGTATGTTTTACTATTCGGCTTTACCACAAATTTTACTGAAAATAATTGAGAGTTGTTTCATAATCAGATATTTGTATATATATACGAGTCGAGAATCATGTAACAAGTTTTCCAAATAAATTCTTTTGTAGATACATATCTGATATTGTATAAATATGTTAACAAAAGATAACAAACGAGCATTTATCTTGCTGTCTTGATGCTGTGGTATTAAAATTAATCGGATCTTTTCTATTAAAATATTGCTTCATTTTGTATATAAAATTTTGGCCAGCTTTAAGTGGAAAACTCTGTGTGGGGTGAGTTTTAATTAAAACAAACTTTTACAATAKATTTACTAACATTTGCTTATTATTTAGTATTCCATTCACTGATTATTTACAAATGTAAAAATGTGCTGGATTTATCAATATCAATGTAGATTAAGTGATTTTTGCTCTATTTTACTAAACTACGCTTAGTTTTTGCTATTTTCTATTCTTTTTGAAAAAGTAATAACAATAAAAAATAAAAGTATAAAGTGCTTTGGTAATAAAAAGCGATACAGACATTTATCAATATTAGTCAGCACTAAGAATTAATGAAAAAAACATTTCAAAAAAGTGAATTCACGGAACGAAATTCTAGTGAATCGAAAGTTTTCAATACAAAAATTGGACATTTATGTAATTAATGTTGGCTTCGTGACAAATTCGGCAGTTGTGGATAAATATAATAGTTTAAGAGCATCTTTATACCCATTGTTAACGTGCAGGGTTTGGAATGGAAAAATGCATTCCATATTGTTGTACGACAACACAAAAAATGTGACATTTATTCAATATCTAGTTATCTTCAGATTCGCATATAACAATTAAGTGGACTAATTTTGATAATATTTAAAGATTTTGAGAATTACTTTGAAAATTTTGTTTGAATGTACATATGGGAAGAAAGATGCAATAGCAATACTAGTTTTTGATACGTAGGCTTCCCGAATTTGCTTTTTTAAATAAAAAAAATAAAAAAAACATTTTTTTCGTATTACGTTTTGGGAACATACGACCGTGTTTATATGGTTCTAATACTTGGTTTTTGATATAAAAATACTTTTCAGTTACTTATGGTAATCTTAGAGAATTAATAGTCACTTTGAACCTTTATTTACTTATTGACCTAACTACAATAGATCAAAGTTTTCTTAAATATGTATAATAATATAAATAATCTTTATTTCCTACAAAAAAAGGCTATCGACCCAATCGGTCTTTCTGTCCCTTAAATATTATTTGATAAACTTTTATAAATTGGCCTTGTCAGTAGTAATCATTAAATTGTGTTATACACATAAACATTGTGAATAAAATAGGAGAACTAGTGCACATTTCATTTTGTTGTTACCGATTCCTCTGAAACGGTTGCTCTGAGAAATTTCCATTAATTCTACCATTTTTGCTTTAACATTTATGGGATTTATGGCATTTATTTTATTTATAAAAAACCAAATGTTATGAAAACTTTACCATTTTGTATATAGCAAATCAAACATTTTTGTACTCATATTTATGGGACGAAAATGTGTATGTATATTTATATGTTTTCTTGGGAAATATTGTTTTTTAAATTAAAATTTTCAGATTTTTTAACAGTATCAATTGTCAAGAAAATTCATCTGCCGTTAATTGTACTTATTCTAGTTCAAGATTTTATTTATAAAAGAGTAATATATTTGAGAGATTTTACTTATAAAAGTTTGTGTTAAGAAATTATTTACATTTAAAACATTGATCGTAATTTTGCAGGCTTAAGTAAATCGGGAACAAAATATCCTTTCTTTTGCATTAGATGTATTTAAAACTAAACTAGAAGAATAATTATACGTTGGGCACTTCATCTAGTACAAGTAATCTAGTAATCCAATTAGTAGTAAAGATAAATTGCATATAGTCCATCTCTCAGCTTTTCTTATTCAACCTCGGCACATTCTTTACAATCCAGAGACGATTGTCTTCAACTAAAAACGAGTTTATTATGCGGGAGGTGATCTATTTTTGTTTGCAATTGTTCGAATGTATGCAGAGTGCATGGCAAATAGCATGTTGGTCTGTGTATATAAAACATCGTGGAAATATAAACAAACATGTTGCTTGAAGGTGTGGTTTTTAATCCGACGAAACGAGGGAGCACTGACCAGCTAAGAATAGCCAGGCTGCTTTCAAAAATAAATGCGGAAAAACATTTAGTTCTGAACGATTATTAGCTCGATTTATGAACCTACATTTTATTACTGCTTTCAAATAGCATGTTTGATTGTCGATTTATACAGAATTGTACCTCTTTCATTAATTTTTTTCGTAAACGTCTTGAAGTTTATATATTATTTATAGAACATGTGGGCATTGCTTGGTAGGAAGAAATATTTTAATTACAAGTGGAATGTACATTTCAGACTGTGAAATGTTTGTTGTGAGCTACTGGGATTTATTTGAAAACTGTCTAACAAGCGATGAGGTATTTGGAGAATCTTGTATCAGATAGATAAGTATATTTAGTTATCTTCAGAATGTTAGTCATCCCGTAATAAAATTATCTTAAATTATGTCTCTTCAGCTGCGTTGTCTTTCAAAGAATCAATTAAAGATATTTCTCAAGACATTTTTGTGCCAGCTTGTTATACTTTAGATTAGTATTAATTCCGCAACCTGGACAATTTGAAAGTGTTTCTGTTTCGTTTATATCCATTTTAACTTTTTTTTTCAATAAAAAAGTGTATAAAAAACGGTGTCGCAATCGACATTGACCGCTCCGGAAGTCACGTCTGGACCTATACTTATGTTAAATTATTTTGTTAAAATCACTCACAGAATCACCTTCTGAATTTTAGCTACGTACGTAGATAACACCCCGTATAGTAGGGGATACACCGAAGAATGATACGCATTGCTCGGATTTGTTTCAGTTTATTTTATGAATTTATTAATTTACTTTTGGTTTCTTATAAAGTTGCGTGCTGCTTAATCCAATATTTTGAGCCGCTAATGGGTTGTACAATAATCCCTTTGTATATATCGGGTTATTTTTTATTATTCTAGCAATAAAGCGCACGTTTTCCGCGATCTTCTCTAGGCGCTTATAATTGTAATTATGCATCCAATACAACGCCTAAATTGCTGTTTATTTGCTAATTGTCGCCGTTTTAATGTTATTAATTTTAATATTGATATTATTTTTATTAACAGAAGACAAACTAATTTTCTTCCAAGCAAACACCATGAACATCTAGAAACATTAACATTTAATTTGAAATCACTACACCATTAAATGATATTTAAGTACAGTGCCATCTTTGAATAGGATAATATCAAATTGAAGATTTTTTACAAGAAAAAGATTACAATCAATCAAATATAAGGTATAAAAATCGTGAAAACTTAACAAAACAATTACGAACTTTTATGATAAATTAATCTACGTTACATTTGACACAATAATAAATTTGGCTTATTTCAAGTTTCGCTTCTTGGATTTTCGTTTCTTCTCGTTCACAAATATGGTATGTGGTTATGACCGCCAGTTCTCAGATACGTATATGATCTAGATTCATAACATGCGCTTTTTTCATACAATTTCATGATTTTATGCACTTAGTTTTCCCTTATTGCAGCGGATATGAACAAGAAGATATTGCGCAAAACATTCTCGAAAATATCATGTTTTTGTCGGGCCATCTCCTGGAATCGTCTTGAGATTTTTGGCTGTATCCCATCTAGTACATTGACAAAGTCTTATTGTCTTACCATTTGGTAAGCACAAAACCATGCTGACTCATCGCGATAGCAAAAAACCAAGTTTTTAATGTATTTTGAAATTTTCTTCAGGAGCGGCTCATGTTTTATACAGGCATTATTTAGTACCACAAACAGCTTATAAAAAGACCGTAAGATTTCTCATTCTTCTGTTTTTCTATTATTCATACTCAATTTGTACGTACTATGAATTTGAGCTACATCCATTTGGTACAATTTGCGTACATCTCGAACTGTGACTTGTTTTATCCTCATGAGTAAAGTTTTAAAAAATGTTCTATTGACTACCTACACCATTCTTGTATATTTTTTTAAGTATTCTGATGGTGGCCAAATTTGTTTTCTTCTACTAAAGATACCCCAGCTATGAAAACAAGTCAGGATTCTCTTGATTGTGAATAGTTTGTTTTTACCAATTTTGCATAAAACTCTGCAGGAAGATGTTATATTATAAAATCTATATGCAATTAAAAATTCGGTGAATGGACAATTAGGATCCGCCTGCTCGGATTGCATGTTTCGGCATCCTCTGGGTTGTTGAACTTTATTCCGCTTTATTAAAAAAAATAAAAAAAAAATGGTTTATGGCAAATGCGAATCTTGTGTGTTGAGCTGCTGGCCTGGCACGTTCTCGAAATAATTGGATCGGAATAGTTGAAATTTGGCAGAATGTTAATTAAGTTCAGAACATCTTTATTTGCCTACTTCAGCGATGTGGAACGAAAATTCGCCAGTCTGTTACTAAAATTGAGAAGTTTAACGTCTTTAGCTAAATAATTAGTTGCTGCAAAATAATATTTTTCTTGCTTTAGCTCCCCAAAATATAGAGTGCTCCATTTAAATCGTCTGCATAACATGGAATATAAAAGTCTCCAAACACTGCAAATAATTGTCTGATTTAAAGTAATATGTTTTTTCTTAGCAATTTCGCAGTAGGATTATCTCCCTTTTTCTTGGAGATCAGCGAAATTCCGAAGGATATCAATTCTGCTATCAAATCCATCACCCTTGTCTACGTGTCGATGCCTTGAACATGTACTTTATCTAATCTATTAAAAAATAACTTTGGAGAGAAAACGGCAAATGCTTTCGGGCGATGTCGAAAATAGAGCGCTCCTTGAAATTTCAATGCTCTATCTGCCTTCCATGCGACATTTAAATCTTGTTTTATGGTTGAGAGGCAATTTTCGTTTCTGATTCGCTCTTTTGCTTAACCAGTGAGGCTTTCAAATGGTAACAAGTCTCAGTTTTTTTCTTATCAATTTGGTTGGATCCAGGGTTGGGATTTATTGTATAATCTTTTGGTCGAACGTTAAACGATTTTCAAATCTTTTCACGTTTGATTCAAGTAGTTCAATTTTCCGCAGCCTTAAAGTTTGTCGTTACGAAATCGCAGTTTAGCAGCCAAACAAATTCTTTGCAGCTTACTTTCTTAAGCAGGCATGTGCATATTAATAATTGTATTTGGATTCTGAATTTCCTGATGTACATTGTGGACTACGTTTTGTAAGTTATTCTATTTGTTTCGACTTGTACTGACTCTTTGCCTTTATCTGGCATTTTAGAAATAACAATATCGAAAACGCAACCTTTGTTACTCACGACGACTATTGTGGTAAGGAAAAATGTATTTGAATCAGTCATTTCATTGATGTTAGGTGCTAAATGAAAAACCAACAACATTTCAAATCAATTTTCATATATCAGCTTGCTATTCGTGTAGAGTATTAAATAAATTAATAACTAAAATTAGTTTTACGTGAAAAAATTATAAAATAAGTTTTTAACATCGGCATATGCTTAAGCAAAATGTATTTTCATAAATTTTGTCTGGATATTTCTTAAAAAATCTTCAAAGATTTGATAATTATATTTTTTCATATTTACTAATTTTAATCATATCATATTTACTAATTTAAATCTGGGGAGTCTTTGTGTGCACAAAATTCAGTTTCAAAATATGGCGCCCACTACTGACTTTTGTACGGTTATTACTTTTTTTAAATTCTTTAATACCATTAAGCAGGAAATGTGCCGTTATCTGCGAAATAAGAGTCGTTTGGACACAATTATTGACAAAAAATAATTTTATTTAATTTAACTAATAAGGAAAATGTTGTGAACATTGAAAGGAACAAACAAACTCGATCAAGGTGTATTTTGTGCTTAATGTCAATGGAGCATTTCAAAGATTAATTAAAATTAACAAAAACACGGACAAAACTTTTTCTCTGTACGAGGTTTCTTATTAGTTAACCATAAGGACACAATTGAATTTAATAGAAGACACCGTTTAAGTGGGAATATTTTCAATTAAGGAAATTTTAGTCAATATTAAAAGTCAAACATTTTCTTCATCTTTTTATTTTTTATGTGAAGCTTTTCTAACTATTTGGTTGAAACCAAAATATTTGTTTATTATTTACTATATTCTATAGTTAGTTTCATTGTTTATGTTCCAGCTATTTAATTTACACGACTTATACCATCCTGCACTGCGTATACATATTTACTTTCAGAAAGTATTAATATCCGTAGATAACTGTATGTGAAATAAATTCTTGCGTTTTAAGGCAGCGGTACCTAAGCGTTTACAGCATTAATTGCGGCAACTCAACTTTTCAGATAGCTTTAGATAGTTCAGAACTAATGCATATTTACTGATAATCCATGCATACATTTTCCAACTTTGCCAGTTCATTTTAACTTTTATTATCTTATTTGTTTATTAGCTTCTAGTTCAATCGCAATGTCCACTAAAATGTAAAATTTGTCAGTAAATTTAAACAAAACTGATCAAGTTTTTATTTATTTATACGGTAAGGAGAATTAGGTACATTCCAAAGATGACGAAACACTGCTACCTGAAGTAGTTTGGCATCAAATTCCGGGAAGTAAACAGTACCCGCGCCAAAAATTCGGCTTTTAGCTCTGGCATTCCGCATATTTCCTGTTTCACAAAAATATTCGTCTGACCAGAGACAATCATTTTACATCTGTATGTACAGAGTGCCCTGGAAATCAGATCATAATAAAAATAGGGGTTTGCCAACTTGAAGTTGTTTTTATAAAATATATTGTATATCGTCGTTTGAATATTTGTTAATTCTTTGACACTCAGCTAAAAAAGAAAATAAATCAATTGCAGTTACCAACCTCTCTAACAGTATTTACCTTTTCTGGCCAATTTACCAATATGTATATCAGAAAGGTTTTCTAAGGTGATATTTGTCCTGTTTTATAGTAATGTGTTCACTACTGTACTGGGAACTTTGGGTTATTTAATACTTGGCCTGTATAGGTTTCGAAACTATCTGTCCATTTGATATTATCACTAACTAAAATACACTAAAATCTATTTAAACAATAGTCACTTAGCAGAAAATATAATTTATGCAAACATACACTATCGTCAAAAATGGCATCAATATTACACACAAGATTGATTATTTAATAGAGCTTGAACTAATAGTCTCCGAAACTGGACATCCTGATATATGGATTTATAAAAAATCTGGAATTTTTCTGTGAAATTTAATCAGAATCAGATTTACATTCAATGAAATCAAAATCAAAATGCCCCATCAAAACTTCATAGGACAATGTTACATTTGAAAAAAAAACAGAATGTATTATTTAAAATGCGCCTTTAGTCCATTTGCCAAGAAAGGTTTCAGGTACAATTAAAATTAACTTTTTTTTCTGAGCTAGCAGATATATTTGGGTAGCAAATATTACACGAGGTATTCCGCTGTAAAAAGTCCCTCAAAATTGAGAACTTTATGAACTGGCCATAAAGAAACCGAATTGAAATGAGAAACCGTTTTCCTGTTAATTTATTTGGAGAAGAAACTACAAAGAAATTTAAAACTGACTTCAAATTTACCCTGCAGTTTGAATGATAATTTTCGCAAAAACTATAAATGCTACAAAATTTTACAAAGAGCACAAAATTGTGAATAAATGATTAGCGCATCAACCTAAAAAAAATGAGTTGATTTCATCCTCCATCTAAAAAGTTCTGGTAGTTTTTGTACCACGACACTCACGAATTCACCACTTGCCCAAAACGGCTGAACTCGATTGTTTCATCAAAATATGAGTATTACATAAGAACAAATTCACTCACAATTGTCTCGAATTACATTAAATGTTTTATAAAAAAGATATATAAGATCAAAACAGTGCATAGATCTGTGTACGTGTTTTATGAACACATATTGTTGTTGAATGTTTGAAGCAAAAGAAGAAAAGGGTGACACTGAAAATTCGCGTTTAAGAATACTGTGGGCCTAAGACTCTAAGAAGTATTTGTGTGCCAAACTACATTAGATTCATAAATGCTTCTAAAGTTATGAATAATAATCGAAAAAAATGGTTTATCATATAGCGACATTATTCTAATCTGTTCTATCGATTCTTGAAGTTCTCAAAATTAAACCTGAATCACCCTGTGTAGTTATAAAAATATAATAGAACTACTTTAAATGTATTTAAAACAACTGAAATATCCGTAGATTAAGTCAACATATAGTGCCAATAATACAAAAAGTCATACTTATTTAAAGAAACAATTCTGTTTGTAGAATGTACTTTCATAATAGATAATTTTCTCCCAGCACTTATTTTTATATGCTTAGCGCTTCTTTCACCCAACTAAGTTTTATTTGAAAATAAAAGAACAAACAGTCGATAAACTCGGTGGAAAATTGTGCACACATCTGTTCAAATCTGTCGCTCATCGAATCGGCTCGTAGGACAGATTTTATACATTCCATACAGCTTCTGGTACGTTCGATTTTTATCGTGTATAGTTGTTTAGTTTATCCATTTAACGAATTTCCCAACAATTGCCAATGTTTGGCTTGCCTATTTGGCGTATTCAACGTAGAAATCTTTAGAGTATTGTCATCCACAGTTGTTATCGCCCAATAAAAGATACGGGTGAAAATGTCTTGACTGCTTTTCACAAATTAGATAATTCTTTGTTATTTTACCGAAATAGAATAGTCAATGCCAATGATAATTGGATGGATGGAGTTGGACCTTCCACAAATGGCAAAAACAGTTATTTAAAAAACAACATTGTTTCAACATTTAATTAAATGATTGATACTTAAAAGTGAAATATAAATGTTCGATGGACTTGAATGTGTTGTTTACTCTATTTAAAAGCATATCGGTTTGATTGAAAAGCCTGTTTTGGTGTTTTACGTCGATGTTGATAATATTTTCTATATGGCAAGAACCAATTCGGTTTTATTTATTGATGTTTCATTTATATGTGCAGAACCTCTGGAACCATGCAACTAAATTTAACCACATATTTTTGAAATATAATTCGCTAACTTTACTTGAGTGGACAGTGTTTTTTGGTGTGAGCCTCTATCTAATAACTTCAAGTAATTATGATTTTGAATTTGAATGTTGAATGAACTATCATGATATGAAACCCTTGAATTTGAAAAACATCACGTTATGTATTATTTCAGATAAAAGTAAATCTAATTTGAATGGATTTCTGGATTTTCATGTTGTTATGTAGTATTTCGAAAATTAGTTTTTAATATTCGTGGCTTCCAGGCAAAATTTGGGGCCTACGAAAGGGTCTTAAGTGTATATCCGGTTAAAAAGTATAATATTGTCAGCTTGGACGTTTTATAAATCCCCAGAAAAAAATATTCTTACTGATTTTGATAAAATAGTTATCATATAATTATAGAATACATTAGATCACTAAAAATTAAACAGATCTAACTAATAATTAAGAAAATACTTAAAGAAAGAAACTGAAAAGAAAAGTTTGCATATTTTGGACTAGTATTGCATGTAAGTATTGCATGTAATGTAAGGTTTTGTATGTTATTATGAAATATCCTTCAATTATATTTAGACTTTAACATTTATTTCAAACGGTTTAAATCAGCACATTCAGTATAAGAATCATCGTTTGGACGCGAATTTTCTCGAAAAAAACTCATCAGCAGAATTATTTCCAATACCAAAAAAAAAAAACGTTGCAATACGAAACAATAAATCTTTGCCGGAAGATTAATGCTAGACCACATTTTTGCTTTTAGCGTTTCGGGGTAACATGTTGGATTTTTTTGTGTGGAGCACTTAAAGGCACTTAGATACTGATTCGTTTCATCCCAAATGTTCTAATTCCTATACCGATTTGTCGCTCTTAATGAAAGAAAGGCCACACCCATGTCATTCTTTCCTCGAAAGATGACACAGTAACATCTGGTCTATTGTCCCATGGCAATTGGTTTTCGAGTCCCCGAATGACTAAAATTCCACTTATGTTTTGAATTGCCTTTTATACAAGTGCTTGCAACATTTGCACAGGAAATACAAAAACACCACAATGTGCTTCTCTTTTACCGAATGATATCTCTGTTGCATCAATAGAATTCTCATAGTAACAGATACTTTAATCTACAATTCAAAATTTTAAAAGTATAATAAAATTTAATTCTAAAAATGCATCTTTCAGATTTAGCGGAGTTACGGGAATATTTACAGAGGTGGCAAGCTCTAGGTGGGACTAATTTATTGGGATTTGCATATGTATGCCTATGTCTGCATTGTCCGATTTTTCAACACTCTTGTAAGCTACTTTCACCAAAGTAAACTGTGGGGATTTAAAACCAAAGCTAACCAGATTATTGTTCACATTAAATTTTACTCTGTGTGTAATCTAGCCCAAAAAGAGCCTTTAAAGTTGCCCCATTACGAAACTAAAAACTATTTTTTCCTTTATAACGATGATAAAATTAATGCACGCTTTCAGCAGGCAACATTTTCATTGTAAAAACTTAATCTCGTTGCAGTAGAGAATAGTAAGCCGGCTTCAATTTTAACTCACCTTTTTAATGATTTTTATCTACATTTTGTTTGCTTTTACGCTTGCCAACATGCCCGACCATATCTACTTATAGATGATAGGTCGATTATTGGAAATTATTGGAACATTCAAATATAGGTAGAGTCTGTAAATAGACAGGGTATAATTTAACAGATACATAAAAACATTGTGTTAACTGATCAATGAAATCTGGGTATTTTTAGAAACACATCGATTATTATAATTATTATATTCCTGCACAGCCAATGTAGACTGAAAAACATTGTAAAATGTAAAAAAGCGCAAATCGCCTTTTAATTACATTTTAATTTCCTATAAAAATATATGGATTTAAATCAACTGATCTAGTAAAACCGGCTAGAAACCCCCCGATAATTTCCATTATCTGATATCTTCTACAATTTTCAGTAGCAAATCAAATATCAAACTAGTTAACCAACATTAGGCTAATCGAAAATTCGTTATCCCAGCAAAATTTTCAAAATCCAATATCATAAATAAATGTTGTAATGAAACGCTATTTGTTAGCTTGATGTTTCGTATGTATGCAAACATTGCAAACATATATTTTAAGACTCAACCAGCCAAGATCAACAAATCAAATTGTGAGTAGACGCTCAACTGAAAAGTCACGTATGAACTCAAATACACTTGAACAATTCATATTTGTAAGAATTGTAAGTACACATGGAAGAAGAACTGCCATTAAAGCTCTCGTCATCTAAATTGAAACACTTGTTTAACTAATTGTGTAGAAAATAGGAAAGCGTTGTAAATTGTCTGAAGGTTTTTTACATGTCAAAGTTAATGTTAATGGTTAAACAGCAATTCATTGCTTGTCATTCGAAGTCGGTTTCTGTGAAGAGTGTCTTCGTTTAGTAACAATTCTAATGATGCTTGGATGTACATATTTTAAAAGATTGTCTTCTAATATCAGATCTTTCGTTTTACATTTGCTAATTTTATAACTGTGACCTTAAAGCCAACTAATCGGTCGTCCAACTATTATTCGATATCGAATTGCTATTTTAGACCTAAAAATGCTTACTTATTTTTGAGCTATTTACTTTAGTTATACACTATCTATTTAAGTTCGCATAATATGGAAAACTTTTGAATTATTAATTTTATGAAGAAGAGTTCTTCTTCATAAAAAGTTCTACTTGGTGTAAAACCGAAAATGCGACCATCAGATATATTTTTTCCAGTGGTATGCAAAGTATTTCAGAAAATATGAATTGTGCTTAAGAATAAAGTATCTTTATTTTTGACAAAATCGAAAATTGTTATTCCGAAAAGTTGATCATACCTGAAAACTACGTTTAGATATCTAATTGCACCTATCTATGATAAACATTTAAAAAAATCAAACGTTTCGTATGGGAAGTTTGTATTTCCTATTAATTTTACGGAAAACAGCTACTCTTCATAAAAAGTTCTTAATGTATCTACTAAAATCTAAAATACAATCATCAGATATTAATTTTTTTCAGTCGTATACGAGGTTTGAGGGAAAATATGAATTTTGATTTTTGTTCAATAGATGTAATTGGATGTAATTGTAAAGAATAACTTTTGTCGTAAATTGTTTAATAAAAAAACTTCCCATATGGTGCGAACTTAAATAGACCTGTAGGTATATACTAAATTAAAAAGTGCACATAATTACTAGTATTATTCGAAATAACGCTCAATATCACGATTTAAGTAGTATTTATCAGATATGTAAATTTTGACAAATTCATCAAAAAGCAGACATCAATCAGTTAATGAATGCTAACATTTAATTTTGCACAAAATTCTTATTTGAGATTACCTTCCTTTACAATTAAGACTTGCTTGTACTCTTGATATTTTGTTTGTTTGATGTACATTTTATATATATTTTTTTGTATGTTTCAAAATAAGTTCTACGAACTTCTGTCCTAAGTAGAATCTCTAATAGACCTAATTTGAAGTAATAACAATAGCACGCCTAAATCGCAGGCGAAAGGCGTATTTTAGAGGAAGTTAGTTGAACTAATTAGCAAGAGAAATAAAATTCAAATGATTGGAATACTTTATCGAACTGCTGAATAGAGATTGGGGCGATGTAAACAATTAAAGTTTGAAGCGTCGAAAAAGACCATTAATTCTATCAGCCTTAATTCCGGAAAAATAATATCATAGAGCGCACTGTTCAACTTTTGAGTAATCCCGGATTTATCGTAGAAACGTGAGTTTTGTGCCATTTTTATAGGTGGGCTCCGAGTGAAACTACCGCCTGATGATAAAATCTTGTTTTTGTTAGTATAATTGCCAATTTAAAATTCGCAGATTTAAAAGCTTTATGCGCTATTCGCTTTGGAATTTGTTAGAAGGGATTTACTTGAAGCTGTTTTCTATTGGTACTCAACTAATTAATGATCTAAATAGGATATTAATATTATCTGATTTCAATTCAGTTTCTGGCCTGCATTTCGTATAGTTTTTGTAGCAACTTAGACGTTCCTTAATTTAGTGAATGCTTAATTAATTACTAACCAAATTACAATTTTAAAACCATTTTTAAACACTACAGAACAAAGCAAAGCGTTTTGCTAAAATCATAATGATTCTCTCTGAAATTTTTGGGATGCGTTTAATATATTACTTCCATAACACCCTTGAATTAGGACAGCCAGGTTTTTGAAACTTTATTAACTATGTAATTTTATTTTTTTAATATAGGAATTTTCTTTATTGGATATTGTTAATAAATTTTTAACAGACTGGTCTTTCACATAGAAGATACTATACAGGGTGTCCGCTGCGGTACATATGTACTAAAATAAAAATGCGATCACCAGCGAGTAAAACTCGAAGTAGATACCAGAAATTTAATTTTTTTCTGTAAGTGCTCAGCAACAAAAAAATGGATTGAAAACAAGTTAAATTATAAATTTAATTAACAGACAAAAATCACACGATTAAAACACCTTAAAATCCCTTAAAAATGGAAAAATCCCCGGACCAGACGTGGTCACTAACGAGATGTGTAAATACGGAGGGAAAAAAATTCAAAATGAAATACGACCCTATTTAAAAATGGCTCATTTTAAAAAGAGAGACAGCAAGCATTCCCAGAAAACTATCGTGGAATAACCCTTCTTGATAGCGCTCTTAAAGCATTCAGAAAGACAATAGTGCAATCACCAAAACCGTATGAATAAGAGAAGAACAACAAGGCTTCCGAAAAAACAGATCCACAATAGATGCAATGTTCATAGTCAAGCAAATATTTGAAAAATCCCTAGATTTTAATAAACCCTCATACATGTGTGTCATCGACATGACTAAAGCTTTTGACAGAGTACTCTTAAAATATGATCTGGAAATAATGATAATAAAAGGGCTAAACCACAAACTGCTTATTGTAATATACTACATAAAGACCCAATGCAGAACAAAAATTAGAACACGACACATTGCAACGGAAGATATACTGTTCCCAGAACGGCCAGAATGGGAAGCTCTTATAGCAGATTCCGAAGACAACCTCCAAATATTAATCCATTCTTTTAACACCGAAGCGAAAGAACTAAATATGCTCATCAACACCTAGAAGAAAAAATGTTTAGCAATATCAAATGAACCGATAAGCCGCAAGCTGGAAATCGACTCCAAGATCATTGAACAAGTAAACCATTTCAAATATTTGGGAGCAGATATTCTGAGCCATGGAAATCTGCCTCTCGAAGCACTAGAGCAAACCATGAAAGCAGCTCGAACTTTGAGATGTTTGAGAGAAATTGTTTGGAAATACAAATACCTAAGTACGGGAAGCAAAGTGAAGATATATAAAACGGCAGTAAGACCTATAATAAAATATGCAGCACAAACAAGACCAGATACAAGCAGAACTCTAAAAATGATGAGAACAATTGAAATGAAGACCTTAAGGAGCATACAAGACGAAACTCTATTCGAAAGAGTACGAAGTGAGGACATCAGAATACAATGCGAGATACAGGACATAGGAAGATGGGTGAGACAGAGAAGCGGATTCTGGAACAAACATGTAGAAAGAATGGAAGGGAACAGACTCGTCAAAAACGCAGAAATGAACAATTCAGTAGGAAGGAGTGTTAGCAATTAACAGGCAATAAATAACCTACTCATATGTATCCATATTAGAAAGAAGAAGAAGAAGTTTCCATTAAAAGAAACTAACCCAAACATTTAATACATTTTGTTTCCTTGGCTGTTTCCCAACAAAGATGAATTTACGTTAGAACGTGGTCGAGTAAAGAGCAACAGTAAATGTGTGCCGATGCTCTTAAACCGTCAAACAGAAAGTACAACATCGGGATTTCTGCTTTTTATAGGCTAAAAATAACTTAGTCTAAATTAAACAATGAACTATGCGGAAGAGCGACTTTACAGGAAACCTGGCGATCTGCAATTTCTGCTTTCTCTATGTTTTATGACCAACAGTTTACTTTAGTTTTATGACTTCTGTCTGAGTGCGCCACTATGTGCTCGTGACATTTACTGACACATTTAATGTCTGGTTTATTTAGTGCTAAATTTATTACCTACAAAATTGAATCGTTTTTCTCCAGCTTGCTAAAATGTTTATTTGCAAGATATATCTTCAAGAGGAGAAAAAGGGAAATTTCGAACTGCATCTATAATTGGAATCAGAATCCTGAGTTTATTAGGCCCTAAACGAAGGAACTGATATAGTTTAGAAATTGTCTTTGAAAAAAAAATGCATCGGTGCGAAAGAAGCACAAATCTAAATTGTAATATACTCTTATTAAACTTTCATTTTACGTGAATTGTTGACAATGGTTATCGCGAAAACGGCTGCGAGCTTAGCATATAAACTGCATATATGCACATTGCGCCTGAATGGATCCTTAACTTCCCTCAGTGCTCTAATATGCATGGTTCAGATTTTTGAAGCAAAAGGAATCGTTCCAGCTC
>NW_026017833.1:18200-36750 GCF_020466585.1 Dendroctonus ponderosae
GAGCTGGAACGATTCCTTTTGCTTCAAAAATCTGAACCATGCATATTAGAGCACTGAGGGAAGTTAAGGATCCATTCAGGCGCAATGTGCATATATGCAGTTTATATGCTAAGCTCGCAGCCGTTTTCGCGATAACCATTGTCAACAATTCACGTAAAATGAAAGTTTAATAAGAGTATATTACAATTTAGATTTGTGCTTCTTTCGCACCGATGCATTTTTTTTTCAAAGACAATTTCTAAACTATATCAGTTCCTTCGTTTAGGGCCTAATAAACTCAGGATTCTGATTCCAATTATAGATGCAGTTCGAAATTTCCCTTTTTCTCCTCTTGAAGATATATCTTGCAAATAAACATTTTAGCAAGCTGGAGAAAAACGATTCAATTTTGTAGGTAATAAATTTAGCACTAAATAAACCAGACATTAAATGTGTCAGTAAATGTCACGAGCACATAGTGGCGCACTCAGACAGAAGTCATAAAACTAAAGTAAACTGTTGGTCATAAAACATAGAGAAAGCAGAAATTGCAGATCGCCAGGTTTCCTGTAAAGTCGCTCTTCCGCATAGTTCATTGTTTAATTTAGACTAAGTTATTTTTAGCCTATAAAAAGCAGAAATCCCGATGTTGTACTTTCTGTTTGACGGTTTAAGAGCATCGGCACACATTTACTGTTGCTCTTTACTCGACCACGTTCTAACGTAAATTCATCTTTGTTGGGAAACAGCCAAGGAAACAAAATGTATTAAATGTTTGGGTTAGTTTCTTTTAATGGAAACTTCTTCTTCTTCTTTCTAATATGGATACATATGAGTAGGTTATTTATTGCCTGTTAATTGCTAACACTCCTTCCTACTGAATTGTTCATTTCTGCGTTTTTGACGAGTCTGTTCCCTTCCATTCTTTCTACATGTTTGTTCCAGAATCCGCTTCTCTGTCTCACCCATCTTCCTATGTCCTGTATCTCGCATTGTATTCTGATGTCCTCACTTCGTACTCTTTCGAATAGAGTTTCGTCTTGTATGCTCCTTAAGGTCTTCATTTCAATTGTTCTCATCATTTTTAGAGTTCTGCTTGTATCTGGTCTTGTTTGTGCTGCATATTTTATTATAGGTCTTACTGCCGTTTTATATATCTTCACTTTGCTTCCCGTACTTAGGTATTTGTATTTCCAAACAATTTCTCTCAAACATCTCAAAGTTCGAGCTGCTTTCATGGTTTGCTCTAGTGCTTCGAGAGGCAGATTTCCATGGCTCAGAATATCTGCTCCCAAATATTTGAAATGGTTTACTTGTTCAATGATCTTGGAGTCGATTTCCAGCTTGCGGCTTATCGGTTCATTTGATATTGCTAAACATTTTTTCTTCTAGGTGTTGATGAGCATATTTAGTTCTTTCGCTTCGGTGTTAAAAGAATGGATTAATATTTGGAGGTTGTCTTCGGAATCTGCTATAAGAGCTTCCCATTCTGGCCGTTCTGGGAACAGTATATCTTCCGTTGCAATGTGTCGTGTTCTAATTTTTGTTCTGCATTGGGTCTTTATGTAGTATATTACAATAAGCAGTTTGTGGTTTAGCCCTTTTATTATCATTATTTCCAGATCATATTTTAAGAGTACTCTGTCAAAAGCTTTAGTCATGTCGATGACACACATGTATGAGGGTTTATTAAAATCTAGGGATTTTTCAAATATTTGCTTGACTATGAACATTGCATCTATTGTGGATCTGTTTTTTCGGAAGCCTTGTTGTTCTTCTCTTATTCATACGGTTTTGGTGATTGCACTATTGTCTTTCTGAATGCTTTAAGAGCGCTATCAAGAAGGGTTATTCCACGATAGTTTTCTGGGAATGCTTGCTGTCTCTCTTTTTAAAATGAGCCATTTTTAAATAGGGTCGTATTTCATTTTGAATTTTTTTCCCTCCGTATTTACACATCTCGTTAGTGACCACGTCTGGTCCGGGGATTTTTCCATTTTTAAGGGATTTTAAGGTGTTTTAATCGTGTGATTTTTGTCTGTTAATTAAATTTATAATTTAACTTGTTTTCAATCCATTTTTTTGTTGCTGAGCACTTACAGAAAAAAATTAAATTTCTGGTATCTACTTCGAGTTTTACTCGCTGGTGATCGCATTTTTATTTTAGTACATATGTACCGCAGCGGACACCCTGTATAGTATCTTCTATGTGAAAGACCAGTCTGTTAAAAATTTATTAACAATATCCAATAAAGAAAATTCCTATATTAAAAAAATAAAATTACATAGTTAATAAAGTTTCAAAAACCTGGCTGTCCTAATTCAAGGGTGTTATGGAAGTAATATATTAAACGCATCCCAAAAATTTCAGAGAGAATCATTATGATTTTAGCAAAACGCTTTGCTTTGTTCTGTAGTGTTTAAAAATGGTTTTAAAATTGTAATTTGGTTAGTAATTAATTAAGCATTCACTAAATTAAGGAACGTCTAAGTTGCTACAAAAACTATACGAAATGCAGGCCAGAAACTGAATTGAAATCAGATAATATTAATATCCTATTTAGATCATTAATTAGTTGAGTACCAATAGAAAACAGCTTCAAGTAAATCCCTTCTAACAAATTCCAAAGCGAATAGCGCATAAAGCTTTTAAATCTGCGAATTTTAAATTGGCAATTATACTAACAAAAACAAGATTTTATCATCAGGCGGTAGTTTCACTCGGAGCCCACCTATAAAAATGGCACAAAACTCACGTTTCTACGATAAATCCGGGATTACTCAAAAGTTGAACAGTGCGCTCTATGATATTATTTTTCCGGAATTAAGGCTGATAGAATTAATGGTCTTTTTCGACGCTTCAAACTTTAATTGTTTACATCGCCCCAATCTCTATTCAGCAGTTCGATAAAGTATTCCAATCATTTGAATTTTATTTCTCTTGCTAATTAGTTCAACTAACTTCCTCTAAAATACGCCTTTCGCCTGCGATTTAGGCGTGCTATTGTTATTACTTCAAATTAGGTCTATTAGAGATTCTACTTAGGACAGAAGTTCGTAGAACTTATTTTGAAACATACAAAAAAATATATATAAAATGTACATCAAACAAACAAAATATCAAGAGTACAAGCAAGTCTTAATTGTAAAGGAAGGTAATCTCAAATAAGAATTTTGTGCAAAATTAAATGTTAGCATTCATTAACTGATTGATGTCTGCTTTTTGATGAATTTGTCAAAATTTACATATCTGATAAATACTACTTAAATCGTGATATTGAGCGTTATTTCGAATAATACTAGTAATTATGTGCACTTTTTAATTTAGTATATACCTACAGGTCTATTTAAGTTCGCACCATATGGGAAGTTTTTTTATTAAACAATTTACGACAAAAGTTATTCTTTACAATTACATCCAATTACATCTATTGAACAAAAATCAAAATTCATATTTTCCCTCAAACCTCGTATACGACTGAAAAAAATTAATATCTGATGATTGTATTTTAGATTTTAGTAGATACATTAAGAACTTTTTATGAAGAGTAGCTGTTTTCCGTAAAATTAATAGGAAATACAAACTTCCCATACGAAACGTTTGATTTTTTTAAATGTTTATCATAGATAGGTGCAATTAGATATCTAAACGTAGTTTTCAGGTATGATCAACTTTTCGGAATAACAATTTTCGATTTTGTCAAAAATAAAGATACTTTATTCTTAAGCACAATTCATATTTTCTGAAATACTTTGCATACCACTGGAAAAAATATATCTGATGGTCGCATTTTCGGTTTTACACCAAGTAGAACTTTTTATGAAGAAGAACTCTTCTTCATAAAATTAATAATTCAAAAGTTTTCCATATTATGCGAACTTAAATAGATAGTGTATAACTAAAGTAAATAGCTCAAAAATAAGTAAGCATTTTTAGGTCTAAAATAGCAATTCGATATCGAATAATAGTTGGACGACCGATTAGTTGGCTTTAAGGTCACAGTTATAAAATTAGCAAATGTAAAACGAAAGATCTGATATTAGAAGACAATCTTTTAAAATATGTACATCCAAGCATCATTAGAATTGTTACTAAACGAAGACACTCTTCACAGAAACCGACTTCGAATGACAAGCAATGAATTGCTGTTTAACCATTAACATTAACTTTGACATGTAAAAAACCTTCAGACAATTTACAACGCTTTCCTATTTTCTACACAATTAGTTAAACAAGTGTTTCAATTTAGATGACGAGAGCTTTAATGGCAGTTCTTCTTCCATGTGTACTTACAATTCTTACAAATATGAATTGTTCAAGTGTATTTGAGTTCATACGTGACTTTTCAGTTGAGCGTCTACTCACAATTTGATTTGTTGATCTTGGCTGGTTGAGTCTTAAAATATATGTTTGCAATGTTTGCATACATACGAAACATCAAGCTAACAAATAGCGTTTCATTACAACATTTATTTATGATATTGGATTTTGAAAATTTTGCTGGGATAACGAATTTTCGATTAGCCTAATGTTGGTTAACTAGTTTGATATTTGATTTGCTACTGAAAATTGTAGAAGATATCAGATAATGGAAATTATCGGGGGGTTTCTAGCCGGTTTTACTAGATCAGTTGATTTAAATCCATATATTTTTATAGGAAATTAAAATGTAATTAAAAGGCGATTTGCGCTTTTTTACATTTTACAATGTTTTTCAGTCTACATTGGCTGTGCAGGAATATAATAATTATAATAATCGATGTGTTTCTAAAAATACCCAGATTTCATTGATCAGTTAACACAATGTTTTTATGTATCTGTTAAATTATACCCTGTCTATTTACAGACTCTACCTATATTTGAATGTTCCAATAATTTCCAATAATCGACCTATCATCTATAAGTAGATATGGTCGGGCATGTTGGCAAGCGTAAAAGCAAACAAAATGTAGATAAAAATCATTAAAAAGGTGAGTTAAAATTGAAGCCGGCTTACTATTCTCTACTGCAACGAGATTAAGTTTTTACAATGAAAATGTTGCCTGCTGAAAGCGTGCATTAATTTTATCATCGTTATAAAGGAAAAAATAGTTTTTAGTTTCGTAATGGGGCAACTTTAAAGGCTCTTTTTGGGCTAGATTACACACAGAGTAAAATTTAATGTGAACAATAATCTGGTTAGCTTTGGTTTTAAATCCCCACAGTTTACTTTGGTGAAAGTAGCTTACAAGAGTGTTGAAAAATCGGACAATGCAGACATAGGCATACATATGCAAATCCCAATAAATTAGTCCCACCTAGAGCTTGCCACCTCTGTAAATATTCCCGTAACTCCGCTAAATCTGAAAGATGCATTTTTAGAATTAAATTTTATTATACTTTTAAAATTTTGAATTGTAGATTAAAGTATCTGTTACTATGAGAATTCTATTGATGCAACAGAGATATCATTCGGTAAAAGAGAAGCACATTGTGGTGTTTTTGTATTTCCTGTGCAAATGTTGCAAGCACTTGTATAAAAGGCAATTCAAAACATAAGTGGAATTTTAGTCATTCGGGGACTCGAAAACCAATTGCCATGGGACAATAGACCAGATGTTACTGTGTCATCTTTCGAGGAAAGAATGACATGGGTGTGGCCTTTCTTTCATTAAGAGCGACAAATCGGTATAGGAATTAGAACATTTGGGATGAAACGAATCAGTATCTAAGTGCCTTTAAGTGCTCCACACAAAAAAATCCAACATGTTACCCCGAAACGCTAAAAGCAAAAATGTGGTCTAGCATTAATCTTCCGGCAAAGATTTATTGTTTCGTATTGCAACGTTTTTTTTTTTTGGTATTGGAAATAATTCTGCTGATGAGTTTTTTTCGAGAAAATTCGCGTCCAAACGATGATTCTTATACTGAATGTGCTGATTTAAACCGTTTGAAATAAATGTTAAAGTCTAAATATAATTGAAGGATATTTCATAATAACATACAAAACCTTACATTACATGCAATACTTACATGCAATACTAGTCCAAAATATGCAAACTTTTCTTTTCAGTTTCTTTCTTTAAGTATTTTCTTAATTATTAGTTAGATCTGTTTAATTTTTAGTGATCTAATGTATTCTATAATTATATGATAACTATTTTATCAAAATCAGTAAGAATATTTTTTTCTGGGGATTTATAAAACGTCCAAGCTGACAATATTATACTTTTTAACCGGATATACACTTAAGACCCTTTCGTAGGCCCCAAATTTTGCCTGGAAGCCACGAATATTAAAAACTAATTTTCGAAATACTACATAACAACATGAAAATCCAGAAATCCATTCAAATTAGATTTACTTTTATCTGAAATAATACATAACGTGATGTTTTTCAAATTCAAGGGTTTCATATCATGATAGTTCATTCAACATTCAAATTCAAAATCATAATTACTTGAAGTTATTAGATAGAGGCTCACACCAAAAAACACTGTCCACTCAAGTAAAGTTAGCGAATTATATTTCAAAAATATGTGGTTAAATTTAGTTGCATGGTTCCAGAGGTTCTGCACATATAAATGAAACATCAATAAATAAAACCGAATTGGTTCTTGCCATATAGAAAATATTATCAACATCGACGTAAAACACCAAAACAGGCTTTTCAATCAAACCGATATGCTTTTAAATAGAGTAAACAACACATTCAAGTCCATCGAACATTTATATTTCACTTTTAAGTATCAATCATTTAATTAAATGTTGAAACAATGTTGTTTTTTAAATAACTGTTTTTGCCATTTGTGGAAGGTCCAACTCCATCCATCCAATTATCATTGGCATTGACTATTCTATTTCGGTAAAATAACAAAGAATTATCTAATTTGTGAAAAGCAGTCAAGACATTTTCACCCGTATCTTTTATTGGGCGATAACAACTGTGGATGACAATACTCTAAAGATTTCTACGTTGAATACGCCAAATAGGCAAGCCAAACATTGGCAATTGTTGGGAAATTCGTTAAATGGATAAACTAAACAACTATACACGATAAAAATCGAACGTACCAGAAGCTGTATGGAATGTATAAAATCTGTCCTACGAGCCGATTCGATGAGCGACAGATTTGAACAGATGTGTGCACAATTTTCCACCGAGTTTATCGACTGTTTGTTCTTTTATTTTCAAATAAAACTTAGTTGGGTGAAAGAAGCGCTAAGCATATAAAAATAAGTGCTGGGAGAAAATTATCTATTATGAAAGTACATTCTACAAACAGAATTGTTTCTTTAAATAAGTATGACTTTTTGTATTATTGGCACTATATGTTGACTTAATCTACGGATATTTCAGTTGTTTTAAATACATTTAAAGTAGTTCTATTATATTTTTATAACTACACAGGGTGATTCAGGTTTAATTTTGAGAACTTCAAGAATCGATAGAACAGATTAGAATAATGTCGCTATATGATAAACCATTTTTTTCGATTATTATTCATAACTTTAGAAGCATTTATGAATCTAATGTAAAGTTTGGCACACAAATACTTCTTCTTAGAGTCTTAGGCCCACAGTATTCTTAAACGCGAATTTTCAGTGTCACCCTTTTCTTCTTTTGCTTCAAACATTCAACAACGTATGTATTCATGTATGTTCATAAAACACGTACACAGATCTATGCACTGTTTTGATCTTATATATCTTTTTTCTAAAACATTTAATGTAATTCGAGACAATGTAACCCAATTTACCTAAATTTCATTTAGCGTTACAACAAGATACGAAAATGTACAAAGATTATTTGCTAACTGACGTTTGTGCAGAATCCGTAGTTTATCCATTAGTCGGATTATTCGTGGTATAAATAGTTCAAAATTGGCAAAAATAAAACGAAAAAAAAATTATTTTGGTGCCCTTTATCTCCAAAACGATGCTATTTATTGAACAATTTTATATCATGTAGTGACATCACTCCAACCTGTTCTATACAGGGTGTTCCGTAAGCTCATGATCAAAAGGGTACTACGATATTAACATTATACAACGATCTGACCTAACTTTTATTAACAAAAAATGTCTGGCTCCTCTGCTATTGATGGTCAAAGTTCTTCAAAAAATTTATCTTTTTGAAATATCGGGAGAATGGTACGATGTATTTTAGTGAAACTCGCTGTGAATTTGTTCTTATGTAATACTCATATTTTGATGAAACAATCGAGTTCAGCCGTTTTGGGCAAGTGGTGAATTCTTGAGTGTCGTGGTACAAAAACTACCAGAACTTTTCAGATGGAGGATGAAATCAACTCATTTTTTTTAGGTTGATGCACTAATCATTTATTCACAATTTTGTACTCTTTGTAAAATTTTGCAGCATTCATAGTTTTTGCGAAAATTATCATTAACACTGCAGAGTAAATTTGAAGTCAGTTTTGAATTTCTTTGGTTTCTTCCCCAAATAAATTAACAGGAAAACGCTTTCTCATTTCAATTCGGTTTCTTTATGGCAAGTTCATAAAGTTCTCAATTTTGAGGGACTTCGCCACTTTTTACAGCGGAATACCTCGTGTAATATTTGCTACCCAAATATATCTGCTAGCTCAGAAAAAAAAGTTAATTTTAATTGTACCTGAAACCTTTCTTGGCAAATGGACTAAAGGCGCATTTTAAATAATACATTCTGTTTTTTTTTCAAATGTAACATTGTCCTATGAAGTTTTGATGGGGCATTTTGATTTTGATTTCATTGAATGTAAATCTGATTCTGATTAAATTTCACAGAAAAATTCCAGATTTTTTATAAATCCATATATCAGGATGTCCAGTTTCGGAGACTATTAGTTCAAGCTCTATTAAATAATCAATCTTGTGTGTAATATTGATGCCATTTTTGACGATAGTGTATGTTTGCATAAATTATATTTTCTGCTAAGTGACTATTGTTTAAATAGATTTTAGTGTATTTTAGTTAGTGATAATATCAAATGGACAGATAGTTTCGAAACCTATACAGGCCAAGTATTAAATAACCCAAAGTTCCCAGTACAGTAGTGAACACATTACTATAAAACAGGACAAATATCACCTTAGAAAACCTTTCTGATATACATATTGGTAAATTGGCCAGAAAAGGTAAATACTGTTAGAGAGGTTGGTAACTGCAATTGATTTATTTTCTTTTTTAGCTGAGTGTCAAAGAATTAACAAATATTCAAACGACGATATACAATATATTTTATAAAAACAACTTCAAGTTGGCAAACCCCTATTTTTATTATGATCTGATTTCCAGGGCACTCTGTACATACAGATGTAAAATGATTGTCTCTGGTCAGACGAATATTTTTGTGAAACAGGAAATATGCGGAATGCCAGAGCTAAAAGCCGAATTTTTGGCGCGGGTACTGTTTACTTCCCGGAATTTGATGCCAAACTACTTCAGGTAGCAGTGTTTCGTCATCTTTGGAATGTACCTAATTCTCCTTACCGTATAAATAAATAAAAACTTGATCAGTTTTGTTTAAATTTACTGACAAATTTTACATTTTAGTGGACATTGCGATTGAACTAGAAGCTAATAAACAAATAAGATAATAAAAGTTAAAATGAACTGGCAAAGTTGGAAAATGTATGCATGGATTATCAGTAAATATGCATTAGTTCTGAACTATCTAAAGCTATCTGAAAAGTTGAGTTGCCGCAATTAATGCTGTAAACGCTTAGGTACCGCTGCCTTAAAACGCAAGAATTTATTTCACATACAGTTATCTACGGATATTAATACTTTCTGAAAGTAAATATGTATACGCAGTGCAGGATGGTATAAGTCGTGTAAATTAAATAGCTGGAACATAAACAATGAAACTAACTATAGAATATAGTAAATAATAAACAAATATTTTGGTTTCAACCAAATAGTTAGAAAAGCTTCACATAAAAAATAAAAAGATGAAGAAAATGTTTGACTTTTAATATTGACTAAAATTTCCTTAATTGAAAATATTCCCACTTAAACGGTGTCTTCTATTAAATTCAATTGTGTCCTTATGGTTAACTAATAAGAAACCTCGTACAGAGAAAAAGTTTTGTCCGTGTTTTTGTTAATTTTAATTAATCTTTGAAATGCTCCATTGACATTAAGCACAAAATACACCTTGATCGAGTTTGTTTGTTCCTTTCAATGTTCACAACATTTTCCTTATTAGTTAAATTAAATAAAATTATTTTTTGTCAATAATTGTGTCCAAACGACTCTTATTTCGCAGATAACGGCACATTTCCTGCTTAATGGTATTAAAGAATTTAAAAAAAGTAATAACCGTACAAAAGTCAGTAGTGGGCGCCATATTTTGAAACTGAATTTTGTGCACACAAAGACTCCCCAGATTTAAATTAGTAAATATGATATGATTAAAATTAGTAAATATGAAAAAATATAATTATCAAATCTTTGAAGATTTTTTAAGAAATATCCAGACAAAATTTATGAAAATACATTTTGCTTAAGCATATGCCGATGTTAAAAACTTATTTTATAATTTTTTCACGTAAAACTAATTTTAGTTATTAATTTATTTAATACTCTACACGAATAGCAAGCTGATATATGAAAATTGATTTGAAATGTTGTTGGTTTTTCATTTAGCACCTAACATCAATGAAATGACTGATTCAAATACATTTTTCCTTACCACAATAGTCGTCGTGAGTAACAAAGGTTGCGTTTTCGATATTGTTATTTCTAAAATGCCAGATAAAGGCAAAGAGTCAGTACAAGTCGAAACAAATAGAATAACTTACAAAACGTAGTCCACAATGTACATCAGGAAATTCAGAATCCAAATACAATTATTAATATGCACATGCCTGCTTAAGAAAGTAAGCTGCAAAGAATTTGTTTGGCTGCTAAACTGCGATTTCGTAACGACAAACTTTAAGGCTGCGGAAAATTGAACTACTTGAATCAAACGTGAAAAGATTTGAAAATCGTTTAACGTTCGACCAAAAGATTATACAATAAATCCCAACCCTGGATCCAACCAAATTGATAAGAAAAAAACTGAGACTTGTTACCATTTGAAAGCCTCACTGGTTAAGCAAAAGAGCGAATCAGAAACGAAAATTGCCTCTCAACCATAAAACAAGATTTAAATGTCGCATGGAAGGCAGATAGAGCATTGAAATTTCAAGGAGCGCTCTATTTTCGACATCGCCCGAAAGCATTTGCCGTTTTCTCTCCAAAGTTATTTTTTAATAGATTAGATAAAGTACATGTTCAAGGCATCGACACGTAGACAAGGGTGATGGATTTGATAGCAGAATTGATATCCTTCGGAATTTCGCTGATCTCCAAGAAAAAGGGAGATAATCCTACTGCGAAATTGCTAAGAAAAAACATATTACTTTAAATCAGACAATTATTTGCAGTGTTTGGAGACTTTTATATTCCATGTTATGCAGACGATTTAAATGGAGCACTCTATATTTTGGGGAGCTAAAGCAAGAAAAATATTATTTTGCAGCAACTAATTATTTAGCTAAAGACGTTAAACTTCTCAATTTTAGTAACAGACTGGCGAATTTTCGTTCCACATCGCTGAAGTAGGCAAATAAAGATGTTCTGAACTTAATTAACATTCTGCCAAATTTCAACTATTCCGATCCAATTATTTCGAGAACGTGCCAGGCCAGCAGCTCAACACACAAGATTCGCATTTGCCATAAACCATTTTTTTTTTATTTTTTTTAATAAAGCGGAATAAAGTTCAACAACCCAGAGGATGCCGAAACATGCAATCCGAGCAGGCGGATCCTAATTGTCCATTCACCGAATTTTTAATTGCATATAGATTTTATAATATAACATCTTCCTGCAGAGTTTTATGCAAAATTGGTAAAAACAAACTATTCACAATCAAGAGAATCCTGACTTGTTTTCATAGCTGGGGTATCTTTAGTAGAAGAAAACAAATTTGGCCACCATCAGAATACTTAAAAAAATATACAAGAATGGTGTAGGTAGTCAATAGAACATTTTTTAAAACTTTACTCATGAGGATAAAACAAGTCACAGTTCGAGATGTACGCAAATTGTACCAAATGGATGTAGCTCAAATTCATAGTACGTACAAATTGAGTATGAATAATAGAAAAACAGAAGAATGAGAAATCTTACGGTCTTTTTATAAGCTGTTTGTGGTACTAAATAATGCCTGTATAAAACATGAGCCGCTCCTGAAGAAAATTTCAAAATACATTAAAAACTTGGTTTTTTGCTATCGCGATGAGTCAGCATGGTTTTGTGCTTACCAAATGGTAAGACAATAAGACTTTGTCAATGTACTAGATGGGATACAGCCAAAAATCTCAAGACGATTCCAGGAGATGGCCCGACAAAAACATGATATTTTCGAGAATGTTTTGCGCAATATCTTCTTGTTCATATCCGCTGCAATAAGGGAAAACTAAGTGCATAAAATCATGAAATTGTATGAAAAAAGCGCATGTTATGAATCTAGATCATATACGTATCTGAGAACTGGCGGTCATAACCACATACCATATTTGTGAACGAGAAGAAACGAAAATCCAAGAAGCGAAACTTGAAATAAGCCAAATTTATTATTGTGTCAAATGTAACGTAGATTAATTTATCATAAAAGTTCGTAATTGTTTTGTTAAGTTTTCACGATTTTTATACCTTATATTTGATTGATTGTAATCTTTTTCTTGTAAAAAATCTTCAATTTGATATTATCCTATTCAAAGATGGCACTGTACTTAAATATCATTTAATGGTGTAGTGATTTCAAATTAAATGTTAATGTTTCTAGATGTTCATGGTGTTTGCTTGGAAGAAAATTAGTTTGTCTTCTGTTAATAAAAATAATATCAATATTAAAATTAATAACATTAAAACGGCGACAATTAGCAAATAAACAGCAATTTAGGCGTTGTATTGGATGCATAATTACAATTATAAGCGCCTAGAGAAGATCGCGGAAAACGTGCGCTTTATTGCTAGAATAATAAAAAATAACCCGATATATACAAAGGGATTATTGTACAACCCATTAGCGGCTCAAAATATTGGATTAAGCAGCACGCAACTTTATAAGAAACCAAAAGTAAATTAATAAATTCATAAAATAAACTGAAACAAATCCGAGCAATGCGTATCATTCTTCGGTGTATCCCCTACTATACGGGGTGTTATCTACGTACGTAGCTAAAATTCAGAAGGTGATTCTGTGAGTGATTTTAACAAAATAATTTAACATAAGTATAGGTCCAGACGTGACTTCCGGAGCGGTCAATGTCGATTGCGACACCGTTTTTTATACACTTTTTTATTGAAAAAAAAAGTTAAAATGGATATAAACGAAACAGAAACACTTTCAAATTGTCCAGGTTGCGGAATTAATACTAATCTAAAGTATAACAAGCTGGCACAAAAATGTCTTGAGAAATATCTTTAATTGATTCTTTGAAAGACAACGCAGCTGAAGAGACATAATTTAAGATAATTTTATTACGGGATGACTAACATTCTGAAGATAACTAAATATACTTATCTATCTGATACAAGATTCTCCAAATACCTCATCGCTTGTTAGACAGTTTTCAAATAAATCCCAGTAGCTCACAACAAACATTTCACAGTCTGAAATGTACATTCCACTTGTAATTAAAATATTTCTTCCTACCAAGCAATGCCCACATGTTCTATAAATAATATATAAACTTCAAGACGTTTACGAAAAAAATTAATGAAAGAGGTACAATTCTGTATAAATCGACAATCAAACATGCTATTTGAAAGCAGTAATAAAATGTAGGTTCATAAATCGAGCTAATAATCGTTCAGAACTAAATGTTTTTCCGCATTTATTTTTGAAAGCAGCCTGGCTATTCTTAGCTGGTCAGTGCTCCCTCGTTTCGTCGGATTAAAAACCACACCTTCAAGCAACATGTTTGTTTATATTTCCACGATGTTTTATATACACAGACCAACATGCTATTTGCCATGCACTCTGCATACATTCGAACAATTGCAAACAAAAATAGATCACCTCCCGCATAATAAACTCGTTTTTAGTTGAAGACAATCGTCTCTGGATTGTAAAGAATGTGCCGAGGTTGAATAAGAAAAGCTGAGAGATGGACTATATGCAATTTATCTTTACTACTAATTGGATTACTAGATTACTTGTACTAGATGAAGTGCCCAACGTATAATTATTCTTCTAGTTTAGTTTTAAATACATCTAATGCAAAAGAAAGGATATTTTGTTCCCGATTTACTTAAGCCTGCAAAATTACGATCAATGTTTTAAATGTAAATAATTTCTTAACACAAACTTTTATAAGTAAAATCTCTCAAATATATTACTCTTTTATAAATAAAATCTTGAACTAGAATAAGTACAATTAACGGCAGATGAATTTTCTTGACAATTGATACTGTTAAAAAATCTGAAAATTTTAATTTAAAAAACAATATTTCCCAAGAAAACATATAAATATACATACACATTTTCGTCCCATAAATATGAGTACAAAAATGTTTGATTTGCTATATACAAAATGGTAAAGTTTTCATAACATTTGGTTTTTTATAAATAAAATAAATGCCATAAATCCCATAAATGTTAAAGCAAAAATGGTAGAATTAATGGAAATTTCTCAGAGCAACCGTTTCAGAGGAATCGGTAACAACAAAATGAAATGTGCACTAGTTCTCCTATTTTATTCACAATGTTTATGTGTATAACACAATTTAATGATTACTACTGACAAGGCCAATTTATAAAAGTTTATCAAATAATATTTAAGGGACAGAAAGACCGATTGGGTCGATAGCCTTTTTTTGTAGGAAATAAAGATTATTTATATTATTATACATATTTAAGAAAACTTTGATCTATTGTAGTTAGGTCAATAAGTAAATAAAGGTTCAAAGTGACTATTAATTCTCTAAGATTACCATAAGTAACTGAAAAGTATTTTTATATCAAAAACCAAGTATTAGAACCATATAAACACGGTCGTATGTTCCCAAAACGTAATACGAAAAAAATGTTTTTTTTATTTTTTTTATTTAAAAAAGCAAATTCGGGAAGCCTACGTATCAAAAACTAGTATTGCTATTGCATCTTTCTTCCCATATGTACATTCAAACAAAATTTTCAAAGTAATTCTCAAAATCTTTAAATATTATCAAAATTAGTCCACTTAATTGTTATATGCGAATCTGAAGATAACTAGATATTGAATAAATGTCACATTTTTTGTGTTGTCGTACAACAATATGGAATGCATTTTTCCATTCCAAACCCTGCACGTTAACAATGGGTATAAAGATGCTCTTAAACTATTATATTTATCCACAACTGCCGAATTTGTCACGAAGCCAACATTAATTACATAAATGTCCAATTTTTGTATTGAAAACTTTCGATTCACTAGAATTTCGTTCCGTGAATTCACTTTTTTGAAATGTTTTTTTCATTAATTCTTAGTGCTGACTAATATTGATAAATGTCTGTATCGCTTTTTATTACCAAAGCACTTTATACTTTTATTTTTTATTGTTATTACTTTTTCAAAAAGAATAGAAAATAGCAAAAACTAAGCGTAGTTTAGTAAAATAGAGCAAAAATCACTTAATCTACATTGATATTGATAAATCCAGCACATTTTTACATTTGTAAATAATCAGTGAATGGAATACTAAATAATAAGCAAATGTTAGTAAATMTATTGTAAAAGTTTGTTTTAATTAAAACTCACCCCACACAGAGTTTTCCACTTAAAGCTGGCCAAAATTTTATATACAAAATGAAGCAATATTTTAATAGAAAAGATCCGATTAATTTTAATACCACAGCATCAAGACAGCAAGATAAATGCTCGTTTGTTATCTTTTGTTAACATATTTATACAATATCAGATATGTATCTACAAAAGAATTTATTTGGAAAACTTGTTACATGATTCTCGACTCGTATATATATACAAATATCTGATTATGAAACAACTCTCAATTATTTTCAGTAAAATTTGTGGTAAAGCCGAATAGTAAAACATACGACAAACCAGAAACATAAATGAAAAATCCACATGTGTTTTATGAGCAAATAGGCGCCATTTATAAAAGTGTATCTGTTTTTATAGAGGTGTGGTTGCCGGGAGAATTTATGTGGCCAAATTATATCTGAGCATTTAAATCATTTTCAATATTTCATATTTTAAATTTGCACATTTATTTCACTTGGCAAGTCACATCTAGAACGCCCAGGCTTCACAGTTATTTACTGTATGTGCCGCAAACGGTTAGTTGATAAATATTGTAGGATCTAAACAGTGTAGGAGAAGCTTAATGTTCAGTATTTTCGAAAGCTCTTCAGTAAAGTATAAGCATTTCTAATTCTGCTAGTTAAGTTGGGGAGGAATATAATTGAACCTAAAAGCTTCTTTCCTATTGGAATTCGAACAACTCAGTAAAAAGTTGGTGACAAACTAATGGATATAGCTGGAAAGCGTTTCATTTGCTAATCTGATCAAAGACTACAGATGCGTAAGTCAAATGAAAAAGCAAGCAATTTCCCTAAATACATATTTTTTGCTATTGCATATTTATGCTATTACATACTTCTAAATAACCGCTGAAAAAGTGCATTTAAACTTGTGAAAAAAATATTAAAACTCGCTTTGCTTGTACCGCAACAAAATTTTACTCATATCGATTGCTACAGTTAAATAGCTATTTCTTCGCAAATGCACTTGCAGAAAAACACCTCCAAACTCTTATTGGAGAAGCCGAATTACCGGAGAATCAACGATAATCCGACAAAATATTAGCAAAAGTATCGACAATGTTGAATAAATTTCAACATACCAGGTAGATGATAAAATTAACACGACATACAAGAATAATAATGGAGCAGTTCGCTTACCTCCACAAGCATCCTTGAAGTCCACGCAACAATCTCCCAGTTTCAAACAGGCATGATCACAGTAGCAAGGCTTATCGCTCAAGTCCTCAATAATCGCATTAACGGGAGCTTTTTGTACCACACAGGAAGAGTCACGACCGGTACAACATAATTTCGCCTCTCGGCAACTTCCCCCGAAAACTACCCCGCACAAATAGATAAAAAATACCAAACAGCGAAAAACATTATTCAAAGTGGATGTTGCCATTTCGTCAAACTGTAAAGTACTCGAAAATGTGCGTGAAAATAAATAGTTGAGAAATTTGAAATGCACGATTTTTGTTGGTCAAGTTGGGGCAAAAGACGCGAACACGTGAAGGAGAAGTCGGACCAGGGAGCGACGTAAACCTCTCCAACGTAAAGCCTGCGCTGCAATGAGCTTTTGCGTTGCTGAGAGCAGAAAGCGGTCCCAAAGAGCTGAAAACCGGCCTTTTGGTCCTCTGCGGGGGAGGCAACTTTACAGACTTGTTGGGTTGTGCGGCTGATATCCACGTGCTGATCGCGAGCTATTTACTTGGGACCGTTTGACTCGGTCAAACTGACCTCCATGGGCGTCTAAGCTCTGCATATCGCATGGTATTCAGTCTTCTTTATTTTAATCTGAAATAAGTGAAAATATTTATTATTTATTTTGGCAGGATTCTTGGCCTTGATAACAGCATTTGAGACTGTCTTTTTGCAAAAAAATTTAAAAATTGAGCAAATTTGGCATTACGGCAAACAGGCTGCAGAGGGTGAAGTAAAAGAACAGCGTCTGGCAGCTGGAATTTTATTTGATTTTTTGTATGTTTCTTAATGTGCAATTATACATACGGTAGGAATTAAACTTGCGTTACAATTTTAGGCTCCCGCTCCTGATACTGCTCAGACGAAGTCCCATCCAAGTTTATTACTAATATTCGTTAAGGAAATGCAGAGTGCAATAAAAACTAAATATTTTGTTTTATCAGTGGCGTACAGAATCCATGTATTCAAGAAATGTATGCAAAGAACAAAACGCCACTGCGTCTTCTTAAAATAAAAGGGGCCTTTCGATTATCCAGCCAGTTCAACAAGTAAAAAATAAAAAAATAATTGATAATCATTCAGTAAAACAGTATCAAATCACAACATCAATATGTGATGTTCCTCGTCAACCAAAACTACAAGCCAGAATTGCTCGAAATGTAGTACAACCATCTCATAATCAGTAGCGACGCTAGGGGTGGGCGAGGTTGAGAAAGCACCCAACCAAAATTTATCTCACCCAACCACTTTTAATAGCGCTATAAATAATTTCGAATTAAAAAATCAGATCAAATTCGACAATAACCCACATAGCAAAATGATATTCCCAGAATATACCTGGAACATTCATGTGATGTACATGTATATTCCTGGGACATACATGCGTTCCATTATGAACATCCCATGTATGTCTCAGGAATCTGTCAGAGTTAATACACTGAATGTTCATGTTATGTTCTGGGAGTGTACATGGTATGTTCAGTGAATGTACATGTGTATGTTCAGTGAATGTATATGGTATGTTCAGGGAATATACATACATATATGTAACGAAAGGAAAACGATCCTTTATTTCATCTTA
>NW_026017834.1:0-1480 GCF_020466585.1 Dendroctonus ponderosae
GAATATCATAAGAAAGATTATTTTCAGCTAATTTTTACTTACGACCCTTAAGCGAGCACAGAGCACACCTCTGAAGATGTTAACCATGCGTGCTGGGGAAACGTGGAGATGACGGCCTACTAACGCGAAAGTCCCCGATGACCACAAACGCCCCTTCGGACCGAAATCTCAACAAAATCGACCTTTTCGCAGAAATATCGCGCAATTGCAAGTGAAAAATTCGCTTTTTGTTTCATAAATGTTTCGCCTAAGTGCAATGGGATGCTTAGAACGCATCAGCAGCACAAAGTCAAGCTGAAAACCGCAAACCATCCAAATCGAATCATTTTAATGAAACTAATTTTCCCATTCAGGAACGTGGCAAACATCGGTTCTCTCTCTCGCACTTAACGGGGTCTATAGGAGATGCCCGATGGTCGGCGCGTCGCTACGTTCCAACTTGACACCTCCACCACTTGAAATAATTCAGTTTTGAACGTAACAAAGTTCGAAAAAACATTTTTTCGACAGTTTTCGATTACTTTGCATATTAATAGAGAACACGCCAACATTCGTTTAGGGACTAGTTATCAAAAGAGGTCAAAAACTCCAAGAAAATTGGGCGCAAATGTGTTTCCTAAACCGCACTTTGTGAGGGTCAAATCTGGGCTCTAAAGTGCGTGGCCAAGTGGAATCTTTAAGACCTGCACTTGATTTAAATGTTTTTTTTTTGGAAATAACCACTTTTTGACTGAACTTACGGCGACAGTGGGCCAAACTAAATTTAAAAAACGAACACTAAACGCTTCACAAACCTGCTGAAATAACTGGAAATGAAAAATTCGCTTTTCCCTTCAGGTTTTTATGGCTTAAGTGTAATGGGGTGCTTAGAACGCATCACCACCACAAGTTCAAGCTGAAAACCGCAAACCATCCAAATCGAATCATTTTAATGAAACTCATTTTCCCATTCGGGAACGTGGCAAACATCGGTTCTCTCTCTCGCACCCACGAGCTCTATAGGAGATTCCCAATGGTCGGCGCGTCGCTACGTTCCAACTTGACACCTCCACCGCTTAAAACAATTCAGTCTTGAGCGTGACGAAGTCCGAAAAACATTTTTTCGCCAGTTTTCGATTACTTCGCACATTTTTTTTTAACGCGCTCGAGCAGCTTTATCGTTGCCCTGGTTGAATCTCTCACTGCCGTCAGATGAACATAGTGTACAATTTAAGACACTTAGCGCAAGAACACACGTAGAACACAGTTGAAAAAATCTGACACTCCATTGGCAAAAGCTGTCAATTTCCTGGGGGGGCACCACGCAACCTCAATGGCTTTGCCTTCGGCCCGCCTACTCAAACCGTCAAATTTCCCCACTAAACAGTGTGGGCCACGGGAATTTTACTCAACTTGAACTAGTTGCGCCACACCGTTCCCAAAAATGGCAAAATTTTTAAGGTGAACCATCAACAATGTGACTAATCATGTAAACTATTGG
>NW_026017835.1:0-1277 GCF_020466585.1 Dendroctonus ponderosae
ACGACGTTATCATTTAAACATTTTTAAATGTTATCACTATTGAAACATAAATAATCCGGCGACTCACAATGTTACTAACCCATGTTCCTGTTGATAGCGAAATCATCTTCACCTTGATCGCTTTCAATGCTGTTCACATCGTCGTCAGTGAGGTCTGGTTCAAACGAAACCAACTCGTCTCTAAACTTCACTTTGGTGAATCTGGTGGTTTGCGGAGTGGAATTAAAAAGACTGAAGTTGGCCTCTTGTACTCTTTGCGTTATGTTATATGGAGATGTAGACGGCTGGAGAACTAAATTATGGATGATTTGCACATTTTAACTATTGGACATAATTTAACTAGTATTTGTTTGTTTTTGCTTACTAAGAATTCGAATTTTTTAAGCCGTGGAATATTTCCAAACATAATCGGTTAAATTGAAGCAACAACACATTGGGCTGAGTTAATTAAGCAGTGATTAGGTACTTACAAAAGCATCCTACGTCTTCTTCTTCGCTATTGTTCGTAGTTATTGTTTGGTTTTCTAGTGCCATTTCATAATTGAATTTCGGAATAGCCCTGTGTTTCACTAGATCGCACTTTATTTGCTGCAGCTACAATAGCGCTGTTTATTTCCAATGTAGCTATGGAGACCGTTGGTTAGCACTTTAATGGAAACCGCATTTAGGTAGATCCATTTTCACTACTTTTCAACACGTCGCAGTGGCATTATTATTGATTAGGTATCATTCAGGAAATAAATTATCAGTTGAAATCGATTCGATGCGAATCATGGGACCCATTTTTGCCATATACTCAATCGAATTCAGGTCGCTGTTCCAGTTAACGACGTGAGAAGGTAGAGGAAAACTCGAATCACTTATTTTTTGCAGGATGGGTTAATCAATTGAATTTTTAATTGGAAAACTTGAACGTATTTGTAAGGTGTTACTTAAAATATCCTAAAACAGATTACTCGGAGGAAAACATGATTTAATCTATGTCCATTCATGATTTTAATATAGGTACACTTAACGTAAGTAATTTGCTTAAATCAAAAGTGGGCGGTTTTTGAAATAGCACTCAAATTCAAAATTGAAAAATCGAAAAATAATTATTACTTTGCTTTAATTGCTTCTAGATGGATGAACGTTGGTATCGGGGCAGTTTCTAGGCATTTATCAACTTTTTATAATAAATCGTGTACACAATATAAACTGTATTGAATTCTTGGCTTTTATAAAATGCCCAAAGCAATCGCCCTTAATGGCTTTGCCAAGATTATTTCGACGTAGAA
>NW_026017836.1:0-1584 GCF_020466585.1 Dendroctonus ponderosae
TGACTGACTAGAGAGAAGAATTGTGCATTTTGTGGCTTGTTCGCTTATTCACTCTAGGGATGACACAAACCAGTATTTTTCAGTTACAGGTTCCATGCGGTCTGTTTCAAGTATCTGTGATTTTTTGTCACATGTTATTTTCGCTCATGATAAATATTGGTTTGTACCTGAAACCAGTCTGAAGCGTATTTTGAGTCCAGGCGGATTAGACTTTAAAAGGCCTGTTTCGGGCACTGAAAATATGACGGTAAAAGATTATTGGAAGTTGTTCGGAAGGATGTCAGAATATTGAGGCAATAGTTTGTGCTCGATTTCCGGCTGTGGAGCATTGTTTATAAATAATTAAAGAAGCGCGAAAGCCCGTTTTTTGTGCATAATTGTTGAACCGTTGATGCTTTAAAAAAAGTTTTATCGTTTTTTTCAAGTATTAAAAATACCTATGACATCAGATAAACTATATTAAAATCCGTTCATTAGTTTACTCAAAAATCGAAAAAAACCGTCGATTTCAGCGTTTTGTTAATTTTCAATAAATAATTTACTTTTGTTTCAAGAAAATGGTACCATAACTTTTTTTGGTCAGTCAGTAATGAAATTTTTATTTACTGTTCGTTGTAGTATAACTCTTTACAAGTAAAATACAGCCTCGGAGAAGTCTCTCCGACGTCTCTCTAAAAACGTTTAGAGATTTAGAATCTGGCAAGAGCTCTTTTTACATAGCAAATAGGAATGAACAGAAATTTATGAATATTTGGAACTTAAATTAATACCACTTATAAAGTATACAAACACCTTCAAAAAAAGTTATAGTGCCAAAAACAAATTAATTATAAAAAATTTTGCGTTCATCTATTTAGTGCCCGGAAAAAATTTAATCTAATCCGACTGCACTAATTGTTCCATTGAAGGATATCCACGCCACTTCCTAGTAATTTGGGTGCAAATTTGCTGGGTCAGCAATAAATTATGACCGAAGACCGAATGCCTTTTGTTTCTTTATGTATTCAAACGCTAATGTTCAAAAAAGTCATAACATTTTTTATGAGTAACGTTTTACCATTTTATCGAAACTTTATTTGAACACAAAAAAAGGAGACCACATTTTTTATCTTTCCCACTTAAGGGCAGTAAAATGTAAAAAATATTCCATTTTCATGCTAATCACTGATTACAATTCATCTTATCGCTTAAATGAAAATTGGCCATTTAATACTTAAGGTATAATAATTTAGGTAAAGAGCTCCTATACAAATTTAAATGTAGTTCGTCCACTACTCCACTGGGCAGATGCAACAAATGCACTGCTATTGGTCGAAAAAGATCAAGGTTCAAGGACAAGGAACAGTTCAGAATTCTGAAAAAACAAGTCAAGTCAGTCACACACACACGCCTGTGACCACAAAATATCCCCCTTATATGGGGGTATGTTCTGTGCCTGTGACCATATAAGCCTTGTTCTATGCTCACAAGTCTAGTCACATCAGTCTTTATCTATGGGTCACATCATAGAGAAAGTAAAATAATAAAAACATTATTTTACTTACTCTATGGGTCACATTAAAGAAAATATCGGAGGCGCCTGTT
>NW_026017837.1:0-1352 GCF_020466585.1 Dendroctonus ponderosae
AAGTAACGTTGCTGGTATACGAGGGAACCTACATTTTTCGCATACTACAACGGACAGTTTTCCGCCTTAAAAGCTCTTCTCATCCATTCAAATCCGCTTTACAAATCCAGCGTAAAATTGAATTAGAGCGAAAACAGGGACTTGTAGCGAACAACATTGCGGGTTCAAGACCCTTGAAACTATATGGCAGCCCCTTGCGCCTCATTGTTACGGACTGTCAACTCTTTCTAAGTTGTGAGAATTAAAACTTTGGACTAACAAGTCTTAAGTTAATAAGAAAATGGATAGAAGTAAGCCGTGTTGTATAAGTCGCTTTGGCCTTGTTTTAGCAAGTCTTGCGGCATTACTGAACGGTCCTATTTTAAACCCTGTCCTATAACTCTTTACACCAGTACCGTTCTGGTTGGATTTGAATTATCATTTTAAATATTCTAAATATCAAGAATCAGATTATTTAAAAATCCGGGTTTTTTGCGTTTTATTGGGTCTTCCTTATCTAGTCACGCCACAAAGCTAGACGCTTTCTTTGGCTATTTCTCTGATAAGATGAAACGAAAAAATCTGCCAGACTTTACTAGACGTACTGAAGCAAAGGTTGCTGCGAAGCGAATCTGGCTCTTGCTTGGTACAAATGAAAAACATTATTGCATTATTGAAGAATAATGATTTCTCGGCTTAAAAGTCCCCGTGCCAGCGAAACTGAACCATTTAAAATGCCTCAGACCAATCGTCGTCAAACCAGGGATTGCAATCTACTACTATCTAGATGAACGAGCTTTTATATTCGGCCCGCATGGTGGATACCTTTACCTGTATCTGATTGAAACACTCGATAAGAGTTTAAAAGAATGCATATGATTTGTGCAGGAAAAGTGTGGCGAGTCTGAATATAATTTCCACGTTGGATATCAATGATGGAAAAGCTGTCATGGCTTGTGGAGACTAAAGCCATGATGTCTTGGAAGACAAGTCGAGATGGCTTGAAGAGGACGATGGAAAGGCCCTAACATCAACTAATAAACCCACGCAAGGAATTAGATCCGTTAGCCTGCCCTGTCTATGCTAATCTTGTTAGGTTAAGAAGGTTTCTGCATATTACAGAGCTTTAGCCTAAGGCGGGGGTCGGGCGCTTCTCAGGATTAGTTGAGAGCTTACGCCGCACACCCTGCCAAACAAAGGCCTCTAAGGTATTGTAAGTCGGTCGACTTATTTTCCTTTTATTAAGACCAGTTCGGACGGTCTTACGACAATGCAGATGCTGCGAGACGCGACAGCAGGACCGGAACTTCTTGATGGTAATGACAATCACACCCTCCAGCCAGCAAACTTAATCAAGCATCTGCATCAATGAT
>NW_026017838.1:0-1581 GCF_020466585.1 Dendroctonus ponderosae
GAAGTAGTTAGCGGACTATTAAAATCACATAACATTAAGGTACATTTTACAACACCACATCACCACGAATCTAATGGACCCGTAGAAAGACTAAACTCTACATTAATTGAACACCTGAGAATTCTGAAAGAAAAAGATAAAAACAGTCACATTATTACATTAGTGCCTTATGCTGTAGTAGCTTATAATAGCACTTTACATTCAAGTACCGGATTCACCCCATACGAATTAGTACTAGGTCATACAGACACACAAGACCCAATGAAACTATTACCTGTTCATATTTACACAGAATACGTAAATACACATAAAATAAACACCAAAGCTTTATACAATAAAGTTCAAGAAAAATCTCTAAAGGCAAAGGAAAAACTAATTTACAAACTAATTCAAGGCAAGAAATCTGAAACCCTAATAGTTGGTTCTCAAGTATATAAACAACTAGACAAACGAATAGGAAAGCTCAAAAATAAATTTATTGGACCTTTCACACTAACCCAAATTCTAGAAAATAACAGAATTGAAATTGAAAACGCGGAAACTAAACGAAAAGAAATTATTCACATCAACGAGACTAAAATAAAACCCGTTGTTACAGATGGATCAGACTTTTTGGCATCGCCGCCATCGGAGTAAAACTCAACAACCTAAACGAATACCCAGGCATACTCCCTTATAAACTAGGTACCACAAAAATATTGACAAACTACTGGTCATTAGTCCATATTCACCAGTAACTTCTGAGTTTAATTCAATAAAGACACTTGCTAACAAACTAATTAAACAAATTGAAAATATTACCGATTACAACAAAGAATATAGAAATTAATTCTTGCCCTTATTAAACTTAGAGAAAAGAATCGAAACTAGTTTAAATCAAATAAATCCAATCGATTATACGCAAAGACAAAAACGCGGAATTATAGATCCCTTAGGAAGTGTAATAAAATGCATAACAGGAAACTTGGATCAAACAGATGCTGATAAATTTGATAAACAAATCAAACAGTTACAAGAAAATCAGAATAAACTGAAATAATCTTCAATCAATCAAATAACATTGTTACAACACTATCCAAAAATTTAACGGTGTTATTTCAAATATTTCTTGTATTAAAATCTAGAATTTTGCAAATTCAGCAAACTGTAATTGATGTTGCTCTACACGCCAACAGTGATTCTCAGTATTTCAGAACTCATGTAATAATAAATCAAATATCAATGATCTACCAAACAATCTTTGACATTCTAGAGGCAACAGAAGTTGCTATATCATTTGCAAAACTAAATGTGCTCCACAATTCAATAATCAATCCAAGCGAACTAATAAAAGAGATCGAACAACTGAAAACTCAATTGCAAATTGAAAGTTTACCGATAGAAACAAAAATTGAAAACATCTTAACCTTTGAAAGAATTATGAATATTAAAAGCTATTCAAAAGGTTTAGTGGTTACTTTCATTTTAGAAATTCCACTGGTCGAACCAAAAATTTATCACTATTACCAACTATACCCAGTGCCTATCCCTAGGAACCAATCAAATGTATTCTACATAAACTTTCCACATAAACCTTACCTT
>NW_026017839.1:0-1578 GCF_020466585.1 Dendroctonus ponderosae
CGCTCAAAATATACACTCGATTGTTTATTTATCGGTTTGTTAAACGCTTAAACGAATAAATTGCCCTGGTGACCAGGCAGAATGGTGCTCGAGCGAGCGCCGCACTCCTCTTTGTGCCAACTTATCCCATCATTGGATTCCGGCTGACACGTCGATGCATATCCCGGAATTAGATTTCTGTCATGGATGAAATATGAACGCAGACAAGCAACAAGAATACGCTGACGCCCACAAAGCTGAGCCTGTCTAACATCTTATTTACAAGCCGGAGGCGCGATTTTCCCCAAACGAAATCGCGTTTTTGCCTCGTATCAGTGCCATGAACTCGCTGGTTGACCACCCGACAGAGATGTGTGTGTTGAGATGCGCTTTTGAAGTGTTGCCGCTCTCTGTCCAATCGGAACAGTGTAAGCGTTCAAGCAAACCACTTCTGAAGATGCAAGCCACTCGTGCTCGCGAAACGTTAGGAAGAAATTCTACCGAACGACGGCCTAAAAACCCGAAAAACCCATTAGTAACTAAAAAAAAAATGGTGTGCGTCACGGCACGCTCGACAGAAGTGATAACTTCATAAATTAATAGAAACCATAAAATATTGAACTTGTTTAACGCATGATGGCAATAATTATTTTATTTTATAATTTTAATATTCGTGTTAGTCTAATAATTTATAAATGGATCAGGAATAGGTTAAATTTAATTTAATTTCCTTTTGAATGTAAAATATCTTTTATTTGCAACATTTAACATTCTTTAACGAGATGTTGTACAAATTGCTCTTCTTGGGTTTGTGTAAACTCTTCTTCTTGGGTTTCTATATTTTTTAGTCGTAATTTCTTATTTGCTTTGCATAATCTTTGACGTTCAGCACTAGTTTGTGGTTCATGAGAGCTACTTTGAGTTGATCTATTACTTAATGCTCCTTTTTTAGCACGAAATAGTTTTTGGCGTTCAACATTACTTAATACCTTTTCGCATTGTAGCATGTTTTTGTGACTGCTCTTGTGTATGTTGTTCATGAACGTCTGCTACAACTTGTATTTGAATAGGACTGAAAAATCAATTAATTTTGGTGATTGGAAGACGTTCTATCTGTTTAAACTAGACGATAAAACGAGGAAGAGCTATAGAGACAGGATACACTTGACACACTATATGTATAGATAATGTAAGCCATCGCGCGTATGTACAAAAAAAATATTCTAACTGAACTAATGCAATGCTAAAACAATTAAACTAAATTGAGAAGATTTAATCATAAAGGAATCAAAGGGTATATGAAGGGAAAAATCCATTTTGATGCGTGGTAAACACAATTAATCCTAGAAATAATATAGAGAATTGAAAATATGCCCTAGTAAATTCGTTTTACATATTTTGCAATTATAAGCTGAAGGAAGATTCGTATAGTATTAACATCAAGAATGCATTGCGGCATAGAGAATAAGAAGACGGAACCCATGTTTTCTGAAATAATCGAGGTAAACTCAAATATTTTTTCAATTAAATTCAAAACATATTTATTACATATTATTACAAAACAGTAATGATGTTTATCATTTTATGTTAAATATGAAA
>NW_026017840.1:0-1408 GCF_020466585.1 Dendroctonus ponderosae
TCTTTAATTAGTCACAAGTGCCCACCTGCAGGGCGATTGAAAAACGAACCTCCAATACGTGTTCCATCGCATTTGAGGTTCGGTTTCAACGCGCGCTCCTCAAAACTTCAAATGTGTCTGCAAAGGTTCGTTTTTCAATCACCCTGCAGGTGGTCGTTTCCCTATAATTTTAGACTCAAATCCTGGAAAACTTTTTTGGCCAGAAGCAACGTCTGCTCTTGTGCATGTTTTCACTGCTTTAACGCTGATTCAATTAATCACCAGTTTCCAGATGAAGTTCAATAAACCGAGATTTTTTAGTGAATTATGACAACATTTATAGGCGCTAGCGTGTAGAAACATTGCGCCTGGTAAAAAACGAACAAAAATCAGCATCTAATCCAGAGCCAAAAGGCGCACAGCTTCCTTAACCGTAACTTGATGCCAACAGTTTATTATATATATATATTATTATTTTTTGACATTTAATTTCACTTATTTCGTGGGAAAACTCAAAAATTAACGAAAAATATCGGGTGTTCACTGTAAGGTTGATCTGTTTGATTATGAGCTGATTTTCCTTTGCTAGGACTCCTTTCAATGCCACAACGATACTCAGTGCATTCCCAACACGTACGTTTGTGATGGCGCAACCAATTGTGCTGATGGCTCAGACGAGAGCGCAGAAATGGGCGGACCGTGTGGGAACATAACATGCGGCGAACATTATATGAAGTGCGACAATACCACTTGCCTACGTGAGACTCAACACGCTCAGCCTGAGCCAACTGTTCTAGAAATTGAATTTTTAGCCCGCTATTGGATTTGCGACGGAGAGAGAGACTGTCGCGACGGCTCAGACGAAGATCCATCCGGCTGCGCCATAGACTGTCCAGCCAATGAATTCAATGTTTCAACTCAATTCAAGTGCAAGGAATCGAAACGTTGCATTCCGAAGGCTTGGGTTTGCGATCACGTACCCGATTGCTCTGATGAGAGCGATGAGTTCAATTGCAACCCTTCTGCTTGTGATAATGTCACCGATTTCACTTGCAAGGTAGAGTTCGTTTGGAAAATGTGTGTGTCTATGCGGCAGAAAACAAGCGCGGAAAATTCCTTATAGGTCTGGGTATCGCAAGGGATTTTTAGGTGTTGACACAGCGACACAGCGCGCCGCACGCGGTGCGGCGCATTCAGTGTTTTTTCCTTGGTTTTACTGAAGAAAGGTTGCGTTGTTTTAATGAAAGGCATGAATGAAGTGGCAACATGGTTTGTTCTTGTAAGCCTATTTGTCTCTCAAGTACTGTAATTTTCCAAATTTTGTCGATTGGACGCGAGGAAAGCATCGAGCTAATTGAAAAACTTGCTAGAAGTTTCAGATCCGAATTAATAGACATTTTCGGCACATTTTAAGCGTTGTTTGAGCGTT
>NW_026017841.1:0-1323 GCF_020466585.1 Dendroctonus ponderosae
TTGGACAGAGAGCGGCAACACTTCAAAAGCGCATCTCAACACACACATCTCTGTCGGGTGGTCAACCAGCGAGTTCATGGCACTGATACGAGGCAAAAACGCGATTTCGTTTGGGGAAAATCGCGCCTCCGGCTTGTAAATAAGATGTTAGACAGGCTCAGCTTTGTGGGCGTCAGCGTATTCTTGTTGCTTGTCTGCGTTCATATTTCATCCATGACAGAAATCTAATTCCGGGATATGCATCGACGTGTCAGCCGGAATCCAATGATGGGATAAGTTGGCACAAAGAGGAGTGCGGCGCTCGCTCGAGCACCATTCTGCCTGGTCACCAGGGCAATTTATTCGTTTAAGCGTTTAACAAACCGATAAATAAACAATCGAGTGTATATTTTGAGCGTCGCTCCGAAACTGAAGCTCGGGAATTTATTTGCTCCGCCGCCCTGGAAAGAGGTATATTTAATTAATGAATTAAAGGTCTTAGGAGAGATTTATTTCCCGTCTGCCATTAAATCGTTTCGCTAAATGTTGGACTGAATACGGAATATTCCCGGATTTTCTCTCTGGCAACTGTGTAGAGGTCCGGTTTTCCAAACCGGACTGATTATCAGCAAAGATCACACCCGGAAGCCACCCTGTATGTTCTGGGGCTTAAACAGGAAAAATGCTAATGAGACATTCAGCCCCGGGCTGTATCACTCACGTTAACTTTAACGTGCATGTTATCCGTCAAACACGTTATGTGGCTCCACCTGGTGTACTGTATCAGTAAAACCTTTATATTATAACAGGCGCACGCTATCCACGAACGTTATATGAAAAAATAGCGCTTCAGAATAACAGCATCAAATCACATGCCGCTATCGAACTTAACGTGCATCCCTCGAAGTTAACTTCGGGGAATAAATAAAACAATGGTGTTTAACCAGAGCGCAGTGTTGTCTTTTAGCTATAATTTGTTTTTAATTTAAAAGAAAAATATGTCTTTTGGTGGTCTTATAAGGTTAGCTTTATTAGAACAATTGGAAAATGGTCTTGAAAATAAAGTTTATTTTCCTCCACAAACTCTACTAAATTTTCAAATTGTTTGCCGGTTGTTTTCGTGCGTCTTCTGTGCATGCTCCATTGACAGTGTTTGAGATGATAGGTCAAGAACAATCAGCCCTGTGCTGTATCACTCACGTTAACTTTAACGTGCGTGTTATCCGTCAAATACGTTATGCGGCTCCACCTGGTGTGTTGTATCAGTAAAACCTTTATATTATAACAGGCGCACGCTATCGACGAACGTTATATGAAGAAATAGCGCTTCAGAATAACAGCATC
>NW_026017842.1:0-1464 GCF_020466585.1 Dendroctonus ponderosae
TGCCCTCAGCATTTCAAAAATGATGATTATGAGAGGAATTTGCAATTCGAACTTTTGGGGTACTTGCCAAAAGCAAACGCTATACTTTATTGCACATCTGGCAACTATGCTAGCCTACAAAATAAATAAATTTTTGTTACTTTTCATTTTCAAGTTTAAAACCTGCTGCAAAGCATTTTGTAAGTATAAAGAAGATTTATGAAAAAACAATTAAATGTGACAAAGACTAAATAAGCTATATTTCATCACATTTAGCAGACAGGGAAAAATCACGAAACGCAGTGACTTCCACTGACGTCACGCAAATCGACGCAAGATCCTACCTTGTATTCATTGTATCATGGCTGACAAGAGACTATTATTATGAATGTTGTGTAGCTAATTGTAAATCAGAAATAAAAAAAAACGTAAAAACCGGTTACAAACATTTATTGAGAAATGAAGTACACATTATGAGGTTATGAATGGAACAAGACATCGGATAAATGACCGCCTCGGCTTTGCTGGCGCAGACGTGCTCTTTTCATGAAATTTTCAAGGACTGTTGCGCATAAATTTGGGGGAATTCCAGAGATACATCGTTAAATTGCGTCTTTTAAGGCTTCAATCGTTGTTGGTTAGTTCACATAAGCTTGTGACCTTAAAAAACCCCGAAGAAAATGTCCAAAGGCGTTAAATCGCATGATCTGGCCGGCCAATGCCGATCTCCAAAACGAGAAATAACACCACCAAATGCTGTTGAGATCCATGTTTTGCAATTTTGGCACAAGAAAGTTGGTTAACATTTCACGATAACGAACACCACTGACGATTAATGCTTGACCAACTGCATTTTTGAAGAAAAATGGTTCGATGATGCCTTCAGCCCACAATGCAGACCAAAGAGTGACTCTTTTTGGATGCATCTGTTTCTGAGCGATCACTTAAGATGAAAATAGGCCTCGTTACTAAAGATGATTTTCATTGAAAAATCACCGTCCAATTGTCGTTGTACCAAAATCCAACCAACAAACGCTTTAGCTGTTGAGCCAATTCAACTCTGTACGCATAAACCTTTAAATCTTTTGTTAGAATTCGATGCATAGTGGTTGTGGAAACACCGATTTCCTGAGCGCTATGCCGACTTGATGTGGTTGGGCTTTCCTCAACATCTGCACGTTCTGCTGAGACATTTTCAGTCGAGCGACCAGGACGAACGCGTGTTTCTGTTTTCACTTCATTAACAGACCCAGTTTGATGAAATTTTCATTCCTCACAAATTTATAAGAATTTAAGGTGGTAATTCCAAGAAAACATAATGAAACATTGATCATGACAACACCGTCAATGAAGGGAATACGGAATAGTAACATAGTAAGGGGAAATGTCTACAAGGCGCAGTCGTAGGACCCTTAGCGGCCAGGCAAGCATGATTAATTCTACTGTTTGTAAAATTATGCATCGGTACCTACTTTTATCCCTACC
>NW_026017843.1:0-1573 GCF_020466585.1 Dendroctonus ponderosae
ATCGGGTGGGAACTGTTAGCTCCGGATAAATTTATTTGAGTAATATAGAAATTTTATTAATATTGCCCAATAAAATTATAACGTCGACGCATTTAAAAAGAAAAGTTCATATAAACTCTTGTACTTTTACGTGCCCTTACTTTTCTGCTGCGGGCACGCAAAATTTATTTTCGATAAATTTTTTTAATTTGTTAATCAAAACACCATATTTTCAGTATTTCATAAGGGTCTCAGGTTTTAGTAGTAAGAAGATTAACTTTTACACGCCCTTACTTTTCTGCTGCGGGCACGCAAAATTTATATTCAACCAATTTGGAATATACCGTAGATATACATTCATGTATATTACCGGAATATTTGTTTTCAACATACTAGGATATACTTTTTATGAACTTTGATGAATATACATGCATGTATATTCCACGAACATTCATGTTAGGAATGTTCACCTATGTATATTCCCAGGATATTCCTGCAATGTTCTGTATATTTTTTGAACATTCTGGGATATTCATAGAATATCAAATGCTATCTGGGGTATCTCATGTTTATATTTTTATATCAGTTTTACAAGTTATTTTGTACCGGTCCACGAACAGATATTGATTTCTCCCTATGGATTTTGCATATATCTAAAATGTATACTGGTCTATACAGTGTGTCCAGTATAAAATGATGCACATGGGGATATTGGAAAGCGTTAGAGTTACAGAGTAGACCAAATGGGGAAAAAGTTGCGCAATCAAGTGCCTATAAATAATCTGTCATCAACTTCTTTGAACTCCGAATAGCAACGGATATACAGGAAAAAAAAAGAAAAAAGTGCGTTTTATAAAATCGTTTATATCTTACTTATTATAAAAGATACAATAACGACATTTTCGGGGTAAGAAATGAGCGTGAATTTGAAAATAAAGTAAAAACTAATCTAGGCCCACTATATTCAATGAGGCCAAAGTCAACTCTTGTTTTTCTTATGGGCGGCATATTGAATTTCTGCATTTTTAAATTCCCCTTTAAATATGCTCTTCAACCATGTATAACATGTTTATGTTCGGTAAAGATAAATAGTTAAAATTAACAAAATTAAGATTTTATGGTAGTAGGCATTGATATTTCCATTAATTATTACTTTAAATTATTATTGATCATACATCGAACACTGCAAAAGAACAAGTAACATTTTAGGATTAAATTAGGTGTTCAAATAAGCCACCGTTTTCTCGCACGCACATCATACATCGTCTCATTACTGCTTCACAGGATTTTCTGATAATTTCTGGGGTAATTCTGTTAGCAGCTTCTATAACAGCGTGTCTCAGCTCCTCTTCGGTTTCGTATAACCTACAGTATACCACATTTTCAAGGAAACCCCATGCAAAAAAATCAAGCGGTGTTATGTCAGGGGATCTCGCAGGCCATCTTACTGGTCCCAGGTTGCCTATCCACTTGTTGGGAAAATCGTGATTTAAAAATTCTGTGATAATACGTCCATTATGTGGCGGCGCGCCGTCTTGTTGGAAATACAAGTTTTGCAGGGTAGCTACTGGAACATCCATAAGTGCTTCCGCTA
>NW_026017844.1:0-36355 GCF_020466585.1 Dendroctonus ponderosae
TGAACGCGGTTGCTTCAACAAAACATGAACCTTACATAGGAACAAATTCACAGCGGGTTTCATTAAAATCCATAGGACCATTCTCGCGATATTTCAAAAAACATATTTTGTTTTAAAGACTTTTGACCATTAATGGTAGAGGAACCGCCTATTTTTCTTAATAAAAGTTAGGTCATACTTATCTTCTTCATTTCAGTCGAAGAACGTCTCTGTGCCCTTTTGGTCATGTGCCTATGGGACACCCTGTATAATTGTTCTACAAAAAGAAACAAATGTCACAATATACTGGCATCTTCTGCGAATTTGATAAATTTGAAGTTAGTAGAAATATATACATTTCATTAATAAAAAGACGCAATAAAATTTTATTAAGGAAAACAAATCGCCGACGTTTATCCTTGTTAGTTTAAAATGAAATCAAGTAAATCCTTTGGAAACACCTAAAATAAAGCGGGGGCTTTCTCACCATTAAGCCAGAGATTTATCTTTCACTCTGCTAAAGGTAACATATTTTGTTCCTAATTTTTTTATCTGCAACTGATTCTATTGTTGAAAAGTATTTTTTAGCAGAGAATCTGTACATGCGCATTTTGTATTTGTGGGTTCCGTAGTGACATGGTATATTGTGCATATTACAGTTTCAATAGTCTTGTGCGACATATGTAACCAGTTTTGTACAATATAAAAGAAACAGTTAGTCAGCAAATACATACCGCCAGTTCGAATCAATAGATATGGGTCAACTAAAATAAAATAATATTTATAAATCTAATCATCCTAAATGGAAATCAACCGTCAGCAGCACTATATTGTTCACCACTTTGACGACCAACTCAGGTGCTTTAAACTACGTTTTTTATTAACTGACCAGCTTTAAACTCATTAGAGAACTCATTACAAAAAACTGATATTGCGCACATTTGAAACCTTTCTCCAGTTCCGCAACAAAAAGGTTTAAATCCAATCTCATACACTACTAAATATTGTAAACTAGTTAGTTACAAAATCTTTTGGTAGCATCGGTTGTGTTTAATATAAACGTGAACAAATATATGAATTGTAGAATAGAATATTCGGATTTATGGTTTTTTAATTTTATTGGTCTGAAATGTTATACAATTCACATCTATTGATAGTGTACATAAAATTTCCAGAAGCATGGACGCTTCATAATGTCCATAAGCTGTATTTTACATATTGATATTACTGCTGATAGTTAAATATCAATCCTTTTTTGATTAGTTTCTGTGCAATTAATCATATAACATTTATTACAGTTTGGTTGATTTGGATTATTTGCCTTTTTGATTTAAAGAGGCAATCGTGCGTTCTGTTTATATCATGATTCAAAATAATGCCTCTGCTTAAAGTCTATTACTATCACAGTACCTTATCCTTTCACTTGACTACAGACATGTCCAAACAGCTTTATCCGGATGACCAATTTAAATAATTAATTATGTTACGCATTTAGCAAAGCAGATTGACATTTTATTTTCATTGACGGCAACCAAGTTGCATTTAGCTATAATTAATAATAACCGGTTAATGTTGCAGGAGGAGACCTTTTATTGGGTTCAGTGATACATTGACACAATTATGAAAAACTTTACTGTAACTGCTTTTCACTTATTTTCCATTTAAGATTTAGAAGATTTTTAGTTAGATTTTTCTTTATGTAGATTGATTCGATTCTCTAAAGCATTTTGCCTATTGTCTGAATTTAGACCTTGCTATCTATGAACATCGAATAAGTTGCTTAAGTTCTGTATATTGCATGTTGTTATTTACTATTATTCGCAGAAGAAATTTTATAAGACTTGCAGATGGAATCCGTCGGTCCAAGTCAAATATTTACGATGTGTTGCAACACGCGCTATATTCATCGCAGCTGACTTTTCGTTTGTAATTTCTTCATCCTACACTATCATTTAGAATCCCTACATCATGACTTAATATTAACATAAGTAGCAAATTATTAACAACATACTTAATCCAATAATGCACGTCAGACCGATAAAACGTGACAAATCTGCATAGTTCGAGTACTTTGTCATGTAATTCCTCAACGACATCTTACTCCATCCCAAATGAGCTCATACAACATCTTAAGAAAGACTGGGAACAACTAATTTATATCGGCCTTGTTACGTCAGTTATCCGAGACTATACAAGAAGATCGTTAGATTACAGAATTTCAATGGTAAACGTCTAATTGAATTTACTGGTTACCGGAAGGATGCGGAAAATTTAACACCGTATGGATGCGATAACGACCACTATGAACCAGGTTAATCATGGTATTGTGTGCGCTAAATTGGGTTTTAGATTGTGTCCGAGATTATTTTATTTTCATTTTCATTATACTGTCTCCCGTACTCGTTTAACAATAACCGATCGTACTTTGAAATCGTGACACTACTGCGTACTACTGACGTGAATTAAAACTATCCATTTAATTTATTAATTACTTTTTACCATTTAATAAACTTGAAGTAAAAGCGACTACACCCTCTTAACAAAGATGAATGTTAATTGACATTGAAAGTAAAAAATGCCAAATGCATCACTTCTTCAGATTAGGCTTTTCAACTTTGAATAAAGAAAATGATACCTCGGCGGCAGCCACAAGAAAATAATACAAATCATCCTCATTCAAAAGTTTAATTTCGAGATTTGTTCAGAACATCGTGGTTTTATTTTATCTGGCTGGGAGCGCATTACAAGAGTTTGGGTGGGGTACAAATTAGTTCTGGTTAAATTTATACTGTCTTTTTTACTTTGCCATTTGTTTTAAGTTGAAAATTCCCGACAACACACGAAAGGAAGTTTTAATGAGTTCTTGTTTATGGTTGCATTAAAATTTTATTTTTTGCATTTCAAAAACGGTACAGATATGAGTGTATTATGGCGACCTGTTAATATTTACCAAACCTGGGAAAAATATGAATGTCTAATAGAATCTGTTTTCCGTTTTGAGCTGTGCTTTATTTATGAAGTATGTAGCATTAATTGTTTTCTGCTCTTCTTTTTTAAATAAATGCTGTAAAACATATATTCATTTAATTTGTGCAAGTAATTATAAAATTAAGTATTCCTTTCTGAGTGGGTAGGTCGCCAGGAAACATTTTTTGCAATTCCATTAATAAAATTTTCCATATTTTCTATTGAACGGTGACAGTTTAAAATTTGAGTCGAATTCCATTGTGCTAGTTTACTGATAAAACGAATTAATCTTTATCCAATTTGGCAATTTTTATTACGCTTGTGCAATTTTTTTATGATTTATTTCGTCTATTCTGGAGAGAAAAATTGTGGCAAAGTAATAACGAGCATCTCAATTTTACATTCCAATAAATTTTGGCACCAGCACCATAATATACAGAAGGAAAATAGCATGAAAGCCAGATACTAGTCGAAAAAATGCTGATAAGCCAAAACCTGTGACACCCTCTTGATTTAAATAACAGCCAGAGAAAATAATGTTCCTTCAATGTAATAAAGGGCGTAAGGCAGCCTTTTTTATTATGGCCTTTTGAGGAAAGTTATGACATCATTTAAAGTTATAGCCTCGTAAGGAGATTAATTGACTTTTGCTGAACAACACGAAAACAGTTTTCGGGGCAATTTGACGATTTATGTGGTTAATTTCTTTTACCGGTTAAACGAGAAAGTTTCAGTAATATTTAATTTTTAAAAGTAAAATAGAAAAGCTCTCAAAATGCTTTTTTTTGGTAAATGGCATGAATGCATGGACCAAGCAGTTGTGAGTCCAATCATCATGCTTGCTTATATCTTGAACTAATTACATATTGAAAGTGAGAAATATTTTAATTAGTTGGCTTCATGCACTTAGTTTTTGAGGATTTGATTTTCATTGATCACATTTTGGAATCATTGTTGTTTTTTTTTGCAGTTTTTTGAGAATTTGCGCCGTGTGGCATTCGTTTTTCTACAGAGCAAATGTGCCTAGGATTGAAATAATGACTGAAATATTTCTGGTACATAGTGCCTCATATTTGCGATAAGAAGAAAATCAAATAATGTATACTTTAAAAGGTTCATGAAATGAGCTTACAATGTTTACGCTTGGCTCAGTGATATATTTCGAAATATTTACCATTTTTCTAATGAAAGCTGTACATCATTATGCTCTTATTTTAGCTGCGCCCCAATGATGGAGAATAATTACTTCCATACAGTCGGCAAGCGTCAGCATCCAGGGTCAGTTCATGATGAAATATTGTTAATTAGTTATGTTTTTGATTAGGGAGATTGTATAATAAATTTAAATTACTAGTAATCAGCACCATATTAGATTGTTATATAATTAGAATGACAAAATAGTGCATCATCACATGTATAAAAGTTAATTTATCGTACGTTAATTAACGTTTTGATTCGGCAAGTTCATTTACTATTGTCAATTTTGAATTCTACTGCAAAATGTTTTATATTAAATTTGTAAATTGGCACTGGTAATTATTGCATATGAATCCGGGTGGACTAAAATGTTTACTTTTAATTAAATCAAGTTGAAATTTCTCAGGCTTACGGGAGGCTTGGATATGCGGTTTCAATATTTAAAACGTTTGGTATAGAAAATGTGCTAATATGAAATAATTAATTTTTGAAAACAATATTTTTGCATTTATTAAACTGCTGAAAAATTGGCAGTTCTCTAAATGCTAGTAAAGTATATTATATCAGTATTTTACTGAGGCCACCGCAAAAATTGACGGGTAGATTTTTATACAGTATAAGAAAGAAAAGTGCTTATATCAGTCATTGGTATTAATAAAATTGGTGGTGTAACTCTTTATTTAACTTTATACCATTGCTACATTAGCTGTGGAAAATGCTAAAAGATACATTGGCCATTGTTATCAAAGAACTGCAGCTATACTTTTATCTGAATCAGGTGCAAACATGGCGCACAGATAATGTGGCTCAACTTTATATCTATCGAACACTCAAAAAATAATCGACAAAAAAATGTATAGAGTATAACTCATGCAGCTAAACTGTCCAGTATATTATCGGAGATCAATCCAACACCATCCACCAGAAAAGAAACTTTACAGAACATTCCAAATCAAGATAATAAGTCTTCCTTTGCGGGCGGATTAAGCTGGAACGATTTTTCTGAGAATTTTGATTCGAATGAGCCTCAGCAAGTGATACGTAAGCAGATTATTGTTGACCTTTTTGTCATGCAGTGGCGGGCCTTCGACTTTCATCTTGTGTACGATAACGTCTTTTCTTGATCCTCGCTGGAAACTAGCCGGGAAAAGTATAAGGATGTGAAGAAAACCGGACTTGAAAAAGTTGTCCACACAGTCAGCTGACAGTCAGTGACAAACAAACAAACTGTCAGTGTGCGTGGCGAAAGTTTTTACTTTCCACACGGAATGAAGAAAATATAATTGAATAATTGGCGTAAATGTAAATTGTCATTGTCATGTCATTGTAATGAGTAAAAGTGATTCTTTAGCTATCGAATATAGTGGCGAAACTGTGTACTTTCCACCTCGGGATCACGAATAGTATGTTACGGTACAAGAGACGAAAGTTCTGCTACTGCTTGAAGTTCACGTTCTCGGCTTTGCCTCGGGCGCCCGACGCGATGTCTTTCGTCTCGCGTACCGTATACTATTTTTCTTGATCCTCGGTGGGAACTAGCCGGGAAAAGTATAATGTTTTCAAAAAATGGCTTTGAAAATGTCACAGTCAGAAACAAAGTCAAGCTGTCAGGGTGCGTGACGAAAGTTATTACTTTCCACACGGGATGAAGAAAATTTGCAATGGGTAAAAGTGATGCTTTCGCCACCGAAAACACTGGACAAAGTACGTACTTTTCACTAGGGGATAAAGAAACATTATTGACAAGCACATATTTAGTCATATTTATAAGCAGGAAATATGTTAAGTATATAAAAAATGGGAATACTAAATAACAAACTTCATTTTTTTGATCCCCAGGTGGAAAGTACACAGCCACTGTTACATTTGCGCCCATTATTCAATTTTTTTCGTCCCTTGTGGAAAGTAATAACGCCACGCACGCTGACAGTTTGTCTGTTTGTCACTGACTGTCAGCTGAATGTGTTGACCACTTTTTCAAAGCCGGTTTTTTTCACAATCTTATACTTTTCCCGGATAGTTTCCACTGAGGATCAAGAAAAATAATATACGGTACGCGAGACGAAAGTCGAATCCCGCCAGTGCGTGCATGACGCCCTCGGCTTCGCCGCGGGTGTCAACTTCAGGCAGGGGCAGAGCTTCGACTTTCGTCTCTTGTACCGTACGTAATATACTTTTGCTCCTTTAACCGATATCATTGGGAGCAAGTTGATGTTGCACTAGATTATTTGCATATGGCATGAATTAAGTAGAAGACGAAGGTTATAACAACCGTTTTCAAGAATTAGTTGACATTTATTGGGCGACCTGTTATTTTAAAAAGACAAAACTGGTAAAGCCCGCCTCTAACTGTATTGGAACATCTACATACCTGGTTTGAAATTCTAAAAGAATTATCTTTGATTCATTCAAATGTTAAAATTACTACTGTGTCAAGTTCACATTTGACTTTTGGTTAGGATTGGGTATATTTTTCACAAATATTTCATTAAATGTGCACTTCAGAAAAATTCAATCAGATCTTAAATAGCCAGGCTATTCCAAATCTAAAATATGAATTTATTTAAATGAGTCGAAATTCAAGCGAATTGTATTGTTTCCCACAGTATAACGATGGTTAAATACATTCGGAAGGGTTTCGCACTCACTTTCAGGTTACTGGTTACCACAGAAGACCTCTAAAAATTTTCCCGTATACAAATAATTACCAATTCTTTTCAAAACACAAAGTAAAGTAGCGGTTAGGTGACGACCAAAATCGGTTTCATATTAAATAAGGATCTTAACTTCTTATCCTCTCCTAGTATTCGTTTGATCTTCCAGCACACTTACCACTGAAAACTTGTTTCCAACCACATAGTAACTTAGTTTGAGGATTTTCAGATGAACCAAAATTAGTTACGTGCTAATAATAACACACCCTCTAGACGTCGCGCATGAAACTTTAAAAAAATTTGAACCAACATGTTTTGTTTCACCATTTTAGTTCGTAATGTTTAGACAACCATGGCATTGTGCTTTACATTTTTGTACGCACCCTGTTACAAAGCGTTTCTAACATTGAAATGAGTAAATATCATCCGTGATGTAACAAAGGTCCGTTATATACATTCAGAATAGAGTAAACGTAATTAATAAACAATGTTCGTTCCAATGTATGTTTGCATTAATATTTCAAACTTGTTTGCGGTCTTAAATGCTTCTTTGTTACTGTTTTAAAAGTGTTCACTGAATATTGAACAATTGCGTGCAATGTCGTTTGATTTCCAACAATTTTTTTTCTCAATTCAGTCTCTTCCGTACTTTCAAAAGGAACCCTGGAAAAAATTGTTCTATAGAGAAAGATTTTCAATAAGTTATGTCCATTTTTTGTGCATCTTGTATAGATTTCATAACAAGTAGGCCGATAAAATAGCACAGAACTTAGTAAAAATGATATAAGTGGATCCAGTCTAGTGTGCTATTATCAATTTTACACTTGGTCGAGTTACACACCTGACTTGTGTTCGCCCGCATCGAACTCCATTCTTCCAAGATCGTGCTATTTCCTAACTTTATTATATTCCTTGAGAGTTTTTTAAGGGTCGGCTACTATTATAAGAATAACCTATTTACCGTGTTTGCATTAATATAAGCAATTTGTTGTTAGACTCTGCTATTCTCTGAAACTGTCTTTGTATTGCATTCCAGGTCTCGTGCTGTCCTGCTTACAATAGAACACACATTCATGTTTATTTTCACTGTGCATTGGCGCTTTTGTTTCAATAGGTTTAGCATCTGCCAGTATTTGAAATGAGGAGATGTTACTATTTAATTTAAGTTCTGCTGCTTGCGAAGTTTTAACGCATATAACTGTAAATTGCATGGACAAGTAGCCGAAATCATGAACTCCACAAGGTTACCAAAGAGAACATTTCCTTTCCCAATCGTCGCAATTATATCGAATAGTTTCCATTTTGGCCAATTATGAATTGGAATGGATTTAACTACAAGTTTCCGCAATGCTCTTGCATTCCACTTTACAGTTGCTATTGGCCGTGCGTTATTCTATAAACTTGTCACATTTTCAGTTATTTTCAAACTTGATGAATAATTCAGCATTATTTAGACAATCCTAAACACTTGGAGATCCTAAAGTTGCCAATGGGAAAATCGATTTAATATTCCAATATAATGTTCAATTTTTTTACGAACATATATAGATACATATATGCCTCCAATATTGTATTTAGGTTCAACTTAACTCGGTTTAGTTAACATTTTGACCACTAGTATATTTATCGTCGTAGCATTTCATAACTAGTAAGAGGTTGTGACAATAGTTATTTAATAATACAACCTGAAAGTTTAATTTGCCGTTGATGCCCCAAGCCTGAATGTTTGAAAATTAACTTTTTTGTAAATCTTGCCGCTGAGTAGGACCGATTTATTTTAAGAAACAGAACAACAATCAAATTAACTGTTCCAAATATGTGTTATCTCAGGCTTGACAATATCAAAGCCGAAGAAAAAACTTTTGTTGCACCTTGTTATTTCGGTAAATATTTTTTTAAACCCGTAATTTCCCGAGTTCTGTTGAGGTTAGCTATACATGATACCTGAATCATACTTAGAACTCAACGAAGAATTGAGAACGAAACTTGAAATAAAAAATGTTCATCCATTTGAAAAAATAAAATTTTATGGTCCTACCTTTTTTGGATCACCGGGTGTAAAAACATTTAAAATAAAAAATGTATGAGTCCGAGCTTTTTTTCAAAAAAAGACACCGCTGATTTTTAAATGAATTTAGACATTATTTCTGGAACTTATTGTATATCAATAAAATGGTTAAGGTTAAAGTAGTACAGAAATATGAATTAAAATTATTACCCATACAATTTACCTTCAGCGATTTATTGTAAAGGTTTTGACCCTCTGGTTCCCGTGGCTAAGCATGTATAGATACTAGATAGATAGATGGATCGGTCATCCTGTAGAGTTACACATTTTGTTATTGTATATAGTTTTGTTATTTTAGTTTATTGGTGATTTAAGCGTCAATGAAGATCTGCTGAAAATGTGGATATGTGAGTAATTGTTTAAGAGAATAAAGAGGTTTTGTCCTAGGGATTGCTGCTAATAACCAAACTTGTTTTGCTAATTTTTTAAACACAGTTTATTAGTTTTTTTGATTAGTCACGATTATCTAATATGTTTTACTTCTTTTTCAAATTTTGTCTCCTATTTATTATATTTTAAAACGTTAAAATATTTTTTACATTGTTAGTTGGGAAACAATAATTTTATGAAAGGACCGACACATGGAAACAGTTTTATGATGAAAATATATTTTAGTTTAGTCCCAAGTCAACTAATTTTTCACATTTCTTAAATCTTCTGAAATATGATCTAATACTGCAAACATGCGGTTTAATAGTCTGAAGAACAAGCTTATGGCAACCACGAGTATACGTTTACCATGTTCAAATTGCAAAAAATTAATAAAAGTCAACGATTGGGTCGATAACCTTTTTCGGCAAGAAATAAAAATTATTTATATATAACATATGCATTGGAGGTAAAATGTTTATTATAACTACAGACTATATGTATTATTATAAGTCTTGAACTCCAAGCTGAAGAGATACTTGGATATGTAACTCTACAGATTTCTGTATTAATCAGCCTCATAGTTCTGTTATTTGTTTATAAACCAAATTCAATATTACGTGAGCTGAATCTGACATGAGCAAAATTCTTTTTTTGGTAGATAGCAGACATAAGGTCGAACCTAACTTTGACCAATTTTCCAAGCGCATTTAACCCAATTCCTATATATAAAACTACACAAATAGCAAATATTTATTTGTCTTGTAGAATTTCTGCTTAGTAAAGCGAGATTTAATCTTAAGTTACAAATAAATGTCGAACTTTCATGCAATCCTTTTCACATTTTATGAAAGGCTATTGATAATAATTACTAAATATCTGCTGATATTCTTAAGGAATGAATAGCAAAAGTAGGACATTTTCACTGCTTTCTTCTAACCTGTTGTACGATTGAAAACTCAATAGCGTGAAACTCAATTAAACGTATAAAAGTTTCGCAATTGGCTAGCTGATTTAATTCAAAGGTCGTTCAGCAAACTAAAAGTTTACAAAGGCCACACTTTTACAAACAGATTCTTTAAGATCAAAGTAGTTAGCTAAACTGGGCGAATGCTTCCTGTGCGAAGTTAGACGCAAAGTAGACTCCCTAGAGTGAAGGAAACCATTTATTTAGCTGAAGTTTTCTATACGAGCTTCATTATTGAAGACAAAGTTGCTACAGTTAGAATAAACTACCCAGTCAAGAAAGTATATTAACTGTTCAATGCATTTAGTTTGTTTTTGTTTGTTTATGTATTTACAGGGTGTCCTGTAAACACATGATGAAAAGGGTACTGCTATAATCTTTGGGTGAAAGGCAGACGATCTGACCTAACTTGTTTTTGGAAAAAATGTGTGGCTCCTCAGGTCTTGATTGCCAGTTCTTAAAAAATTTTTTTTAGGCATGATATGGATTTTATTGAGACTCGCTGCGAAATTTTTCTTCCATTTGACTCACATTTTGATAAATAACCCGAGTTCTTCCGCTTACGGCAAGTAGTAACTGCTTGGATGTTTCGATATAAAAACTACCAGAAATTTTTGTTAGTAGCTGGAATCAACTGGTTGTTGTGGAGTTGATATACTGTCAAATTTCGGAATATTCATAGTGTTTGCGCAAAAAAAATATTTCAACATCCTGTTCTCGAAAGCCAGAAACCTGGAAAACCTATTTGGCCGATTCAGAAAGTTGTACAGGAAAGGAAATTATAAACCTAAGTCACCACTACATAAACTCAAAATATTTCACCTTAACGAACCTCAAAAGTTTCGTTGATTTACAGATATCTTAGAATCATATATATGATTGCGAAGTTTTTATATACATACATATGCCAATAAGACTGAGTTAAGACTGCGCAAATATTGTAACGCAAAATGTCTATTTCGATTAAAAAATTTAACGGACGCGTAAAATGCATTACCCAAAAAAATATGTCTAAAATTTTTTATTTCGTTTGTAGTTAAGGGCATTAAGTTAAGGAAACATCTTTGCTAACAAAAGTCTCAATATACCATCCCTCCAAAGAAATGGCAGAAAATAAATCACATTATATTCAACATACATACCAAGTAGATACCTGCCCAATTAGATATTCAGCAAATTAATTAGTTTTTGAAATCAAAACAAACACAACTTGCATGCAATATTTGATTTCGCTGCAGAAGCAGTGATTACAAATAAATAAGTTAATTTGAGAAGAACTCTATTGGAAATTCATTTTATTTACTTTTAATGAAAACCGAAAAACACGAAGTTGAAAGCCAAATATATTAAAACACAACATCTGCTTTCAACTTTATTTTATTACTACGTTATAAATCGAGCAAAATCAACGAGCGGTAATTTCCATATTTCACAAAAAGTTTTGTCAATAAATCTCAGCCAATATTTTTTTTTGTCGGATAAAGCTAGGGTTATAAATTACGCTGTTCTAAAAATTCAAGAGTTTAATTTAACTATCAAAATGACCCCATATTTAATCGAAGCCATAACTAGAACAATGTTATATGAAAAAGTGATGCAAGCAATACTACATTCACTAAGCATGATTAATACGACGCTTTAGTGATACATTTAGAGAATATATATTTTTTATTATTAACTATCTACAATATGCCTGCTTCATAGCATAAAGATGATGTGTTGCTTGGATTTATTCAAATGTAACAGGGTGCGTTACAATAAACAACCTCTGGGTTGGTCTTCAATTGGATGTGTATGTAAGAACGTGATTCTGATTATCCTGGCTGGAATCCATTGAACATGTCGGATGGTGCAAGATTCTTAAGCCTCTTGATCGGTATTTTTTGGAGTAGGTTGACTGTTAGTGGACTTGGATGTTAACCTATTCGCTGGTGGCATTTTTCAGTGAATCGCTGTATTTCTTCTCTTATGGTTGGGATATTTAGGTCCCCATGCAGAGTGTAGTTTCTCACGTACCATGGGGCGTCTGTCATGTATCGTAAGGTTTTTGATTTTAATATTTTTAGTATTTCGATGTTGCTGTTGCTAGCAGTGTATTTTTTAACCCTTAAGTCTAATTATTTTCTTTTTTTCTGTATTTGAGTTTTCCATGTTGGTGGTCGGTCCAGGTGCATGCGCAGGTATTTTGCATGGTCTGTTGTTGTAATGAGGGTGCTGTTTATTGTAATTGGAGGACACTCCCATCTCTTCATTGTGAATAGGACCTGTACGCACTTGTCCTCGTTTACTCGTATGCGCCACTTGGTTAGCCATTCTTCCATTTTGTTGATTGCTGTTTGCAGTTTTTCTGATGCGATAATTGGGTTGTGGTCTGATGTTAGTTAGCAGTATCATCAGCGACTGTGGCTGTTATGACATTTTCATCCTGTGGTAGTTCAGCTGTGTATACGGGCTGTCCCACCGAAATGTAAACCGAAACTGTGAACTGTAATTAGGAGAAATTTGAAAATTGGACTGTGTGTCGAAGTTATTGGAGGCAAGGGGTCTAAAATATTTTCAAGTTGGCCACATTTTCGGTTATACCGGAAGTAGGAGTCAATTTGCTCATTTGAAATAGAATACCCTATATATTATTACATTTTTCAATTCTACCCCAAATTTTAAATATATTTCAGGTATAATATCCTATACCTAAGTTTAACTGTTTTCGATCTATTTGAAATTTTATGTAAAAAATTACAGTTGCATCCACTCGAATTTAACTTTTTATATGAGGTAATACGTATTACTTAATTTGAGTCGCATTTCTTGCTGGAAACTATTAATAGAAAGTGTTAAAAAATTACATTTCACTTGAAATAAGTAAATTGACACTTACTTCCGGTATAACCGGAAGTGTGGTCATCTTGAACATATTTTAGACCGCTTGCCCCCAATGACTGCAGCACACAGCTCAATTTTAAATTTTCTCCCGATTAAAATTTGCCAAATATTGATCGCGGCGGTTCCCGGTGGGACACACTGTATAGTATAGAGGAGTGGTCCAAGAACTGTTCCTTGTAGCACTCCGGATTCTATTTTGAAGGGTGACGAAAGTTCATTATTGATTATTGACCTGAACCGTTCGGTTGTTTAGATATGTTTTGATCAGCAGGTAGAATTCAGGATGTTGTGTTTTTATTTTGTATAGTCGGCCAGTGTGCCAAACTTTATAGAATGCTTGGAGAACATTAATAACTGACGGTAGGGCAGTACGTTTTCCTATTTGCCTTGTTTAGTTGTCTAATATTATATGATGCTAATGCCCAACGTTATGTGTTTGTAATTTGAACATAAACATGAACAGAATTTATTTAGGGTACGCACATTTGATTTTTAAATCCAGCGTTAGCTCCATTCCAATCTCGTACTGCTGCCTTCTATTTAGAAACGGCGGAGAGTATCGAACATATTTGGTTAATGTGTCTGATGATGGATTCAAAAAGTCAAAATCCAATAACTAAAATATTTAATAACAAAAGAACTGTCAAAGGAATATCGTAGAAGAATCTTCGAATACCTATATTAAATTTTTTAATCAATCATGCTTACGACAGCAGTAAACATATCACTAAAATATGTCTATTCTGCGATAAAAAATGTGAATCTAAGACTGGAGCATTTTAATAAAAATAAAAATTAAACACCAAATTATATTTTATTGTGCTCAGTTCTTATCAAGCTTGAAATTTTAATATAGATTCTGAATTCTATTTGACATACTTGAAAATATATTGAAATATGTAAACGAAATAAAATGTATGGGCAATTGAGCATACTTTGAAACTCGGAACATAATAAAGTCTGATGCGTATACATTTTGAGTCATTCATTTCCAAAACATATTCGTAACGAAAAATTGTGTCAAAGCAACGATTTGAAATCATTTCCGTTAATAAAACACATATGGCTAATAAACCAGAGGCAATAAAGGAATTTCTTTCCCTATTGTAAAACAGGAGTTGTGAAAGAATACACATTTACACTATTTGTGTTGCATATTAAAATATGCAAAATATTAAATAAAAAATAGAAAAGTCGTTAAAGCGTGTGGATTTAATTATCATTGTTTTATCGGGCTTTGCTAAGTCAAACACGTACAAAAACTTTATTGTTTTTTGATTATTTTGACTATTCAGACAGTTATGTTTTATGCTAGTTTTGCTTTGCAAGGTTTCTTTCTTTGATAGCGTTATTCGCAGTTTTTATTTTTGTTTGGGATTAAAAAAGTTATTACGATTCATAAACCATCCCAGATTAGTTATTGAGTTTAAGCTTGTCCATAAACTTCTGGGCAATCTTACAACTGATGGTGAGCATTTTGGATTTACCTCAATAAAAGTTTTATTCATATATGTATATACTATATATAGAGGTTACTACCAGGCATATATGACGGTTACATCTATACCTATCCACCCATGAAATAGTTATAGGTTTGAATTAGCAAACATTGCAGTCTCAAAGTTTTCCACTGATTTTATTTGGAGTGAGCATGTATTACCTCTTTTTATAAATCAAACGGCTCAGGTCAAGGTAAATGCTTGTTTTCCTTTTACCACAAGTTTAGCGAATGTGAAAAAATACTTTATAAACATGTTTTTCTCTGACCATCGATTTATCGGTTGGTTAGTTTTTTAGTTGATATACTTTCCGAAACCAGTATACACAATATTTCCCATCCAGTGTACACGATATTGGAGCCTGAATTTGACTGTCAGAATTGAACCTGATATTTTGCATAATCTGGGGAAAAGCTATCGGGAAATTGGATCACATCAGTTGCGCTTAAAGTCTTCTGCTGCTAGGTACATTATTAGTGGTTCTGTTACTTCTTTTATATCTGTGTTAATTAAAAATAATTTTACAAATTTTTAGCTATAAATCTTTGACAAAATTTTATGAATTTTAAGTCGTGTCACCAGCAGGGAACCTCAGAAGGTATCTCGAATAGAATACATTCATTAGTTGGGTTCAGCTGCAAGTGATATTCTCAAATGTATTTTAATACTTTAAATGTATTTAAATTAAATTGTCTGAAAAGACAAAATATATCATTATTTGCTAACCATTTATACTCTATAAATTTTTGTTTGCGAAATCTACGCAATTAGTACCAAAATTGTATTTTTAGTTTTTTTTACGAATTCATGCTAGAAACATAAACGGTACGGTAACGAATAGAATGTAATATTTTGTTTTATTTCTAAAAAGGCTTCGTCTATTTCAGGTCAAGATCTGTTTGGTGTTGATTATCACACAATTTTTTTAAAATAAATAAATTTAAGTTAATTGCTATACCTAGTCTAAACTAAAAGTTTTTAAATTGATATCTAAATTAATAATATTTTCATAATGCCTTTCAGAAACTTCTAGACTGCATTATATTATTTTCCGGCCTTTACTTTACTTCACTCATTTTTTATCCTATGCTGATACCACTATCTATAACCAAAGATTGCAAATGTTCAAACATAGAAAAATATATACACACAATATTCACACGAGAAAAATTACCTACTCTTCAGAGGTTGGTTGAGGGTCTGCTTAATAAACGTGTTTTATCTTCTGTCTTAGATTAAAGTGTTTTCAAAATACTTCAGCAACGAAATATTCAGAAAGAATATTTTGCAGAACTATAGCCGAAATTAGTGGTCACAACAAATAATTTACTTTCTCGCAATAGTTAATTAATTAAAACTTTTCCTGTATTTCCCTAGTTGCTGATGCCGTTTAACTTGCTTTGTGCGTAACTTCGATGTTTGTAGGGTTTATCGTTTAGTTAGGATTCCCTGTTGAAATTAATTAAATTATTTCTCACTTTTTACATACACGTTTCTTGCGCTTCCTTATTTTAGTCAGCTTAGGGATATGTTAATTCGATGATTTCTCATATGGTGCTGGATAATTTATCAGATACAGGCTTTATCCACAGGATATACGTCGGTGCGAATTTTAAATGTGTTTTTTTTCAATTTGTCTAAAATTACAAGTATAAATAGTTAACAGAAAAACCCGGTTAATTAATATCTATCGTGTCTCCCACGACTGTTTTTGTCAGCCTAAATGAAACTTTCCATTCATTGTAACTTTGGTGTTCAATGGATGTATTATGTTAGTTTCTACTTCGTCAAAATGAAGTAGTCTCCTGTGTATAATACGAATTGTTTCACTTGCATTTTTCACTCATCACTTACACTTTTCATTTTTATAGAAATTCAAAAATGATGAAAGCTTAATGGACACACGTGAAATCCAAAAGGTTTTTCATTGATTAATGTACACTATTCATTGGTCTAACAGACTACAATGTAACTAATGAGCTATTTTGTAGAACGTTAGATCAATCATTCATCCGATACTGGTGTATTACTGTTTTTAACTGCTGTATTTTGTTTTCAGGTAAGAAACATTCCGAATTTTCATCACATACAACCTGCGTGATTGTTTCCTGCTTCATCTGCTGGTATGTTTTATCAACAGGAGTTGCTTTAATTCAGGAAATTTACTGAAACTTAATTGCTAACAACAAATATATTTAGCTAACAAAAATACATAGAGCAAACGCAAAGTCATATGTAATACGAAGAACATTAATATTATAACTAATTTTTCGGTCTTTCAATGATTACAACCAAACATTTTTTGCATATCAACGAGTAGCGAAATGCATATTTCAGCAAATTTTCCCGGACAATGTCATAAGTTTTTTTTAAATAATCCTCCTGTATTGCTTGTTTTTCGTAGACAAATGGAACAAGCCATACCTATTTACGCAGTATTTATTTGATAATCATTGATTTTATTTTACTAGTCATTGAAAAATAGAAAAAGCTGTTACTGTATAACACAAGCAACTGTTTGAATAACAATGTATTGATTGCCTTCTAATAAATTTTGTCACATTGGTGTAGCCTTTGGTATAATTTTATGCATAGTCTGCATAAGTGGCCATATAATTGTAGCTAAAACATTCTGATTTGATGTTTACAGAATAAATCAGGTAAATTTATTAAAAGCTGTGCAGCGCAATATGTCACGAGAGATCATTAAGAATATCATATTTGGACAAAGTTTAATTGTGTTCAATTTTGAGTCACTGTGTACGACGGTATGTAAGGTAATATAATTTTAATTAAAAATAAAAGAGCTTTTGGTATGGTCGCTGTAGAACAAGCGCAACAAAATTAAATTAGTTCAAAGAAAATCATAGAATTTCCGAATTTGTATTTTCCATTGCTATTCGCATTTGCTTGAGCTTGGCTACTAAATTCACTGTTCAATTTGGAATTTCGATTTTATTAGAACAATGCTCTTTTTGCAAATCTAGATCAACATGCACCCGGATTGCCTCTTTTACATTGCAATGTTCAAGTCCTTTCATCTTTATTTCGTAAAATCGGGATTGGATAAATACTATACCGTCCAAACATGTATGCTCTTATGCATTCTGTGAATTCTAGTTTAACATTCAGTTTCCTTTTGTTAAAAAATATATTGTTAATAGTCGTGCACAAAGTGAAAAAAACCGGTGTACATAAAACTTTTACTAGATTTTTTCGATAGGAAACGTGTACTTTTAATCAATCTGAAAATTAAACAGAACTGCGATGCATGTTCTATCGTGAGTATGAGAGTTAATTTTATTGAGTCTGTTCCTTAATTTGGTTTGAACCGGAGGATTTAAGAACTATTCTCCTTTTAACGGAAAATATCACTTTTGTGGAATATTGGTCAGGGTAACATTGAATAAGCAAATTAAGAGCAGAATATTGCTACCAGAAAAACGATGTAGGCACTTTATTCACTGTGGGTAATATAACTGTTCTTACATCGCTAAAACATACAGGCCGTTACGGAGTTTACGTTGAAAGTAAAATTTGGGTTAGGGAACTTTGCCGCTGCTTTGTCAAATTTTAATTAAACATTTGACTTCTACCTTCCATAGTTAGAAAGAAGATAAATTTAATCTGCCTTGTGGAAGTTGCTTATTTGTCTGAGCCATACGTACACTATCAGACAAAAGTAAAGTACAAGCAACAATATTCGTTTTGCCAATGTCTACACTATACCTACACTAAAATTGTTAAGGTGAAGGTAGCAGGTCTGGGATACTGATGAAACCGTCACTCTTTAATTATTGGCCGACGCTTCAACCTTTCTTGGCGTCTTCTTCAAGACTCAAATTATGTGTCAACATTATGTCTTAGCAGATTCATTATAATAAATGCATCATAATTATCATAATCTCAGTTTGCAGTGCAGAGTTTACCGGACTAACACTAGTGTTGTTGTCTCACACCTGCTTCCTTCCAGCAGTTTTCCAATTGAGACTCAAAAGCGAAACGAAATTGTTAACTTTAATTATTCTTTCGAACATATTTTGGGTGCTCGAAATGAAGTTCAAAAATATAAATAATATTCATCATATGAAGCGACGAGAATGGGGGCGACAAAAGTAGAGCAACAAATTGCTATCAATAGAGTTACGTGTTGACAATGAGGCGGCCTTGAAGCAATAAACTTTCGAATTACATTCTGTGGAAGATTGGTCCAAACTTCGCAAATTTTATTTATCAACAAATCTTTATTAGGAAACATTTGCGTTCAAATGCGACCATCCACTTCCTCCTAAATATTTTCAATAGGGTTTAAATCTGGGCATTGGACAGGTTACTCTACAACTCGAATATTGTTTGTAACAAACTACTGTTGAACGATTTGTCGGGAGTGCTCTGGATCATTGTCCTGTATAAGGAAGCATGGTATTTTGTATTATATCCTTATAAACAAATCGGCCCATCGTGTAATTAATTAAGTGTACAGGGCCTACTCCAATCCATAAGGAATAAACCCATAAAAGCACTGCTATTCATTCCCATATTTAATAGCATATAAATATTGGGTTCTATGAGCAATTAATGTTACAAATTTGGGACTAAACCTTGTGTTGATTAGTCGCCTCGAAGGTCTGATTCCATCAGAACTAAATAGTTTGTACCATCACTAAATATTTTTCTTTTTTCCAGTCATTGACTTATTTTTAAATGGCGGCGTGCAAATGTCAATCTTGCTTTTCTATTTCTTCACGAAATTAACAGTTTTTAAATGGCCGTCTGTTATATACCGTTGCTTCTACCAATCTTCTTTAAACTGTTCTTATGTCAACTGTAATTTGTATAATTTTGGCAATAATTCTTTGTGCAGGATTCCAAGGATCATTTTGAGCAATTCTTTTAATGCGTCTGTCTGTCAATAATGTCTTTTTTGCCCTTTCTGCCAACTGTTATACTCGCGTGAAGGTAGTTGCTTGTTTAGCACCTTCTATGAATGCATTTACCATTCATTGCTTCAAGTCTTTTGAAATGAAACGTCCTCTTTGCATTGCAAATTTAGTATCGAATATGTTCAAAAGGTATAAAACTAACTTCACACTGCATTTTCGAACAAGTTATTTTACTTTGGACGCGTTAATATTCAGCAAACAAAAGCAAATGTTCACTTGTTTTATTCGACTTTTGTTTGACGAAATTGTTTAAGAGTAAATATATAGACCAAATGCTTCAATTTTATGCATAGTTGTTATCACTAATATCATATCAATAGAAAGTCATTAAGTTGGCCAATTGTAACCAACCAATTATGCTAGTCAACATGCAAGCTATTTGGAAGGTTAGACAAATAGAATATCAATTTATGTGGAGTTACATCGCTCGAAATGTAGGAGTACTTTATGGTCATGGTCAAAATTTGGCCATGTTATGATATCCTAAGTGAATTTGTGTATTTCTAGCAACGAACAATTACATACTTTGTAAATTATTGGAAATATTCATATCTGCACTGGATAATAATCGTATTACGTACTAATGCTTTGAAAGTTCTATTCTAGGAAAAATAGTTTCGATTATTAGGTTTTAAATGAAGCAAAAAAATTTAAAAATATATATTGCCATGCGATTCATTAATCCTGTGCTAAATTTAACCAGAACTTGTCTCTCAACTCAACTGTTGTATAAAGAACACGTTTTGCAGTCGAGTCAATCGTCCAAAGTTTTTTCAATCTCGTTTCAATTTTAAGTGTTTAAATGGTACACAAATCGAAATACTGTAAGCGAAAAACATAGCAAAATTATCGTATTTCTTAGGAATGAAATGATACTGAAATTTGAAATTTTCATCTAATTGTAGTGTTTGTATACTGGATAACAATTTAGAGAAATTGGAATCTCGTACGGCGAAAGAGGTGAATTGAATTATGACAAAGTTATGCGTTTTGATATTCACTGCAGGTTGATTGTTGATAGCAGTGAAGTTGATTCTAATGAATATAGTAGACATTCAGCGCTACTAAAGATGAAGGACCTCTGTTTGCTACTGAAGTCGGTTCTTGACACAATTACAAGATTGCTCTTGAAGCACAAAGACAATTTTTATTAAGTAATTGAACAAGCAAAAACTTAAAGAAAGCGAAAAAATACGTAATTTTCCAATAGTTTCCTTCCTGTGTTATAAAGCATAGTGCTAATTCAGTGGACTTATTTTAATTGCTTGAAATATACAAATACATATATTAGATACAAAAATACCTAACTATGGAGGAATATTTATTTCTTTCAACCTTTGACTGAAATTTAATGTCTGTAATACCAGGTAGAAACAGATAGTACTGCAAATTTCCTTAAAAATATTCAACCTATTTAAACTCTAGCAAAGTATCAACGTTTTATGCGGATATATTCCTCCTCCAGTCGGTGATTTGACCTCACTCTCTTCTGATATACGAAACCAAATCTGCTAGAACGTGAGTAGAAAAATATTTCAACATTGACTTTAGAAAATCCTATTTTCTAAACAATTTACCAGTTCTTGAGTATCGTCCGTTGTAGCCAGTGTCTATATAATGTGCATGGCAAGAACCGTAATAGAATTTATTTGTATCTACTTATCAAGCGCATCTCTCCCTTGATATACGTATGTATACGGTTTATTTATAAATGTAATTAATTCAAACTGAAAATTGTGCTAATAATTACACTACTATTATCCATTAAATGTTAATTATACATAGTTAATAGCCTATGTGGTTTGTGCCATATTATGAGTTGATCACTAAATAACAGTGGAGTTGATAAACTTTAAAATTGTATCTGCATCGGTAAAGACTCAACATAAATTTATTATCCACACCAATTCATATTTAATGCCAGTGGAGGATGGGCAACATTCAGTAATTCATTGAACCTAAATATGTTGAGTAAATATAGCAGAATGTATTTGTAATATGCTAATAATGGACAAAGTAAAATATGCAATTGAATTCAACCGACGTATTTAATTGGATGATCCTGACGTCGGCAAATTAAAAATGGAATAAATAATAACATGCTAGCTGATTCATCGGAAACAGTAAATAGAGTTTGGCCTAAAAATGGTTTTCGGGTAATTTTAAAATTTAAACTTTTTTAAACAATTCTAAAGATATGTCGGAACCATCATAATAAACATTACATTTAGCTACAAATGAGAATTTGGCTCTCTAGCTTGTTTTAGTGCTTCAAGTTTCGCATAAGCCAATTTCGAGTAAAGCAAGCAATATAAGACCAACTTTTAACTTAAATGTTCAGTCGCATCTCCAACACAAATAACTAAAAACGAATAAATCACTCGTAAAGCCTACGCTGTATATATTTCCACATCAAAACTTCCATTTAATATTTTAAATTTCTCTAAACAGAAATAGTTATTATGTTTCCTATTATGAAGCGGGATAACTTATTGACTTATTTTGTATTTATAACTGAATATTCACAACCAGTTCCTAGTTGAATTAACATGCCACTCAAAAATTTATTGCGGCAATTTTTGCATAAAATAGTAAAAGCTTTTAAGGCGCTTGGATGATTTTACTGTACGGAAAATATTTTTAGTATTATTTTTATTAGTTATATATTGGTGAATTAGATATTTCAAAAATACATATTTTCGGTTAAAAAATGACTTTGCGCGCATTTGTTCCTAAAAGATACAGGTTTTACATTTCAAAAATGGCTCGTCCAAAAATCATGTTACGATAAAACTGGAAATAGTGCGTGATTTATTTTTATCTTCAAACCTCCACTGGTAGGAACTCTAAATAAACATTTCACATTTAATTTCAAACAGATAATATTCTGCTACTTCGGCCCACTCTATGTAGTTAGATTTTTGTCCTAATAACTAGTTGACCATTAAGATCGCTTAACATTTTTAATGTCATTCTACGAACTTTACATAAATATCCAAAATTTGTATTATTAGGGCATTTATAAATAGATGTATATATTACAATAACAATTAGTTGCCTGCTTGATTCGATTTATGAAGCACTAATTTAAGCAGCAAATTGTGGAAATGAGCAAATACTTCATATAGTTATTTCTCCCCTAAGAGAGGTTTCTCAGATTAAATCTAGATCCATTTGTTACATTTCAGTCATGTATAGTGATGCTAAACCATTCGGTATGATAAATAGGGTTGTTTAATATTAAAATCGTCAGAAATTTATTTTTATTTCAGTGTATTTTTGTTTTAATAATCGCTCCTGAGCTAGTAATATGCAACGCAAACTTTGCAAGCGATTTGCTCTGCTTCCAATTAGAAATCTCGGCTTGCGAAACTTAATTACAATTTTCAATGAATATTTTATTTAGGTTAATAATTCCAAGAGACTTGGTCAATTTCAGTTTCGGGCCATTTATTTTGTAGCTCCTAGACCATGGTTATCTAAGACAAGCAGAGCGCTTTTATAATTCCTAATTTTTGCTTGTTACTAGCAATATATTATTACAGTTATATCCAAATTTGACTTCTTAACAGGATTGCGAAAATTACGGGCCAAAATGTTCATCAATTAAAACTTTTACTAAGATGACAATCATTCTTGTGGCCTCCGTAGGACACAACACAACCTTGAATATCAACTATCCCACTTTTATATTAATTATTTGTGTTTCTATAAATGTTGTATATTTTTTTATTAAAATCGCCACTTTCATAATGTTAACAGAACACATATTTATAGCGACTTCAAGATATTTAATTCATAGGACCTATTCGATGAGTTTCAATGGAACTGTGATATCTGATGACTTATTATACTAATATCTTGTATGGTATTTTACTCCTGTATTTTAAATTTTAGTCAACTGATCGATTTATTTTATTGTTCGTAAAGAAATAGCTAGAAAAGAAGAGATGGAAAAACAACTGAAATGGTTTGCTAATTTCGAATTATGTTAAAACTATATGTTTTAATTAATGTAAGTTGGTTTATTGCTGCAGGCAGCATGTATGTTATATGGGAAACCAGCACTAAAAATTTGGAAATATAGCTAAAACATATCTCTCTGAAAAACTTCGCCACTTTCCATGAAATCCAGATTTTTCAAGTTATCTTAAAAATTTATATTATGTGAGAAAATCGTGTTGTTTTTGACAATTTTCTAGGCTAATGCTTACTGAACTGCTTTATTAACTGGTTTGTTGTTTACTTGATTTTAAAGACTTACTAGACTATTTTTACCTTCCAACTGTTGTAAGTTGTATTTCCAACTATCTTTTAAAAAATATTATATCACTAGTGCTAGATAAATTTCATGTTTGCAGTTACTATTATACGCTCTTGTTAAAGATAATCTCCCGCTAAATATAATCCGAAGCACTAGGTATAGAACGCCTTATGTCTCGCGGATTGAAGTATTTAAGATCTAATCTTCTCCATCCACATGTAAAATACCTTTCTTGACTTTAGCTCTTTTGCATTGGATACCCGTCCTTAAAACTGCAAAAAAATATCTGGATGCCATCACCCGTAATTACGTCTAAAGTCTTCGGAACTTCGAAAAGCTGCTCCATAAATAATAAGGGGAGTGTTGCACGTAATTTTCAACCGGCTAATTTTAAGGAAATGCGGTAGATAAATTGGGCCTTAAATCACATTGTTCTTACTCCTTAGATTCCAAATGTTAGCGTAGTTTTTTTGCATTTTTTGCTGAAAAAATATTTGTCATTTGATTAGAAAAATTGCTATGCAGCTCGTTCAAACAATGGCAAATGAATCCAAACTTCGGCTCAAATTAAATGTGGAAAAATTGGTATTGGAATTTATAACTTGTAAATATCCCTAACGGGCATGAAACATAACCTCCTGTTTTTATATACAACTTTTCTTAACCAAACTCAGAGGATATTGTACGAATGGCCCGGAAAATGAAGTTCATAGAAAGATAATTATTCCCATTTTCATTTATGTTAACTTCTTTGTGCTCGCTTATTTCGCAAATGCTTAATTCGATTTGTTGAGTGTTTAAGAAACGGAAGAAAGGGTGGTTTCCCATTTTTAACGTCAAGTGTCCAACTCCAGTGCAGCTAGTGCAGGTTTATTAAATAATAGTCTCTAAGAGCTATCTGAAAGTGTGCAAGGAAAGATGAACAAACATAGCTACAAAGTTTCAATTTAAGATATAAACTAAATTATGGTATGGCTTGATAATGGAGAAGTTTTGGTCGTATTTTCCGTTTTAAAGTTTAATTCGGGTCTCATCAAACTTAATAATTGCCTTTTCATAGTCAGTCTGTTTGAGTTTAGGTTAAATTAAAATTACTAGTCAAGCCTACATCCACTTCAATAAGACCCTTATGAATTATCCCTGTAAGTTGGATATTTCAACCGGAATGGCAACGCCTTGCCTGCGCCCTAGCTCTAACCAACAGGGCTCTAATTTGTCAGTGTAGCTTTCGCGGTTGCTCAGCTCTAACCTCTGTGACGCGAAACTTTATCATACGAAAACTTCGTGACGCTCCTCAATCCCGACTTTTTGCCTGCGATCTTCTTAATTGGTATCATGGGCTTCATTGTTTAAAAAAATATTTTTACAAGTTGTTTGGTTGATGATTATGTTTCGAATGGCATGATGCAAGTTAAAAGTCAAAACTGTTCAATTCAAGTAATTTTCTTTAATTTTTTTCCATACACATTAAAATACATTATTTCAAAGCACTTATTTTTGCGCAGCATAACTGAAATTTTCAAATCCTAAGTATTCATCCAAATGACTGAAATGCCAGCTTTGACTTTATTATTTTTTCATTCAACATTTTTTTATGTAGTAAAAATCTCAAAAGTAAATTGTATTGCTAATCATTTTTCTTCATAAGTACATAAATTGTTAATCGAATGCACTGTTAAAATAATTTTAAAACTTCCTGACCACTATTGAACAATTAAATTAACTTCAAAACATAAACTGCTTTGCTATCGGGATTAGGATTTTCACTTTAGTCAGTGTAAGTTTCCCATTATTGGAATTTTCTCCAAGGGACACTATAACGTTTTACCGATTTTATCGCAGAAATTGCTATTGTAAAACCGTAATCCGAATAAAGATTTCTAAAGATTTCCCAGAACCTTTGCACTTTTCAATTGAAAACATTCCGAAGGCTAACATTTTATGGGATAAGTTTTCTTGCAATGTTCGTAGCTCATTAAAATTGATATTTGTTAATACATCAATTTTATAACAGTTTAATTATTTAATAATCTTCTATTTCTTTTAGTTTTTGTACTTCCAAACGAAAGTTACACAATACATTCTACATCTTGTCGGAGAACTCTATAGGACACAAATAGTTTTAATTTTTCCAAACTAATACAAAAGTGACACTGTTCTAGTTAATTGCTTGGTTTCAGTTACTTTGCGATGATTGTTTTATTTCCAATTAATTGTAGTTATGTAGTTGAAGAAGTAAACTTTACTTATTGCAAGCCATTTGATTCATAGTTTCAATTTGTTGTAATGCAGTCAATGCAAAATATTGAATAGTTTGAATTGATCGGTGTTTCTTAGCAGTGGCGTGAAAGTGGGATCATAAGAACTTTGTTATTTGTGTGATATGCAATGTGATCTATTGTTGGAATTATTTTGGGTGATGGTTGACCCATTCAAAGTATTTTGGGTATTGACGAATAGCAGTTACATAGGTAATTATACTATCATAACCAGTATAGTAAAGCGGGATGCTAAAATATATCAGCAATCTTATCACCAAAAAATATTGTGAGTACCTGTAGATGTGATTGCCCACGTTACTACCATACGACTTTAATAAAAAAAAGAAAAATTATCAATTTTAGAGGATTTTATTCGTGCCCTATTAAAACTTTGATTAAAAATTCGACCAACGACACACGAGGAACGTAATCTGCATGATCATATTCATATTATGTAGAACCAAATAATTCAGGTAAATTTATAGATTTAATATTTAAAGCGGTTAAAAAGGAATAAAGTTTTAATTGTGAATATTTTCCGTAATTTTTGTGATTTAGTCGCTGCAAATTTAGAACTGACGTTAATTTTTCTTTCACAATAATTCCTCAATGCATAGATTCAATATCTACATAATTTTCCGATTTAGTTCTGCTGCATTTAATTCTTTGTTATAACTGATCCAGCATTCAATTATTATTAAGGTTAAATATGCAGCAAATGTGCAGTTTATGGAAATAAATGCTAAACGCCAACAGGTTTTGGTTGTATAATGTTCATATACTCCGAACATTTCAATAGTAATAAAGGCGCTAAAAGACAAAGTACTAAAGTAGACGTTACGTAAACATACATAAACATACAGAGCGTGAGCTGGTAATTTAAATTTATGATTCCGTAATAAATATTTCACTGCTTTGCCACCTAGTAAGCTTTCCTGGCCTGTACAAAAATATGGAAATTGTCTTCAAAAATTTACATTTAGTTTTGGTCTTATTAAACTGTTTGATTTGAGCTCAGTAAGCACATGACCATAAAGACGCTTTTAAGACTTTCTGCTCTGTATATAAGGGGCATTACTGATATGGCTGAAGAACATTTTTTTATTTAATGTATTTTAAGTGCAAACTCCGATTATGAGGTTTAAATCAATTACAGATTATACTAACACTCTTTGATTTTGACCATTCGAGAATATTGTCATGACTTTAAGAACAACAAAACTTTTTTTATTTTAAAACAATCTCTAACCGTTAGCGAAAACTTTCACGCGGAAAAGATCACAACTATTATTAATACATTTAATTTTCTTATGTTATTCATTTCAAAACAGTTGGTATTTCTATCAATTTCGCGAGATGTGAAATATGAAAATATGTAAATATTGGGTATCTACCGCCTTACATGCTCCCCGTAGTTATCAAACTGAATTTTTGTCTTTGAGTAAATCTCCAACACGCCTTTCAAAATGTATTCAAACCGTCATTTCGTGATTTTTCGATAAAAAATCTAGTTTTTTCAGCAAGCTACTACCGCTGCCACGAACATTGTGCAACTAATGAATGAAAAAAACCGATAAACTCAGAAAATCATGATTTCCAAACTATTTTCTGAATTTCGTAGAAGAAAAACAAAATAATAAGCTTCGTACACAGGTCAAAAGTTTTCCTCAAGACGTGATCTTCATTATCATTCACTTGTCATGGTTGTTAAAAGGTTTGATTTTAATAAATTTTTCAAAGGTCCGCAATCAATTGCAATTTATCTTAGGTTAAGCTCATTAATTAATGAGAGTAATATTTTATGTCATAATCGCTGATTGTTAGCGCGAGCTAATAAAGCGCCAAAATATAAACTTTAAAACCCTTAATAATAAAAAAAACAGCGCTTAGTTTAGAGCAGATATAATGGAACCCATCTATTAGGTTCGACCATTCAGTCTTGTGTTGACATTATTACGAACATGTATACAGCTGTATACAGCTCATGAACTTCCGAGAGCAAATGTTTAAGTGTTTTTGAATTCGTTCTATCAAGGTTCTTTGCTAATAATATTTTTGTTGCAGCATGGGCTAATATAACTAATTTAACACCCGGAAACAGGATCGATAATAATAATATTTTGTATTTCTATTGAAAAGTATATCGCCCAAAGCAGTCGATCTGCCCTTGCATTTACATGTGAGTGGCTACAGCATAAATATTAAACACATTCTTGTGAAGTAGTTACAAAGTAATTTTCCCTTTTGTATGACCGTTTTCGTTTGGTTTTTGCCGAGACATCAGCACATTCAACTACTATTGGGCATTCGGAAGCATTTTATAAAACTTTGAAATTATCGAGTAACTTCAACAATAGAGCCGCTGAACAACAAGTTCCCAGCGGACATTATATAAACTCAGTACATAAGTAAGCTGACGTAGAGGCAGTTTAATCTGGAATTTAATATAAAATACTTCACATGTGGCGGCTATCCTGGTAAATTGTATGTTTTGGACCTGAATAATGTTGAAACCTTGTTGGCATTTATATTCTTAATTTTATTGCTGCTATCTCACAGATAAATCAGGTTTATTGCAGTGCCTTTTGGGTTCAATTATTGTAAATATTATGTGGCTACTGCAAAACAATTGGCACTTAAATCAAACGGTCCTTGCATTAAAAGTTGTGTTTTTCGCTGGGGTTTTTCTCCAGATTGATGTAGACATTGACATTTAGCTGCGAAAACTATATTTTCGTCATTATATTCCTGAAAATAGCGCATATATTTGTGCTGGTGAGGTATTTTTATCAAAATGTAGATATGAAATCCACGGGGACCAACACATTTTGCTGGAAAGTAAATATAAATATATCAAATTCAGAAGTTGACATCAAAGCAATATTTCTTATTACGAAAGATATTCAAAACGTAAAAGGGTGTATGATAATAGACACTTTGGAGAGGTTTCATTTTGTTGCCCGGAATGCTAAATACAATTTATCATCAGTCTATACGAATGTTCAAGCTTCCGACACAGCTTTCCTGTCAATATAAATACAACTGCAACTTCAGAATTGTGGTGGATTAGAGTTAAGCACTTTATGGGTGGTACATAAGATTGATACAAATTTGTTTAGTTGAGAAGCTGTTAAAGCTAACAGTTTTATGCTTTGGCCAAAAATGCTTATGTTGGTGGCCTCTATAGAATGATGTTGCAATGTGCCAAACGCAATTGGCACACATTCTACTAAGTGAAAATGATTGCGTGAATGAATTCAACACAATCAAAGCTCAAAGTGTTTCAACCTCTGCCGGTATGTAATTGGGTGGATGATCGTGGGGATACTATAAAAAAATTATTACTGAAGCATTAATGCATATGTCATGTAAATTAACACTATTTTATGTAAAATAAATGTTTTCAAGTTCTTAGGATTTCCAAACTAACCTATAAAAATCTAGTCTCATTCTAACCCAGACTAAAGACTTAGTGCCCTCTTCAATTTTTATGCCTCTAGTTGATTAATCGGTATTGACAAACTCGGCGTAGGAGTGTTTTAAATTATATTTTATAGTCGGATTAAGACCTGTCTTTGGTTTTGAGGTTGAGTTGCTGATACTCAGAAATGAATCACAATAATAATTACGTTTTAATTCGAACCCGTTACTTCATGGCAGTGCCATGGCGAGTCTTTCGGCTAAAATTCATAATTTGCTGTAATTTATACTAAAGATTTTTGGAATTTTATAAATTCTGATACTACAATTTTGAAACGGAAATGGCACACATTTATTAACTCCAGTTTAGTTGAACCGTTTAGTGTATTATCTCCAAATATTTAAGAAAATCGTTAAGCACCATCAATTTTACCAAGTGTTCTAGCATGTTTACGTGCAGAACACGTTTACGTGCAGAACACGTTTACAAGATTGTATGAACAAATCGAAATATACTCCCAACTTAAACAAAAGTAAGCCACGAAATAATTGGATAACAAAAGCAATGATTATATCTTGTGAGAGAAAAGACCAATTATACCAAAGAATAAAAGAGAATCCATTCAACGATATTTTAAGAATCGAATATAGAAATTACTGTAGGCAACTAGATAAAAGTATTAAAACAGCGAAAATTAAATATGAGAAAGAAAAGGTGGAATATAAATAATACGAAAGGTTTATGGCATTATATTAATAACAAACTGGGCAAAAGAAGCAAGGGGAACAGTACCATTAAAGAAATTATTTCATTAGATGGTGTGGTAAGGGATAATCCTAAAGATATTGCTAACGCAATAAATTCATATTTTTGTAATGTTGGAAAAAACTTAAGCAATAAAATTTCTGTACCGATGGGCAAACAGATTCAACTGTCACCACTGAATACTAAAACAGTGTTCCTTAAACCAATTGATAATTTAGAAATATTAGAAATAATAGATAAAATGAAACTAAAAAACGGATATAAAATCAACAGCAGAACCATCAAAACTATAGCCCCTTACATCGCTGATAGTGTAAAATACATTTTCAATCTCTGCCTTGAAAAATCAATATGGCCTCAATACGCGCTCAAAATAGAAGAAATTGTACCTATATTTAAGTATGGAAAAAAAGGAGTAATAACCAATTATAGGCCTATATCACTCATCTCGGGTATAGCTAAGACTTTTGAGAAAATAATATATAACAGACTTCAAATATTTTTAGCCAGAAGTGACATTCTGGCTGAAAATCAATATGGCTTTGTTAGGGAAAAGCGTACCAAAGATGCCTTAAGCTATATAACTCGAAAACTATATGATGAGTTAGACAAAAGTATACCAGTAACAATTGCTTTTCTGGATCTTGCTAAGACTTTTGATACTGTAGACCATAAAATTTTATTAAACAAATTGTACAATTATGGAATTAGGGGCAATGCGAATAAGTTTTTAGCAAATTATCATATATATAAGTCATAGAAAACAACAGGTTAGGATTGGTGATACTGTTAGTGACATAGTGACATAAGTTAATACGTGTGTTCCACAAGGGACTTTTGGGGCCACTGCTCTTTATAATATATGTTAATGATTTATTAATTGAAATGTATGATAATGCAATGTCTTATGCAGATGATACTGCTATTGTGACAAGCGATGATACCTGGGAGAAATTGAGGACATTATGAATGAACCTCAACAAGGTCGCAACTTGGTTAGCCCTTAATAAGCTGTCACTAAATCTTGAGAAGACAGTATATATAACTTTTGGAATATATTGTAATAGTATTCCGCGAAATATAAAAAATCAATGGGGAAAGTTTAAATAGAGTAGAATCGTGCAAATACTTAGGAATAATTTTCGACCATAATTTAAGGTTGAGTAAACATATATAATTTATAATAAAAAAGACCTAAATATCTAATACACATATAGTGTAAATTGTCTTAATACTTGCAAATTGATACATTGAGATTGTTGTACTATGCATTATTTCATAGCGTTATAGCCTATGGTAATATTGCTTAGGGGGGTGCTTATCATAATAACCTAGCGCTATTACAAAAACGACAGAATAAAATACTGAAAATAATTAACAAGAATACGCTTATGAAGGAAAATCCTTTAACACTAAAACATTTTTTTTTCTTATGAATGCCTCATCCACCAGTATAAGAGCCTGTCGATATTGTTTAAAGATTCGAAAAGTAGAGCATGTAATGAATTAATCCAGCTTACTAAGTCTCACAAAGAAGTCAGTGAAAAGAATAATTATTGCAAAGCGGTAAAAGTCTTTAATAATCTAAGTAATGATCTAACAAAATTAGAAGTAATCAATAAATCTAGTAAAAGCAGACTGAATGGCTGGATTAGATTAAATGTATCAGGGTAAATATTTCGTTTATTTAGTGTAATTTATACTATAATGGGTAGGGTACCTAATGGTTCTCTAACAACTTAGCATTTATATTTACTTTTAGTTAAGTTTAGTTTGATAAGTTAGTAGAATTTAGTATTTAAGTTTTCACACCGGACTGTGAACAGGTAATGTCTTACATCTGCAGATTTACAGAACTTGGGTATGTAATTTCCTGGTGATAAATAAATAAATAAATAAATAAATATACAGTTAGGTTGGAGAAGCTGAAAGTAATGCAGCTTTAATTAACGAATTAGCATTTGCTCACTATGCAATGTTGGGTTGCAAGGTGCTCAGAACGCCTCAATAGTTACTTCAGTTATTTTGCTTTTTTCTCATGATGTGCTCAGATAATATGTTTGCATGGACAATTTCACATCCTTTTTGTTATTCCAAGTGTCTAGGAAATCTCTAAATCTTTAACCAATGCTTTAGAAAGGGTACTCCCAAAAGCATTGGAACTCGCAAGCAGAATACAGTAAAATCACGTTTCCTTCTGTCCGCAAAATCTCAAAAAGCGCTTGTTTCCAATTCCTTTTTCAAAAAGTCAGGTTTTATAGATATCGACAGCGTAATAAATACTGATAATGTAAGGATTTAGAAAGGTACTGATGGCAACAATCAAGAATAATTTGGCCAACTGATTTTTTTACCTTTTCGACATTTTACTTCCTCTGAAAATTTCCTTGTTTTTTCTAAAACATAACATTGGTTTAATAACGCGAGAAGTTATAACTTAAACCCACAAGACATATAGTTTAATGATATTGTTCTCACAGCCTGCATTGTGCCAACAAATTAATTTTGACATTTTTGGTAACTTCGGAGATCAATTCTAAACCTAGTTTTTAAATTACTTCCATTCATCATTAATTCCTAGTCATTGGAATAAATCAATTAAGTTGTGATGATCTCAATGAATATTAGTCAAGACCGAATTATGACATATTCCAGTTAATTTACAAAATATTTCAATCAACAGCACTGACCATTCATTATCAGCTCTCATTATCCAATGAAACAATCCTGTGGATTTTTTGCTATCGGCGCATGCTTTCTAAGCTAAAATAAATGTAGGTACAACATAAGAAAAACAGTTTTTTGTGTTCCAATTCCAATGTTGTTTAGTTAATCCAAATAAGTAAAATATTGCACGTATTTTCTTGTCGGCGCCTGATAAAATATTTGACCCTTCAATCGAGCATTAAATAGGTACAACATCTTCAGCTTCATTTATTATGTCTCTATTTCGCTGTATCCATATTTTTCAGAATTGCCGTCGCTTTTATGCATGCTTTCAGAATAATAGGCACATAATGTATGGCCAAATGTTAGTGAATGGTTCAGTTTTCAAATGTAACTGCTATAATGCACGAACACATGTGTCTAAATCCGCAAAATGCTATTCGCACATTCTGAACCATTTATCCATATGAATTTTTCATGTTAAGCAATTGGGTAATATACCATCTGCGTACGTAATCGTTAATGGATGGAATGGCATTGTGTGCGAAAGTTAAAATTTTTAACAAGTCAAACAGTACAATGTAAAACAAATGAAAATTGGTTAACATACTGCTACCATAATGTGATGCTTTTGCCATAATCTGCTGTCGCTCGAAAGTACTAGGCCATATTCGTCTAGTAGCCAAAAGTTAATACAATGTAGTTTAGATTTAAAAATATATATAAAACTAAGTGAAACAGAGCAAAGATCCCACATTTTGGATGCCATCATTATCGAGAACTCTACGCATAAATCTTTATGGATTGTATTCAGCCTGTGTTGCCCTGTCGAGCCCTTCATTTATTTCACTTTTCTATGCAGCTAAATAGTGATTCTCCTTAACATTGTATTACTTCTGCCTCAAATAAATCTATTTTTAAATAACTTCATAACACTGACTGGAAAATGTATAGTATTTAGAATTCTGCAAATATTATTTTGAAAATTCCATATTTAAAATACTAGACAAGGCGGATTAAATTTCTAAATTGCAGTTAAATTGGATTAAAAAGATTTCTGGAATAAGCTACATTAAAATTTAAATGACATATTTGTTAAACTAAATGCAAATAAGTACATGTGAAGTTTCCAGTAAATAGTCCAACCAATCACGCTTTTAACTTTTGAATTGAATATTTTACACGAAATAATTGACCTGATTTATATTATTATTAAAAGGGCCAAATTTTTCTAAACTTTCAGCAGAAATGATCTCAAATGTAAATTTCACTTGAAATAAAGAAATCAACTAATTAGGAAACTTCTGAGGACCCTTTCAGGTCTGAAAAGTAAATTAGAGGGCTCGCTCAAATGGATTATTTTATGAGCAGCTTTTTGAATCTTAGTGCTTTCCTTGCACATGGATCAATGAGATAGAATCTCCTTATATTGCGATAACCTGAGCCGTTCTTACATTGTTACCTCTAATTGAGTTTTAAAATTTTCCTACACCCGATTTTTAAAACTCCCTGCCCACCAGGGCTGAGGAGCAAAAGTTACTAGGTGGTAGCAGGCGAAATCTGCATTAGATGGCTAGTTTTGATGAATTGTCATTCTTGTCATAGTAGTAATTTTCAGACAATTGGAGGACATTTATTGTGATAACTAATTAGTTGGTTTATACCATTACTTAATCAATTGTATTTTGTTATTACCTCTAATTGTTACATTTAACTGAATTAAAAAGTTGGGCAGCACTCTTGATTTACAAGTTTCGGCTCATGATGACCATAAGCTATAATTACTGGTCAGCGAATTATGGACACGCAAGCACATTGGGTTTAATGGCAGGTAGTACAATCTGTATTATGTTGCTTTTAATTTTGTAAAACTTGTTAAAGAAATAATTATGTTAACAGTTAACTTCATTAAATTTAATGTCCAAAGCTTTATTCTTTTATATATTTCAGGCCTCAGAAAAAATTAACTGCAGCATTAAATGTGGCAACTTCAAATAATTCGAAGCGCAATTGTGACCCAAGACGATAGAACAACAACATAAACAATAAATCATGAAATATTTCATGTGCAGCAAATTAATGCTTCTCTCATTGAAAATGTGTTTATTTCATTTACATACGTGTAGTAATAAAAGTTTTAATTTTACAATTTGCAGTCAATATTTTGAATAGTTGAGAAATAATTTATTTCCTTATTTGACGTGCTAATATATTGGATATTTATTTGACGGAAGTTTAAAACGGAAATAATTATCAAAAGCACATACTGTTGACTGGGTAGCGACATACCTACATGTAAGTATCATAGCGGGTTATCATATTATAACTAACCTAGCCAAGACATATCCATTTAGTTATCGATTTATTTCATATTTTTGTTATTTTTTTTGTTTACTTACTATTTCGACACGATTTGCTCATTTCGTGACCCCTCATGTTTAAAAGCGTATAAAAAATAAATCTCTTAGTTTATCGAGAACTGAAAATTTTCGCAAACTAAAGCTCATTAATTTTTAAACTAAAATATTGTCGACTTTTTTGTACCGAACACGAACAAAAGCTAATGACGTATAGTCACCGAAAAAATGTTTTTATTTTCAAAACAACTTCAAAGCCGACCAACTTTGTAATACTTGTTCGCAAGTCAATTGACCTAATTAAATCGCGGAATATTTTCGAAACAGCTTAATCAAATTTGCAAGGAATTTGAATATTGGATGGAAACGACACTTTCATTACAGAAAAATTTAATTTGGTTATACCTCAGATATTCTAAAGGTATTAAAGGATATTCTAAAGGTTTTAAAGGATATTCTAAAGGTCCGGGTGTTGTTGTTGCATTTAGTGCTACAATGATTACTCTCTGGACAACAAAACTCAAGTGATGAAAAGTAGATATCGGTCGACGGCAGCAACGATCATATAAGGTAATTTTTTTTTCCCGTGAGGTTTGGGAAATGCTCTTTAATGCACTTCCAGAGCTGATGGTCTGTCGCTGTGGGTTATGTGGGACTCCACCTAAGCTGTTTACACACTAAAACCTTTTCCGCACCGCCGGGGTGGTGTTTGGCCTTGCACCGCGGTCATTTCTGCCCTATTGTGTCCTCGTATTTTACTCCCTCATTATCCCTGTGTATTCAATGAATTCCAGAAGAATCTTNCGACGCATGACCTGGTCTCGTAATCATCCCTGGCTGCAGCTCGTCGATTTTCCCAAGCAGATGTCTCTTTATGAGTTTTCCCTGCTGAGGAGAAAAGTTCGTATGATGGTGGTGTTTTCCTCCCCATCATTCCGACGCGTAGCTAGGTAAGGGTTAGGTCCATCCATACAGAGCCCTGCATGTGTGGGTAGCACTTGCATCTCTTGGCGCGCACTATACCGTGAGAATTGGGAGGTGCTATAATGACCTCGTCACCCGATCCGGATAGTAAAACCAAGATCCCCGCACCA
>NW_026017845.1:0-1572 GCF_020466585.1 Dendroctonus ponderosae
CGCTGGCAGCGCTCTTGCGGTCTGAGACACCTAGCTTTCAATTTGGCGCCATATTCAATTTTATTTTAGACTTTTTAGGGTTATGGGATAAAAAATACACTGGCAAAGCAATTGCATAAATATGTTTTGATATTTTGTACACTTGTTACATACATTACACATTGGAAAATATAAGTTATAATAAATAAAATCGTTATTTAATAATGGTTTTTGGCGGACATTTGTCATCGTTATAAAGCAAGGTATCAATAATCGGCTGAACATCTTTATAGCAGTTCAGTTACAATTACAATTGATGATAACAACATGATCATCAGTTAACGATAACGTTTCTTAAAAGGTGCTACCTATTTATCTTTAAATAAATTAGATGCTCATATAAATAAGAGCATCGGTACATACGTGTAACAAAGAACATTTCAGCAAACTGGATTTTCATCTTCAAATTTTAATATCTATAGATAAAGATTTAGTTTTTACAGCTGCAACTTTCCTTTTCTGCTCCAACTCCACCATAGGTAGTAGCTGCAGCCAAGAATGCTGCTCTAGGGGTGGATCTCGTCTAAAGCAGGCAAATATAAAGGCCTCCGCATTAAACTATATTCAGCATATTGGTTGAGTGTTTTTTGGTTAACTGGTTTCAAGAGGGCTGCTTCGAAATCTAAATGAGATGCATCTAAAACCTGAAATATAATCAGAAGGGTGGCTGTATTTGACACCCACTAAATTCTTCATACTGACCTTAAAATATAAAGTGCCTTTTTGCCTTATTAACAATAACATCCACACATATGCTCCATTTAAGATATTTGTTAAAATAAGCACTGAAATACTTCACTCATAATCTATACTCCGGGCTTGTCTTTTCTATGACTCCGGAGTATGACCATCAAATATGATCGATCGAAGAAATATTTCCTACCGCTGTTGGAAAATCGATAAAAAAAAGACAAGGTTGTAAAAAGCACCAAATATAAAAGCCGACGAAACCTCTGTGCATTACGAATTCCTGTGAAGCAAATTAGAATCACTTAAGTAACCACTTTGTTTTGTTATTGGAAAATATGGTTAAAATTTTCACAACATGACCAGTGTTGCCAGGTCAAGTACTACGAAAGCGGTAGAATAGACATAAGAAACTAGTAGAAGAACTAATAGAAGACTACAGTAGGAAAATGGACGAAAAAATGGACAAAATGAACAACAACAGAGAGATGATGAACGAAATGCTAGATAAAATGGAAGACGACGCTAAGAAATTGGAAGACCTGAAGTCAACCGTTGAAGGTAAACTAAAGAACGTTGAGGACGTGGAAATCATGAAACACCGCTACGATGGCGTTGAAAAAGAGATGAACTCGAACGCGCCTAGAGTGGCTGTAGTTAATCAACTCGCCAGACAGTTGCTGCACGTCGAGCATCCCAAATGGGAACGCGCCAAGGAGAGGCCTGAATTTGCAACCGCAATCTCGAACAAGATTGAGGAACTGGCCGATCAGTTTGATGTTCTGGAACAAACCACCAAGGAGAAGGGTGAACGACTGTTTGACGCTAAACCCGAAGTACTGATTC
>NW_026017846.1:0-1571 GCF_020466585.1 Dendroctonus ponderosae
TTTATGCCGCCCAGCCGTGTGTGCTCATGCGTGGGGGATGGGTGGGGGTTCCAACGCTTCGGCGCACATGCTGTTTGGCGCAAAACGCGCTTCCAATTTGGATTGAGTGCCGTGATTTCTTCTTTTCTGTTGAAATTGTTTTGGTGTTTAAATATTTCGATGGCCTCCCTGGTGAGTCTCGGGTAGTATCTTTCAGATTGGTGCAGAATGTCAACTTCGTCGAAGCGTATTTGGTGGCCGTCTAGTAGTGCGTTCTCCGCTACTGCTGATTTTTTCGTTTGTCCCAATCTGCAACTTCGTTTGTGCTCCGTGATCCTAGTGTTAATGCTTCGTTTTGTGGTGCCGATGCTCTTCCACAGCTGCACGGAACTTTGTAGACTCCTGGTGCTGATAAAGGGTCTCGTTTGTCCTTGGCCGATCTCAAAGTCTGTTGGATGGTTCGAGTTGGTTTGAAAATGGTTTTTACTTGGTGTTTCTCCAATATCTTGCCAATCGTGTCCGTGACTCCATGTATGTACGGGAGGCAAGCCCAACTCTTATGCTCATCCTGCGTCTCTGTTGTCTCCGAGCAATCTTCACTGTTTTTTGGTCGAATTGCTCTATTGAAATCTTTCTTACTGTAGCCATTCCAACCAAAGGCCCTTTCCAGGTGTTTTAATTCTCCTTGTAACTCGTCTGGTTCGCAGATTCTTCTGGCTCTTTCGGTGAGGGTTTTTATGACTCCTCTCATTTGACTAGGGTGATGGTTTGAACCACTGTGCAGGTACCGGTCGGTATGTGTCGGTTTCCTGTACACTGTGTGGGCCAACTTTCCGTTGGCTTTTCTGGTCACCTAGACATCCAAAAAAGGCAGTCGCCCATCCTTCTCCACTTCCATAGTGAATTGAATTTTAGGGTTTATTGAGTTGAAGTGCATCAGGAAGTCTTCCGGTTCAGTCAGATCATGGCCCCAAACAACAAATGTGTCATCCACATAGCGGAACCAGCAATTCGGTTTCCTCACGGCTGTGTCCAGAGCGTTCTTTTCAAATTTTTCCATAAAATAGTTGGCTATCACTGGACTAAGAGGGCTGCCCATTGCTACCCCATCCGTCTGCTCAAAGAATTTGCTCTTCCACTGAAAGTAGGTTGTGGTTAGACAGTGTTCGAAGAGTTTGGAGATGTCTGGTGGAAATTCTCTCGCAACAAGTTCCATTGCCTCCCTGATTGGTACCATTGTGAACAATGAAACCACATCAAAACTCACAAGGATTTCCCCGGGCGATAACGACAACGAGTGCAACCTCTGAACAAATGGGATGAGTCCTTTATAAAGCTGTCCGTTTTTCCAATTTTTGGCTGTAATAGTTTGGCTAGATATTTTGCAATATTGTAGGTAGGACTTTGAATGGCGCTCACAATGGGTCTCAGTGGTACATCCGGTTTATGGATCTTGGGTAGTCCGTAGAGCCTTGGTGGGAGTGCTTCTGATTTTTTGAGTTTTGCCAACTCCTCGGATGAAGATGTCATATCCTTAATTAATTTGTTCGTTGTTCTTAGTATCCGTGCCGTCGGATCCCGTGTCAACTTTT
>NW_026017847.1:0-1568 GCF_020466585.1 Dendroctonus ponderosae
ATGGCCAGCATATATCTCACCCATAACATCTACGCTGTTTCGACTCAAATAGAAGATCCAATATTAAATACTTTGTTGTTAAAATCAAATTGGGGTTGAATAGAACAACCAGTCGATCTGGAATCTGGCCAGGAACCTCACCAAAGGACCAAGGAGACCAATGCAACCAATGCAAGAAAACGGAATTATCTCTGTGGACGCCAAAGAGAAAGTGGAGCTCTGTGCAAATCATCTAGAGCTGCAGATAGAGATACAGGGGTTACCTGGTTGATCACGCAAAGAAAGAACAGGAAATGGATAAAATAGCCCACTTCTTAAATGGCAGACCACCAAATCCAAAAGAGTGACAAATGACCCATGACACATCATACAGGGGACGAAGAGGAGAAAAGCCCCTGGACATGACGAAATCTCTAACCGAAAACAGCAATTAAGGACCTAACCACAGTGACAAATGCAATCTTGGACCTCCAATACTTCCCGAACATCTGGAAAAAGTCAATTGTGGTATTGGTTCCGAAGAAAGGCTCAGAAAGGAAACTGCTCACGTCCTACAGGGCCATCAGCTTATTACCAATGATGGGCAAAATTATGAAGAGGTGTGTCCTGTACCAAATCCAGGATACAATAGAGGACAAGAAAGTGCTGCTGGATAAGAAACATGGATTCAGGCCGGGCCATGGCACAACCACACTTGTCGCCCGGCTAACAAAGAGAATCCAACAAGTGTTAAATCGCCGAAAACGTCTAGGAGCTGTCTTCCTGAACATGTCCAAGGTATTTGACAAGGTTTGGCACCAGGCCCTGATTGCCAAGATGATCAAGGCAGTCTTTCCAGGGTACCAAACCAAGCTCCTCAGCAGTTACTTGTCTGGACGCAGTTTCCAAGTCAGAGCAGGCGAGTAGCTTTCTGCAAGCAAACCAATGATGTCAGGAGTACCGCAGGGGGCAGTTCTGGACCCTACCCTGTTCAATATCTACATGGCGGACCTTCCAATCAACAAGAACACAGAAGGCTACATCTACGCTGACGATGTAGCCTTCACTACCGTTGCGAAGGGTCCTGGCATCCAAGCCAAACTGCAGAGACAGCTCAACAAAGTCGTGAAATGGAGCAGGGACTGGAAAATGGAGTACAACACAGCAAAAACTCAAGCCACCAGGGGCACGAAATATCCACCCAGAGGCCTACTAGAGCTTGCATGACAGCGGCTACCATGGAGGTCCAAGATAACCTATCTTGAACTTACATATGACAAGCGTCTAGTATGGCACGACCAAATGGCAAACACCATTGCCAAGGCAAGATTCCTGCTTCATGCCTGCTATTCTCTGCTGTCAGGTAAACTCTGCCTACGAACCAAGGTCAGAGTTTACAAGCAAATGATACGCCCGGTGCTGACCTATGGATCTCCTGCGTGGTCCATAGCCAGCACCTCGCAAAAACAGAAACTGGCAGTATTTCAGAAGAAAATACTGAGGATAGTGACAAAGGCCCCATACTTCGTCAGAAATACCACCCTGCGAAGAGACCTGGATACAGAGGACCTGCTGGACCACATCCGGAA
>NW_026017848.1:0-1453 GCF_020466585.1 Dendroctonus ponderosae
GGCAGTTTCAACGAAATCCATCTAAACCTAAACAGACCAATTCCTCGTCGAAAAATCGCTTCCAGCGGTAATTCTTTGAACTTCATGTTCTTGAACAGTGTCGTCCAACAATTGAACATCCTTATGGATAAGAGCGATTTGCAACTCCAAGGCGGCAATGTGATGGGAAAGTTGCTCCTTGATCAGCTGGCATTCCTGCTGGTGAAGATTCTCATGCAGTTGCTTCAGGTTGTAGACTTGTTTGGTGGCCCCAAAATGTCCTCCCGAAGCCAATTGGTTCTGAATCTCGTGCTTTTGCTGGTCGACGAATTGCTGCTGTTGCTTCAACTGTTGAGCCGAATGTTGGTGATGGTTTATTTCCATTTCGATGCTGGTCTTTTCATGTTCATCGGCCAGTTTGTGGATGGTTTCAGTGTTGACGCCATTAGCCACTCCTCCAACTTGAAAGTGAGCATTGTCGGTGGTAAAGCCAGTTGGAGTGTAAGTTCCCACTCCGAAGTAGTGCTGATGGTTATTCAGTTGCTGAAACACTGAGGCGGCTTCTTCACCACACATTTGATGAACATATGGATGGTAGTTGCTGGTGTCTAGTCCGTGATGGAATTCAGAATCTTGAGAATTTTTGAAAAATATACCGGGGTAAAACCAACAAGTAAAACCTTGCAAATAAAACTTTTTTTTTCTCACCGAAAAGCTGTGAAGGGTTCTGCTCCACTCTCCACTGCAAGTCCTTAATTCTCCTTAGTTGGTCGCAAATGGTGTTCTTGGAGAACCCATAGCGATTGATTGGCTCGATTTGGGCTTGTTGGTACCCCCAAAGGCCGCCCGTAGGGTAGTCAACCCCGTATGTCCCGAAAAGGGGAGAAGCGTTGGAGAATGCAACAATAGCTAAAAGAATAGCGCACTTCATCTTCAGAGTGGATTGGAATGATTTGTTCGGCACATCGTCGGTCTTTTATATCAAAAGCATATCAGCCGCTTTTGTTGTTTTCCAATGTTATCGGCTTGTTCTTAGGTAGCAACCATAATCCTGGATTGCAAAATATTGTCGCGAAGTAAAATAATGTAAATAATTTCCACTCTTAAATAAGATAAAAGGCACGATAATTATTGATGTTTACGTGCATATATGATGGTCAGTCATATTGTTTTCAACAGTTGAGGACTTTTGTAGTTTTTGCTCGCATTTGGGGATGAAAATAGTTATTATTTGTTGCAAACAAAAGTTGAAAAGTTACAGCATCTACGTCCATGAATTAATATTTTATTATTCTTTGCTTATTGTTTTTGGTAAGGGTGATTTCTTTTGCTGAATATTTTCTATTCATTGACCAATGAAAATTGAAATATTATGTTCTAAAGTTTGTTCCCACTTAATAAAATAATATATTAGTAACTTTTTGCGTGTTAGTGGTGTTATATATAGACACAAAAAGGATTACGTACTAAGAAA
>NW_026017849.1:0-1564 GCF_020466585.1 Dendroctonus ponderosae
TAATAATGGTGGTACAAACAAAAATTAGAATTGAAAAAATTGGAAAAAAAATAATTGAAAACATTCTTCCTTCACGTTTTGGAGAAATGATGTTGTTTCATGTTCGATACAATTGCTTCAAAATGGGGACTTTTTGATGTAAGAGCGATTTGAATACAGTCTTCGGCGTTTAATCGATTTCTGATCTTTGTTTTTATGTTCACTAGAGTGGAAATCCCTTGTTCGCAGAAATATGTTGTCCCAAATGGTAGCAATTTTCTAACCGCCTCTTCATGTGCAATTCTGAAAGCCTTTGCAGCTTTGGACATCCAAAAAGACGACAGATTTGGTTTACTCCCAAATTGAATACGTGCTTCATTATTAGATCGAAGTTCACGAATTGATTCTGCCAAACCTGAAGGATCTTGTGGTATCATAGCAATTTCACGTTTAAAAGGATCTACAATCCAGACAGACAGTACGCATAACAAGATCTAGAACGTAATCTAAAAACCGCTTTCTGAGTTTAACAAAATGTTTTACAATTGTATCCTTGATGTCAGCAAAAGTAATATTTTTGAAATCTTCCAAAAACAAAGCTAACCTTGAAAAAGAAGATAAGTATCTTGTTCTGTTCTAGTTTCTGTCTCCGATATTGTCCAGCGTTAATCCAAACGCTGACACCTTGCAATTTTTTTTAATTGCTTAAGATGAAAAAAATACTAACAGGGTTTATAAAATAGCTTAGTTAAGTTAAAAGTTAAAAATATATACTTTTTACTCACAAAAATTTAATTTTTACCCCGGTTTCCCGACCGCTGCACTAGAGATGTGCTAAACGGTTATTTTTCTGTAACGGGTTACAACGTTTCAGTTTCACCTTGATAATAGGTTTCAAAATGCGGTTCCAAAAGGAACATGTTACTTTTTAAATTTTTCATTAAAAATGCAGAATGATGATAGTACAAATTGTGATGATATGTAATGTTAATGATAAAATGTAGTTTCCTTTACAGTAACTACTTAAAATGACTCCTTAGAAGTATCTACTCAAAGAACAACAAACTGATAATAAACTAGAGTGATTAAATAAATAATACGGTTTATATGCGAAAACGTTTAAAAATATCATTTTAATTTAAAAATGAATTAACATTTAAGAATGAAATTGTTTGCAGATGCTTTTTACTGATTCTAGTTCTTGACGCGTTTATGATAGCACCCGCTTTAGAAAATAATCTCTCGCATTTCGTTTCACAATAACATTAAATAATCCACAATAACAACAAATATAAATACTTGTTTGGCAAACCTGGACGAAGTATTACTCGAGTTAATTTTGGTACCACCAAAAAATTATTAAAAAAATATGTCGACCCTACAACGTCTATTACTATTCAAATAACTTTCATTTTATTTCTGACTGAATTTGTATTTAAAAATGGCCAACTTGCTTAAATTCAGGTGTACATTCTGCTAAAAACGGTTGTCATTTTACATTTCAACTATGATGGAATTTATGTCTTAGACTCTTAGTTTGCTCATAGCTCATATGCAAGTGTATATTCTGCTTAGTTTGCTGGTA
>NW_026017850.1:0-1251 GCF_020466585.1 Dendroctonus ponderosae
AATAAGCAAAACTTTATAACACATTATTTGGAAATTTCGTCACCCCCATACCTTTGAAAACTGTAGAGTTTGTTGAGAAAATGTGGTTCTTTAGTTTCCACTGAATTTTTTTTGCTTTACATTCTCCTCAAAAGCGATCAAGTTTTTAGAGTTTCACTTAAAAAGACTGACGATCTGGAAGTATTTTACGCGAAAAATATAAATTCGAAATTCCAAAAGATAAATTTATAGCTTTGTAAAAATTTTCCGAAAACGAAAATAAATTCCTCCCGTTTTTTCCCCAAAACCATTAGGGGTTAGCCCAAAACCGATCACAAAACTAAAAGTTTTTAATCGAAAAGGAATCTTTTCTGACAATAATGGGGTCTTTGCAGCCAAAAATACAAAATTAATTTCGCATGAAAATTCGCCTCATTTATCGGTTTACAGGAAACTTTCGAAAACCCATTTCAGCTTCGAACTTGGCACAAAAACCAAATAATTTTATTCAGTTTTTTACCGAAAGTAATTAGAATCTCATGATGAAACGACCAGAGAGCGAAAGTTTAGAAAAAATTGTTTGGAAAATTCGTCACCCTCATCGCCCTGAAGATTTTTAAAGTTCCTTTCAATTTTCAGGTCATTCCAGTCTTAACCAGGGCCGCGGCGGTATTATCATTTAAAAAATTTCTCAGAACTCCTCGTACGACATGGGGTTCTTCAAAGCCCACATTCATCCCGGCAAGACAATATTGTTGAAAGCCGTACGCCCACTGAATCGACTCTAGCAGCTCTAATACTTCGACTGCTTTCTGCTAGTTCGATTTCCTCACGTTCTTCGATCGATCGCTCAATTATCCGGCTCCTCGCGGAAAAAGTAACTTGTATATTTAGCTTTTAGTTCCAAAACAAGACGAAAAATAAGCCAGGTAAGTAATTTACTAAAATTTACTTACATACATAATACCTGATTAGAATGTTTAAAAAATATTTTACAGACATTAAAATAATCTAGATGGTGTAGATACTTATTATTGCGTCATTTGCCAGTTCTGTCACTATTACGGCGAAGTATTTTCACTTTGCTTACCTTGTAGATAATATTTTTACTAACACTTTTTCTTAGTGGTGTTTGCTGCGGAAAATCGTTGTTCTATCAATTTTCACTCATTTAGAGTTTACCTATTTTGGGGCCATTTAAGCCATTTAATCCACTTCTTGTTCGATTTTGTATTTTTGGAAGTTTCATATCTGTGTAACTAGTCATTCTGA
>NW_026017851.1:0-1534 GCF_020466585.1 Dendroctonus ponderosae
GCCCAGAGATTGCCTTATCAATTTTAGGTTTCAGAAGAAACATATTACAAACATATTAAATAAAAATTCAAAATCAAATAGTTAGGTTATGGGTTAGAAGTTAGAACTTGTCCGTGTGATGTTGGTAGTGTTGCCAAAGTTCAAATTTACCTAAACAATTTTCACATCAAAAATCCGTAATTACGCAATAATGGCGTAAATTAATCAATGAAAAAGACTTAAATAGATTTACAATACATTTCTAATTCTATTATAGCCGCTTATTTTATTAATAATATTAGAAATAAGTCAAATATGTCAACACCGTCGTTCTGCTTTTTAGCGTGATGCGTATTAACGTTACCGCTACTCAGACGTAAATAAAGGTACACGTTATCCTCTAATAACGTAAACGGTTATTTCTTTACTATTGCACATGCTCAGAATAACGGATAAYGTAAAGYGTGTTGCAATTAAAKGGCCCAAAAAAMTTCCCTATTAAAATTAGCAAATGGTGTTAAAATTGTTAAATAAATGTAAACAGTCTATGTACTAACTCATCTCAGTTAAGGGACTAATTTCGTTTGCTGCTCTAAACTAAAAACCCGAGAAAATGATCAGTTTGAGATTTTCCTTTTTTATCATACTTTTGTTTCAATATGCATTAATTTATGGGTATTTTACAAAATTCAATAAAATGTCTACAATTAACCAGGCGTCGAAATACATTCTAGAACCTCGTCCTAACATTATCAGATATTACAATAAGTCCACGGGCGGTATTGAGTTAATTGTCAGAATGATAAGATACTACAGAATTAGCCCTGTGCTGTATCACTCACGTTAACTTTAACGTGCATGTTATCCGTCAAACACGTTATGTGGCTCCAACTGGTGTGTTGTATCAGTAAAACCTTTATATTATAACAGGCGCACGCTATCGACGAACGTTATATGAAGAAATAGCGCTTCAGAATAACAGCATCAAATCACATGCCGCTATCGAACTTAACGTGCATCCCTCGAAGTTAACTTCGGGGAATAAATAAATCAATTGTGTTTAATGAGAGCGTAGTTTTGTCTTTTAGCTATAATTTGTTTTTAATTTAAAACGAAAAATATGTCTTTTGGTGGTCTCATAAGGTTAGCTTTATTAGAACAATTAGTAAATGGTCTTGAAAATAAACTTTATTTTTGTTCACAAACTCTACTAAATTTTCAAATTGTTTGCGGGTTGTTTTTTCTTCATCTGTACATGCTCCATTGAAAGTGTTTGAGAAGATAGGTCAAGAACAATAACAAACGAAATTAAAAGCGAATGCAAATCATAAACAAAGACTTGGAGGGTAGTAGGCAACCCAAATGGTCAAAACGTGCACATGTGGCGGTGGTGCATATGTTTCTTCGATGGTTTGATGTTAACTCTCTCTCTCTAACTAATAGACTATTCGTATAAGGGTATCTCACTTTATGCATCCAATATTTTTTTCCATTTTAACGTTTGATGGATAACTGGGTCGGAAACGCATACGTTAACTCGGAGATAGAGCACACC
>NW_026017852.1:0-1558 GCF_020466585.1 Dendroctonus ponderosae
TGAGAGCGATATATTTTGGAATTCCGGGCTGAGGCACAAAAAACTGAATTTCAAACTTTGAAAAATCCTCTAAAATCTTTTAGTGGCCCGATGGAGCCCGCACCTTCCGAGCACCTTAAGGAGGCTGTTCCTCATGTTGAAGCAAAAAATCGCTCTTTAATCTCTTCTATTTTGAGAGCGACATATTTTGGAATTCTGGGCTGAGGCACAAGAAAATGAATTTGAAAATTCCGCCAAAATCTGTTAGTGATCAGACTGAGCCCCACCTCTCCGAACATCATTATAAGGCTTTTCCTCAGGTTGAGGCAAAAAAATCGCACTTTAATCTCTTCTATTTTGAAAGCGACATATTTTGGAATTCCGCGCTGAGGCACAAAAAACTGAGTTTGAAACTTAAAAAATGCCACTAAAATCTTTTACTGGTCCGATAGAACTCAAACTTTCCGAGTATCTTAACAAGGCTCTTCCTCATGTTGAAGCAAAAAATCGGTCTTTACTCTCTTCTATTTTGAGAGCGAGATATTTTGGAATTCCGGGCTGAGACACAAAAACCTGGATTTCAAACTTTGAAAAATCCTCTAAAATCTTTCAGTGGCCCGATGGAGCAGGAACTTTTCGAGCACATTAAGAAGGCTGTTCCTCATGTTGAAGCCAAAAATCGCTCCTTAATCTCTGCTATTTTGAGAGCGAGATATTTTGGAATTCCGGGATGAGACAGAAAAAACTAAATTTAAAACTGAAAATCCCTCTAAAATCTTTCAGTGGCCCGATGGAGCAGGAACTTTCCGAGCACATTAAGAAGGCTGTTCCTCATGTTGAAGCAAAAAATCGCTCCTTAATCTCTTCTATTTTGAGAGCGAGATATTTTGGAATTCTGGGCTGAGGCGCAAAAAACTGAATTTGAAACTTTGAAAATTCCTCTAAAATCTTTTAGTGGCCCGATGGAGCCCGAACTTTCCGAGCACCTTAAGAAGGCTGTTCCTCATGTTGAAGCAAAAAATCGTTCTTTAATCTCTTCTATTTTGAGAGCGAGATATTTTGGAATTCCGGGCTGAGACAAAAAAACCTGGATTTCAAACTTTGAAAAATCCTCTAAAGTCTTTTAGTGGCCCGATGGAGCCCGAAATTTCCGAGCACCTTAAGAAGGCTGTTCCTCATGTTGAAGCAAAAAATCGTTCTTTAATCTCTTCTATTTTGAGAGCGATATATTTTGGAATTCCGGGCTGAGGCACAAAAAACTGAATTTCAAACTTTGAAAAATCCTCTAAAATCTTTTAGTGGCCCGATGGAGCCCGCACCTTCCGAGCACCTTAAGGAGGCTGTTCCTCATGTTGAAGCAAAAAATCGCTCTTTAATCTCTTCTATTTTGAGAGCGACATATTTTGGAATTCTGGGCTGAGGCACAAGAAAATGAATTTGAAAATTCCGCCAAAATCTGTTAGTGATCAGACTGAGCCCCACCTCTCCGAACATCATTATAAGGCTTTTCCTCAGGTTGAGGCAAAAAAATCGCACTTTAATCTCTTCTATTTTGAAAGCGACATATTTTGGAATTCCG
>NW_026017853.1:0-36656 GCF_020466585.1 Dendroctonus ponderosae
ATTTAGCAAAAGCTGATCCAAATTTACAGATCTAGGGTCTGCAAAATCGGTTTCAACCGGGCAGAACGTAAATCTCCCCCTAGCATCAGATGTTCCCGTAAAATGCGTATTTCGTGTAGAGCCTGATAAAATAAATCAGTTTTTTTGCATGTTTTCAATGCTAAATTCCACAGTGTACCGACCTTTTCAAGGCAACTGAGCCTGAATCATTTATTTATCTCATCTTGTAAACTAAAAGAGACTAATTTTAGCAAATAAACTGCCCCAAATGACCTCAGTTTCCAAAGCAGTGAAGCATTTCCTAGAAAGAGTTAAACGTTTAGAATGCATGAAAAAACTGCCCGTCCCTTTTTTTAGGATGTAGAAGATTTAGTCGTAAAATTTTTTATGCCCTCATTGAAAAAAGCATTTAGAATGTAGAGCTCTGAAGTTTTAAAATATTCCATTTCCGTCCTTTAAAATTCCCGTAATTTTGTGGCAGCAACTGCTAAATGATTCAATCATATGTTTCAGCTTCCAAGTGAAAAAAATTCGAATGCAGCTAACTAACGTTGAAGAAAGTGCCAGTAGCCATTTTTTGGCTGAAAAATGTGTCTAGCTTTTTAAAATAATTCCGTTTAATGAAATTTTGCTCCCGATTGAATCAGCAAAATTCAGCAATTGCAATCGTTATTTTCCACAAATCTAAATCTAAGCAGTTAAATATGCTCCCTTTTGCTCTAAATGAGCTCCTACTAGATGGGCTATAAAACATAACGTTGTAGTAGTGGCACTTAAAGCGTTTTACCATAAAGTTCCTGAAGATACTTGCGCTCTCAATTACTTAAGAGGCTGAGTAACTTAGGAAAATGCAGGCAAGACCTTAGAATTTATTATGGAAAGGACGATTTTTATGCTGTTGATTACGACCAAAAGCCATTAGCTTACCAATGGCTATCCAGACAAGAAAAACCGATTGCTTACCTGAAACAATACATTCAGGTTAACGTTGTACAGTAGATTAATCCAATGAAATTGGTACTAAACCCGACTAATTAATTACTAGTAATAGGAAATATATTTGATTAAAACCTTGCCTGAAAATCAATAGGGTAACTTCAACATCGTAAAGTTGCGGTTAACTTGAGTATTCTTCCCTCAAGTCGTATTTTCCACTGGCTCACCACAATCCGAAGCACAGTTGTGGCCCATAATTACGTTGCATGTTGGAGATAGCAGCCAGGTTCGGTTATTTCTCCATTAAATCACATGCACATCCAAATAATTACGTTAATTAGAAGAGAAGGCGGATGGAAATAGAAAAGAGCCACGCCGAGAAATAGGAATATATCTCGTTAAATGCATGCCTAGATCCACAAGGTTTCACTAGGAGGGATCAAATTACTCAAGCAGGGTATTGGATAGAATGGAAATAATAAAACCACCACAGCTGTTTTTCTTTAAGATAATTTTGATGAAGACAAACATGTCATATTGAACCATTCAATAAAACAAATCCTCTTGAGAACACTTTTCTTCATGCACCAGCAGATAGTCTCCTAAAAAGAACCTGCCGCAATAGCTGCACTCCCCCAGAACATCGCTGCTATTCTCCTTCGGAGTGTAGTACTTAGAGTTACTAGGAGCTGATCGAGGAGTAATTGGACGCGGCGACAAAGTGCGAGAAGACATGGTGGTGGAACCTCTGGAAAAGGGCCTTGGAGAGTTCGGTCTGGAGCTCAGCCTTGGAGAATTCGGTCTTGGCATTGTAATCGAAGGTCTAAAAGTGGCCTTTGCCTTCACTGTCGTGGTGCTTGCAGAAGATGGCCTGCTGTTAAAAGGGGTCAGCTTGAAGGCATTTTGGGAGGTGTATCTTTGAGGAGTTCGAGCATGGAAGCGCGCTCCGTCTACTGAAGCGCTGGAGTTCACTTGTGAAGGAGTGACGATTTTGAAGAAGGTTTGCTTCACTCGCGGTTCTCTGGTCTGCTTGATTTTGGTGAAGATTTCGAAATTTTCCCTGTCCTGCAAAGCGCTAAAGACTTCGTCGAAGTGGTGTTGCAGAATTTCGTCGTCCATTGGAAATTTTGGGAAATACGTGGAAATTGACAAGTGGGTTCAATCAAAGTCATTTGAAAGTTACAGGGTTTATCAGGAATGTAAAATTTTCAGTTGAGAAGAATGTTTGTTAAGTCACTTTTATTTACTGTGCAAAAACACTTAAACTATCTGCAGAGGAATTTCTGTATTCGAGCATTTGTTAAGCAATAGCTATTAAAATGTTATGGAAATTCTATTATTTTCATACGTGCAGAACACAATGACTCTGTGAATGTCTATCCGATTCTGATTAGCGATATTTTGGAAGTTATTGCACTGGCTTTAGAACAGCAAATTAAGTGCCGTTTTTATTACAAAAATTTAGTACATAAAGGGGACGGAATTGAAGAAAAGTTAAATCTCAACAGACTTAGCAGTTGAGCAGTTTCAGTCAAAGAGCAAACATGAAAATTTTCGGTGCTATCGCTGTCCTGGTTTTAGGAGGTAAGTAATCGTTTTCAATAAATATAAAACTTTTCAAATTTAACAATGCTTTGCAAATAAAAACATCGGAGGAAAATGTTACAACTAAAATTTTGCTTTCATCGATCGTTTTTCGGCAGCTCTGAACAATTATTTTGCTTAGTTGCTATCCTTCGTTCATATTAGCAACATTAACTGTTTCAAAATCAGCAAAACGTTTATGAAAACAGAATATTTTTGATACTTTTTTATGTTCTTCCATCAATTGTTTGACCAAATGTTGACTTTTTGAAAATTTGTGACAAAGAACCCAGTTTTTCACTGTACTCGTGGTATCAAAAATTATACAACTTTAAAAATTATGAACTGAATGCTGGCACCGAAGTCCTCAAATTGAGAATACTCGTACTTAATAAAAATAAAATTGCCTTACCATGTTCACTTTTGCTCGTTTGAACTGCAACATAAACTCGACCGTGTTTGAGATTTTTTTTAAAGCTAGTTTAGGTATTTGGACTACTTTCGATGTGCTTTTCCCGATTTGATTATTGAACAATTAGGAAAATCGGTTATTTCAAGATCGATTCAATTTGTCCCAAAAATAAATAAATCGCTGGGTCGAACGACATTAATTTTTCTGAAATCGAACGGCCTGGTTAGAAAGGCTTTTTCGGAAAAATCGTGAAAATGAAGCTGAAAACCTTAAAGTTTTAGCATGAACTGCCATTTTGCTTCTAGAATTTCCAAACAATCAAATTCACTAATTATTTGTTGAATTTTTTGCCCTGAGCCTGTTAATTACAACGAATCTATAATTAACATATGTTTTATAGTTAGTAAATGAATTATTTTAGTTCAATCCAAGAAACTGCTTCCAACGTGGCAGTTCTTGGTTCTCCTTTATTCTTCTGCAAAATTTTTGTTTCTCGCGTTGATTTTTCTTCTTAATAAAGACAAAAAATCGTTTTCATCAACAAAAACCTACACCAAGCGGCTTAACCGATGCTATCGACTGCGCCAATTTCCGAACGTTGATTAATTTAATCAAACCCAACAGCTTCGTGCTTCAGTTACATCAATTCTTCGTTTCAGTTGTTTCATTGTCTTCGGCTGCTAACATCAATTTAATGGATGGCGAAACTGGATTAAGGCGTGCATTCAAGTGGATTAGTTCTGAATGGGACGAATTAGTGGATGATGTGAAAAATGGAACCGTCCCAAAAGAAGTTGTTATGACTGCCAAACCAACGACCAAAAACCCCACTGAAACTATCATTGACAAAAGATCAGTAGAGCCAACTTTAAACACCTCAACCAAACCAATTAAAACACGAGTAATCCGACCAACAGTGGAATGGACTGAAAAGCCAACGAAAAAACCAATCGGAAAACCAGTTGGAAAACTAACGGAAACGTATGTAGTTGAAAATGGCACAGTGGTGACCAAATTAACTGTAAAGCCAACTGTAACGCCTACTGAAAAGCCAACAGGCAAACCGATCACAACCACAACCAAAAAACTCATGACTGTTTAAGTTAAGGGAGCCGACACGTGATGGTTTAGGGTTTTTTTGAAAATGATGTAACTCATTGCCCGATCATGAATAAAACATCTTCAAAATAAAAATGTATTAATCATTTTATTGTATTATCGAGTGTATTGTATTATCGAGTATAAGCGAAGTGAAAATTGAAACTAATTTTGAAAAGTTACTATCAATTAATAAATCAGTAAGAATGCTAGCGATTTCAATAGATGCGAAATAGTGACGAAATATTCTCATTAAAGGCGGAAGAAATTCAACCAGTTTCAACATAAGTGATCACATATGTAGGGATTAGTGTACTTGGCAAAATTAGTTTTAATTTTCAAGCAATCTGTAATATTTAATGATTGGTAGTAGCTTATGCATGCCGTAAAAGTAAGCAATAATGTGCTCATAAAATATTTTATTATGCACCACGTTAATGTGCACAACGCCCATATTTCGAGAATAATGTATGTGCATTTTACTGTATTTGATAAATGCATATAAATATTTCCATAAGGGAATTTACATAGCTAATTCTGAGGAATTTTTCAATCTACTTTCCAGCGCCTCTGGAATTTCAACTTGTAGACATTTTCACCGGCTTTATTAACGTCCAGGACCCTACAAAATTTTATATAGAAATAAGTCCAGTGAAAAAATATACTCGACAAATTGGAGTGCGAGTATTTTTCAGCTACAAGACACTACGCCCATATTTTCATATTTCCGCATATGAGAGTCGTAAATTTTGTCGAAAATCGCCTTTGAATCGAACAATTTATGGACGGCAAAGACATTTTATGCCCGCTCAATTGGCCATTTGCTACCCATATTTTTGCAATCGAGTCACGCGTGATCCTGACATTCCAATGGATTATCAAAGGGCAAATCGTTTATGAAAAGTTCAAAAATATATTTCAGATAGTAAATATATTTGCTTGATAAATGGAATTTCATGTAGCCATTTATGGGTTTTCAGTATCGGGTTGTACGGAAAGTAATTCATTGTGTCCTAACAGAAACTTGTATTTTTTCACGCATAATCGCTCCATAATATGGAAACTCATGCACAATGACTTTTATATGGAATGGTTCTCTCTGGTGGTTTTTTGACGGTACTATTTCGAAAATGGCAAGAGAAAAACACCAGTTTCTGCTCTTCCTCTATCGAAAGTGTGCGAAAAACTTATATTAACAGAAGGCCAGTGCCAAACCTGGTTACCAACATTTCAAACTGGTAATTTTCATATTGAGGAAGCCAAAGAAAGCGCAATAAAGACACTAATTTACGCAAACCTGCTAATTCCAACAACAAATTTATCAATCTTGTTCGTTGATCGTCAATTGAATTATCTAGATTTAACCTCAGAGATCGAGTTTAGGTTTTTTCATGTCTTTTTGGAAAAAAATCGCATTGGTGATTAAATTCTCAAAAAGCCAGAGGGTGATCCATTTTTAAGCTTTTCACCGCGGTGTACGGGAAATGGATTACTTGAACCAGAAATTTGCTTGTTTAACAACAGTGATTAAGTCTCTTTGGGGCGATTTCGAAGAAATCGTTTTTTAGTCACTTTTGAACAACGCGGCGATTAATTCTGAAGTGTACCTTTACCAGCTGAACCAACTGAATAATTAAAATAAATGAACAAGAGATCAGAACACAAACACAAGCATAAAATGTGTACTGTTTCACTAAGATAAAGCGCGACCTCAGATAAGTTACTCCATCTACTCAAGTTTACATGCTTACAGCCAAAGCTTCTGAAGCTGAAATGGGATTAACTGCTTTAGCCACCGGATTCTCCAGATTTGGAATTTACCCATTATTACTTGTTCTGCCTACCAACTTTTCAGATGTAAAAACCGTTACTTCAAACAAGGACGTTCAACGAACAATTAGATCGGTTTTGCACACCAAATACTTTTGGAGCGTAGAATGACAACAAAAAAAAATGATGTGAAAATGAACTGACTGAAGTAAATGATTATCTTGCTAGTTTACTTTTATCTTCAGAACCTTGTGATTTAAGGCCTACTCTTAATCCATTACCTCGCTAAAACCTTAACGAAACTACTGGGAAAAGATTGAGTTACAGACTTTGTTTCATACAAAATGAACGACATTACCAGGCTGCTTAATAATTACAGGAAATAAAGGGACCCTAATCCGATCCGATTGGGGCGTCTGATGTTGAAAAAGCCAATAAGAATGAACCATTGAGTGAGATAATGACCAACATCTTGGCTTATCCGAAGCCATTACGCCTAACGGAGTGTGAACAAAACAGAAACAAAACAACAGATTTCGCTTTAGAACTGATTCAATTAGCTTTAAAACGAGACATTTTCCAGTTTTTGTGCCAGAAAGTCCGTGTATTACAGTCGAAGAAAATACCCTGAATTATATTCCTTTTTGCCCCCAATAATGGCTGAAAACCAGAAACTGTTGGTTTGCCAGAACCAACCGCACACCAACTAACAGGACTTCTTGTTAATTTTCATTAATTAAAGTAGCTGTGATGGTTGAAGTGTAAAGTGGGCGTCTAGTTAATCAACTTGCGGAAAGTTTGAAGAAAGTGGCTCAAGAAAAAGAACAGGCAAGTAGGAAAACTTGCTCAAAAGAAAATTAGCGCTGTTGATTCTGGTTAAAAATAGTACTTAAAAGTGGTTGACCGCAATACAAAGTGCCCTAAAACTTGATTATATTGAAAATTGTACTGTATGTATAATTGAAAATTACTAAGAGTCTGTAAAGCAAATACGCACAAACTCATTTACCACTGTGGGTTTTCCTAAATCCCCCATTTAGGCAAGCATTTTTTGTTAGGCAAATTGGAACTGCTTCTTGATTAAATCCTCTGAAATTTTCTGATTAAACAACCAATCGTCTTGTACAAATTGTAGGGCGAACTAGATTAAACGACTTACTATGTTCGACATGGTTCTGCGGATTTAAATCAATGCCTGTTCGTTTTCTCCGGTTAACCAGATTGAACAGGAGCAAAGAAGGTACACTTTAATCAAACGGGGAGGAAACCACGGCTGACTCCCGTACTTGCTTAATTAAATTTTTATTTTTCCGCAATTTGCTTTTTAATTCAAGTAAAGTGTTCTGTTGCAATGTGCATGTGCTTAAAACCTTTAATTTCCAGTTTATTTCGTCTGTCTGAGATACCTGCAGGTTCGCCATTGGTTGATATAGTAAAATGTATTTTCCGATCGGTTGAAGGAAATTCTAATAAAAGCATGGCTCGACTGAACTAATTAATATTTCCGTGCCAAACATACCATTTTAGTTATTCATTAAATTAATATAGACTGATTAGCCTAATGTAATGCCAGTTAAACTTGCTTTCATGAATATTACATTTGATATTGTTTGGGGGCCGAAATAATAATCGAAATTTGATTTTTCCTTTTGGGAATTTTGACTACACTAAATATATGGAAATGGAATTCCGCATTTCATGACTTAATTTGGATAATATTCCGAGAAATATTAACAATTTTTTAAGGTATTTGATTTATCAGTGAAACCCAAGTTTTTCAATTTAAAGCTCGTTGAACGAAATAATACCTGGAATAAATGAAAGCAAAAGTATAAGCGTATCCATAAGGCACAGCAAATTGTCATTCCCCTCTTCAATTTCGGCTAATAGGATTTCATTAAGAACCTTCTAAGCTGTGAAATTGAGTATTTCGACTCAAATGAAGGCAATTTCGCAAACAGACTTAATCTCTCTTTCGCGCTCATATTCTGAAGCCAAAGCCAAGGAGCAAAATCGCATTTAAAAGTTGCGGTAACCGATATTCTCATTTAATTTGGGACTTTCCTGAGGAAATATGAATAGGTGATGAGTTTTCCAATTTTCAAGTATAAATATTGCTATTTATTGTTGGACGGAAGATATTTTATTGGAGTCTCCAAGGAAATGTTGCATAATTCAAATATCCGAAGGAATGACGTGTATTTAACATGGAATGTCCATTTGCAGCTTCGGAGTGAATGGCACATCTATTTTGGGACGATGTTCAATTTAATGGAGGAATCTCATTCGGAATTCCACGAGTCCAGCTATTCTATTATTATGCAATTATTAGGCCAAAAGTGCTGCATTTATTTTTAATTATCTAAAATGTAAATATTTGATTTTCACAGTTTTGGCATTTTATTGAGGTGCAGAAATCAATGGAGCTAAACGAACTGAACGAGATTTATTTATTTTCAGTCTAATTTTGGGGCTGAAAATTGGAATTGGAATTGGAACTTGCCGGCAAAAGCAACACTTTTGCAGTATGCAACATCATTGATATAACATGACATATCGAATTGCATTTATAGTAAACCAACATCAATATTTCCGCATTTCGATTTCACTTGGCAGCTGTTTTCAGCCTGAAAGATATGGCTCCAATGTGAATGTAATATTTCGCTACTGTCCATACCGGGTTATGATGGCAGCCAATATATTCAAAGCTGGAAATATGATATGAAACAAAAGGCTTGTATTCTTTAGACGATTTTGTATTATTGTCAATATCAACTGGATTTTTTATTGCGTTTTTAACATACCTAGTTACTGACTTGATAAAGTAACCAATCTTTTTAATAAATTGTTTCTTTGCAGGCTTATTCCATCTCAGAGTTTTTTTTTATTTGAAAACTTATTAATGATCCTGTTGCACTATTTATGCTGCAGAAACTTTACCAAGTGAAAGTCTATGTTAGTAACTCTTTTAGTGCTTTTCGCAGTAAATACATGCATACAGTTCAACGTTTAAAATGTGTTTATAAGTACTTTACTGTGCCGTTTTAATCAACTGTAATTTATTCCTGAAATGATTTATTATACAGAAGGCTAATGTGCAGACTGCCTATAGATTTGTGTTATTTTGTGATGATATATTATGTTTGATTAAAGCTTATTCTGCGCTGGAAATAAAGCGTTAAACATTTCTTTGCCTGTCCTATATATGAACAAAAATGTTTAACCAACTGGTCAAATTACTGAAGAAGTTAAAGTGTTTGTTTTCAAATCAATATTAATTGTAAAATTTAGTAAACCCTTTGTTACATGTTTGCCTTTCCTGTTCAAATTCAATTCTTTCATAAATAAATTCCCTCACAACGCGCGTAAATATCCTCTTAGCGAAAGCCTCCTGCAGTGCTAAACTGCCTCTATCTTATCCTTATAGCTCATAGGTAATTTTCGCCACTTTATGCGTATGTTTTATATTGGGCTTAATTAAATATGATTAATAAAATATTTTTGTGTAAAGCCGTTTTTGATGGTAATGCTCGCTCTTTTTCGCTGATTTCATCTCAATATTGCCTTCCTAATGTCTTCTAAGAGTGGCCATAAGTTTTTATCTTCCTTTTTAACCATTCTTGGCCTTTCCGCCTTGCTGCTTCATGGCTTAAAATTATCTATGAAGCTTCACATATTTTTGCAATACTGCTGATTTTGTGTTTCCTCTTTTTATTCATTAGATTTTTAATTTTTTTCCTGTGTCACTTACTTTTCTGTGAACGTTCCTGTTTTCTTCTATAAACATTCAAAGTCAGTAGTAGTAGCTTTTAGGACCACTTAATCTTCAATGCGTGTATGTTCACATTACCCGATCGAGTCCGATGGGAATGTTTTGAGTTGCAACATTTCTAAATTAAATATCAAGGAAATAGCAGGATGGTTCGGACCAATAAAGCGCCAAACGTCGGCAATATTGCCAGTCTAATATCCCAAAGCAAAAATGCCTGAAATCTGAAACCTGCGGGCAAAGTCAGTTGCTTTATTGAGTCTGTGTTGTACAGAGGCACTTTGTCGGCAAATCTCTTGAGATCAGCCATCCTTTGTTGGAAGTTTTGGAACTTCTATGATGTTATTTGCATAATGCCATTCAATTCAATATCCTGGTTAAGCCTTGATACCCGAAGATGTTTACCAGGGAATTGGATTTTGGTATCTGGTGTTTGTTGTCGAAGTAGCCAGCAATCAAGATGGGCTCCAAATTTTTGACAAATTTTAATGAAACAACTGGGGTTTGCAATTAGAATTTGATTATCTAAAACAGCTCAAGTGAGGCAACAAGTCTAAACATCAAACTCATGTAAAGCAACAAAACCTTGCGTTTCTGAAGCTTTTGTCCCAGTTTGCCCCATTCTATTATTTTTACTAGAACTCGGTTTTATGGCCCGCGTTATGAAACACCAATATAGTGATTTATGGGCTGCATTATATAGGGCTGCCTTTTCTATAAATACAATCCTAAGACATGAGAGTGGGAAATTGTAACATTAACAAACAGCTGAATGTTCGAATTCAAGTAAACAAAAAAATAAAAGAACATATAAGGAATTTGGAGAGTTGCAGCAAAACACCTGAAGAAACTGATTAATTTAATAACATTCCGTTCGAACCAAAAAGCGCTTTTAAAGTAATTTATGTAAACACGTTTTTGTCAGAAAACCACGATTTATTAATTAAAATAAAGTATGAGTTTCAATTTAACTAACAGCCTGAAACGAATGTTTTCTTAAAAGCCTGGAACGGCTAGAGATTTTCTGGATAAACCGTTTTAAAGAGTGTGGTATTACGGCCATCATCAGATATCACTCTATGCACTTTCGTTTACTCAACGTCTGATAATTCGGAATCATCTGGATTATATTTGCTTTTGTCCACAGTAAAGGATTTTCTAGTAGAGTCAGTTTTCTTGCACTTGAATGTGGGTTGATCGAAGTTGGTAAACTATCCTCAGAAGCCTTAAAACCATACGCAGACCATTAGTTATTTAGTAGTTTATAGAGCACGACTTTTTATGAAATGGAATCGCAATGTATTGGAGTTTTGCATTTCAAACAATAAAAATATTTATTTGTTGACCATGTTTTTTTAATTCTTATAAACTGCTTTATTCAGTTGAATTGTATTTGGAAATTGTTTCTGTCGGTATTGAAAGCACAGAAAGACCGAAGCCACAAGTTAATTTTTATCTACAACAATAGAAACTTTTTAGATTTTTAGCTAAAATACTTTTTAGCAACATTTAACAAGTAAACGTTTTGGTGGAACCTTTAATACATAATTTAACGAACTTCAAACCTAACTTGAATTATGAAGATAGTTTTCACATTCAATAACGGTGGCACACAGCAAAAATAGTTTTTAGAATATATTTATTTCTTTGCTGAGAATATATAGAAGAATAGAATAGAATATATTTATTTCTTTGCTTTTCTGCCAGTAACAGTAACCTACATTCTTGTTGCTCTTCAATTTAGACTTCTAAAATAATTTTATTAATTTGGTTCTTTTAAAAGATCCATTTTATTTGTTTTTATAGGATCAGCAAGAACATAACAAAGTGCCAAAAGATTAAGCGTCGCGTTTGTATTTTTTGCGTAAAGTTCTCGAAATTGCAATCAGTCTAAAAGTAAAGTTGCCGAATTCCGTACTAAATTTCATGATTTTTGACAGGAAAAATTCCCTGAAAGGTAACAAAGTCTCAAAAATGCCCAGTCAAAATTGCAATCTTTTGAAAATCGCTTTTATCAACTGATGTAAAATTTTTGTCATTACAAAATATGCTTATTGAATAAGATAAACCGGCTAAATAATAAAACGTTGTAAAGTTTGTACTGATCTTTTCACTATTGAATTATCTAAACTTAACACTCGTTGTTTCACACTGGCAAAATAGAAGTTTGGTGCTCAAGCAGATTTTTTTCTATAATTATTTGCAATTATCCAAACCCAAATGTTTTAAGTCAAATTGTGCAAACAATTTTAGGTTTACTCAGAGATTCCCATTATGATGAATTGCCGATTATTTGCCTGGACCAGATTAGAATCGTTTCATTGAATAACTCGATAATAATTCAATCAGTTCGATTTGTTTGAATTTGAAATGATGTTGACTTAGCTATTAAATTGAACGTGAGCTGACTACCCATTACAAGAGGCTTTATACAACTGATATAATTAATTAAAGATTTTGCTCACTTTATTTCAATTTCTTTTCACTGTTTTACTGTCGAATTAAAAAATTGTGGTTCACTTAGTTGCTGTCTTCGTTTTATATCCATGTACTTGCAAAAAATTCTTCCAAACTGTTGAATGTGCACTTGGTTAAGTTTAATTTTATTGTGGAGTTGTATTCGAAAAATTTGCAAACAAAGCATTTGCGGGCGTGTTTTATGTATAATCTATAGGGATATGATACATCGTTTAATATCTCGGGAACTTGGGGAAAAAAGAACAAAAGAAAATCCATTTTAAACAATGTCATGGACGGCTTATTGGAAATGCTACTCTCTTTTATCTTGTCGTTCTTGCCGGGGTTAATTTACGAAAATTTGAGCGAAAGCAAACTAGATTAGTCTGAGCAAAATACGGGGGGTAAAATAATCAGGCCCGATGGCATATTTGATTGACGGTAAATGCTTTAGTCGCTTAAAACGTGTCATAGGTAGAACATTGGCATCAAGAATTGGCTCTTGTCGATGCTTAATCCAAAAAAATTGGGGTAATTTATCCCTTTCAAATTTTACACACTGGAGGGAAAGTTCCCAAAATTTGTCAAGCAAATTTTGTCTCCGGATGACCTGAGGTATTTTATGTCAAGTTGTGGATTAGTCAGTTTTGCTTTTTCAGTTGGTGATGGTTTGGCAAAGCGCCAAGTGAAATCTGATAATCAAAGGTCCTTTAAGTTCAACTGCGATGTGCAAATTATGTATTTTTGTCGGGCCAGGTGTAATAAACTATAAAATCTACACTCTCAACTGTAAGGTGATCAGCGGCAAAATGTTGACAAACTTCTCAATTTGCAAAACAGGCGATAACACTTAAAAATAACTGCGTAAACTGGACCAACCGACAATAGCAATAATATCGGGTTTAATCGTACAATGAATCTATTATTTCACAAACTGAACACACACAATCCGACCAGGCACCAAACGAGCTTAATGAACTTTTAGTTTCAAAAGCCCGGATTAATCTAACTCTTTTATCTTGTTAAGCACCTGCATCGCGGCATAAATTCCCAAATTCCCATGATAAGCTAAATATGCCTCGGCATAACTGGAAATTGACAAAGTGGGATGTTGGAGGCTTTGTATTATTTTGGTCTGCAGACTTCATCAATTCTCAAAAGGCATTTGATTTTAATGTGATTGCTTGTCTAGACTGGTTAGAAAAGGCTTTTAAATGGAAGTTTTATTTGCAGTATTTAAATTTCCTAGAGCTCTCCGGTGATCTAGCAAGGAATAAGATTTCTTGCACAATTTCTACTTGCAGCCAGTGATTTCCTGTTTTCGTGTGACTGGGTGACTGTTGATTAAATGTATGCAGGAAAGCTTTCACGCGTCGCCTTAACATAAACAAATCCTCTTTTATTAAATTAAGGGGAGTTGCATTTGAAGCGCATTGGATTTTGAATCGAGTTCTATTGTTGCATGTCATGCAATATTGTCAACAGCAATTTTCAGCCCTCATGCATAATTAAGCTTCCGCCAGTTTCACTATATCCGTAAGCAGATGTACAATACGGGGCACTTGCTGAATTTTCCGCACATGCCGAAGAAGAGAAAAGAAAGAAGAGTGTTTTTCTATTTTAAACCGCCAGCCAACGCATTCGTCTGCACCCATATACATTGAACTGTTGGAATGCAATCTAAAAATCCATTTCCGGTTTTCCAGATGATCAATTTTCCAATTAATCTCAATAACTCGAGGCGTTGAAACAAACTGCTCGAAGCCATTAACAACCTCGATCAGGATATCGGTTGCTCGGGATAAAAGTTCGGTAATTTTCCAATTCGCCTAAAGTCTTAATTTTTTCTGCGGATAATAAACGTCGTTAATCTTTGAAAAAATGACTCCACTTTATTCCTAAGGCAAGGCGCTGTGTTTCGGATCGAAACCGGGCTCGACCGGCGTGAAACCCCCAATAGCACTTTATTAATTCCCAAAGGGGAGCAATTATTTGCTCAGTGGCGTAGAACGCGGCTGGCAGTGGCATCCAACCGATGAACATTCAAGCTTATCGAAAATAGATGTGCCAATACGCTTACACTGCACGCCATCTAAAAGATCAATATATGTAAACTGAAAATTACGAATTTCATTCATATCTGCTTTAAAACCGCTAACCGACGATCGTTTGATCTTTCTTAAAACCTCGTTTTCAATACGCAGTGAGAGCTTTCGCTTTGAGGTGAGGCTCAGTTCTCTAATCTTGTGCTGATATTAAAGGAAAACACGCGAGTGCAGCAAATCCTCAGGTATATGCACAACAGCTAACTGAACTTAAAACAGTTTCTAGGGAATTTTGGATTTTCTAGCGCTTTCCAGAGAAGCGGTTTCAATTGAGGACCGAATTAGCGCACAAGAGAAATCCGTTCTTCTGTGTTCTCCAGTGGTAACAACGTTTTAATAACAGATTTGCAAATCTGTGACATTTTTAAACATCAAAAACGTTTTCTATTGCTTTCTCCGCGGAGATAAGCGTTTACCATTGACTCCTGCAGCTCTTCAGCTTCATACTCAGTGCTTAGCTCGTTCGCTGTGAGACGCAAAAGCAAAAATTATCCAAGAATTACCCAAAATAGACTAAAAAGCTTTTTCGGACAAACAATTTAGACAGTTTAATCGCCTTCGGATCCGTGTTGCAAACGCGAAAAATTAACTGGAAAAAACAATGTTATAAATTGCTCATCTTTTTCAGTCCATTTTCCTACAGATTCATGGCTGCATGCGTAATCGCTCATTACGAGCACTCTCGCAGGTAACTTAACATTTTTTTCAGCCAGCCAGAAGATTTGCATTCAGTAGGTAAGTTAGCGTGTTTAAAGGGTCGGGATGTTTTGCTTTTCCAATCAGCAGCAGTTTCCATTTTTGTGAATCATCAATGTAAGGGTGAAGCACATTTTAAGTTGCATTTCCTACCTATCGGCATTCTCGTGAGATCCAGCCATACGTTTCGCAAAAACTGTTCAAAATAACGCAAATTTATATGCATTGTATATTTGAGTAGGGGATCGATCTAATTATTTTATCCTGTTATCAAATGCAATTAAAAAGAAATTGACAGAACCAAGATAAGCTTGATCAGATACACCTTGATCTTTGCCTACTAAACCATGCGTGCAAACAAATTTTTACTACTGGATATTCGACTTCACTGTGTCTTTCTGGCAGCTGGGACGAAATCGCACTTGTTAATAAATCTATTAGAACAAATCAGACTTACCTTACCTTATCTGTACCAAATTCATGTGGTTTTTTAACGTAAAAATACAAACGTAAAAAATGAATGATCAAAACTCAAACCCGTGGACCGAATAAACAAATATTACCAAATCCATACTAAAGATTTCGAGATTAAATCGTTTATCGAATATTCAGGTTCTCATGAAGGAACTCTAAGGGTCATTCAGGTTTATATTTTCTCCATGCTACAAAATGTTCATACGTCGCATCGTTTCCAGATAGATAATATTAGAACAAGATTTTTTCACAGTATTTTCAAACGCACAATTAACATCTTCAAGTGATGATGACTAAATCAACAAACTCTTTCAGAAATGTTCTTGAACCTATTATTCAGAGCGCGACTTAATATTATTCAACACAACATTTCTTAGATTAAAATATCCAAAATCTGACCGCAACATTTAAAACTTTAAAATAAATAAATAAATCTTCTAATTTGGAAAATATCGATATTCTTCATAAAAAATAGGTTTAAAAATTTAAACCGCAATAAAATTTGTAAAACATATTTTCATACACAAAAAGAGGTATTAGTACGAATAGTTGAGTATTAAGTTATAAGCAACCTTTGGGCATGAAATTTTTTTTCAATATTCTCATTGCGTAAGTTCAGAAAAATTTAAATTAACGTTGCGAAAGAAGCAGTAAAATTTAAAATAAACTTAAGAGATATTAAATTATACATCGAACTAATAAGTTTGCGCGTCATTGGGATGCCCAATTGATTAGAAATTTTGTAGACAAATATTTAATAAGATTTATCCAGAAAAAGTTCAGGTTGGCATCCATTTAGAATAATTCGTTTGCAAATTATAAAGGACGGCATATTTAAAAAAAACTTTTTTTAAAAATTATTTTGTAATCATTTTATTTTAATTTGATCTGCCATTAATCTAAAACCAAATTTTTGACAACTTCTATTTAAATATCAAACAGACATATAAAAACAGACCGTTCATACGGCAAAACTTCGCATAAACGTTTTTAAAACGCAAAACAAAAGGCTAAATCCAAATATTTCCAGATGAAAATTCTTTTAAGTTTCGTRAAGGATAAAATAAGAGCTACTACGGGGATTAGGAAACTGAGTGAATGTGTAAATTAAAATAATCAAAATTTTGAATTAAATCAGCAAAACCAGAGACTTAAAGTTATATTATTCAAATTACATAATAAATCAGTTGTTTCAATTGGCAAAAATTCGCATAAACAGATTTCACACGTAGATAAATCTGCTGAAACAAGGGTTTCAAGAAGGAAACCGCTTTGAATTTTGTGGATTATACAATAAATTTACTTTTATTTATGGTAGCATTTATACAAATGGATATCTGTGTATATCAATTAGAGTTATTTGTAAATTTCGTCCAATTTCACTATTCACTATTTTTAAATAACCCATAATTGCTTGATGATGCCTTGATATTTACAGTAAAAATTAATCAAAAATTCACAACTGAAATATTTCTCTCGCTAAAGCCATTAAACTCCTTTATAGGTGCAGTCAATTTCTAGTGGGAAATGCTGATATTGATCACCTACTAACTTCTTATGAAATATTTTTCCTTATATTGATCGCAATTTTACTACTCAAAAACATTTTAAAAAATTGCAGCTTCAAGCGCCTGATTGAGACAGGAATTTCCAATTATTGAATTAAAAGTTCACCTATAACATATTTTTGTACGTCATTGAAACTCCTACAAGAAGAATTATGAATTAAGTTGGAAGACTACTCGGTTCCACGGAGGACCATTATCAAATAAAGTAATCTAAAACGCCAAGTTTAAAATATTGTCTATATTTACTCTCGAGCAACAAAAATAAATAACCGGGAATTCGCTCACTCTGGAAATAATTTAGGTCTCGGTTTTCCCTTGAGCCAATTGCCAGCAGAACAAGAAAATTATTTTTTACAACGCATTACCATGACAAATTACAGGAATTTCAGGACCTCGCTGCAGGATTTCGTTCTGCCTTGTTGAAACTGTTTGCTTTTCGGCACCTTTGGCCTGTATTTAAATGAAGCGATTTTTCGTTTCGAGCCCTTAAATTGAGTTGCCTTTGAACAATTAGTAATTAGCTGAAATAATTCAAAAAAATATCCAGGACTTTCAAATTAAATTGGGAGCCATTTTGTTGAATCTGGAAACATTCACTGTTGCGTATAAAAGGGTCTCTAAAAACTTCAATTATTCAGTTTCAATACCTGTTTTGCATGGAACAGTACCAACATTCGTCGCTTAATTTAATGCAAAAAATCCCATTTGAAGCCAGTTTAGGGATGCTTTTACCGTGCAAGCGTAACTCATCAACTGGTTAAGTTTGTAGTAAACTCATAAAAACATCCTTCAACTGAAATTGCGTAATTCGCTTTGGCCCTTAAAGCGTCAACGCTTAACTGAAAGAATGGGCTTGGAGGTGAATAAGGCAAGCAACCCTTATTGCCTTCATTAAAACGAACTTTCAGCAATCTTAGAGTTAGTTAACAGCTCCCGTAAGTCAATATTTAAGTTTCAGGCTGAGTTTATTTGAGTATGAAAAGTTGCAATTGCTCAAACTTGCACAAAATTACAATGTTTTATCCTGCATTGATCCTTGATTTTGCTGTATTAGTTGGAACTGTGTCACTTTGGCTAAAATGATGTGCGATATTTTATGTTTTCGTGTATTTAAGGTATAATTTCTATTGCATCTTATCAGCATTGAATTGGAAAGCAAGCTTTTCTTCACATTTCTCAGCTGAATTGCCAACTACCATGCAAAGTTGGGTCAAAGATATTTTCCATTCTGAAACTACTTCCCGAGTTGCGAAGACATCCAAAGAGCCCTCCAGCTCAAAATAGATTCCGGACTTCAGTGCACGGAATTATCTGCTTTACCTTTCCTAAGTCTAGTAGGAAACAGCAAGAGCATACAGCCAAATATTGTGCCTTTAATATCACAAGGACAAAGAAGGAAATCTAGGAACTGGCAAAAGATCCCAAGCGACTTGGAAACGTACACGTTTCATCAAAAATGGCTTTCATTGCCACTTGGCACTGCGATCCTCAATTTAGTTAGAAAATTCGCTAACATTATTGAAGTATTTCTGTTCTGTAATAAGAGAAAGTTACAGCCCAACAATACAATCGTGCCTTTGCTCGTTAAATAAAGCACGAGATACCAAGTGGCTCTGAAGAGGAAATGGACTAGGAAACGTTCATTGTTAGAAAATATCCCATCAAAAAATTGGCCAAATATCTAGAAACCAACGACTCTCTCGACTTTGTTAAGCTCTCGCACATAATTCTACCAACCTTCATCTGATTAAAAGCCATCTCATAAGCAAGTGGTTGATTTTTAAAAGCCCCCCGTTCACGTGGTCCTTTAACTTTCCAGCTAAATGTATCAAGCGCAATAAAAGAGTTTTTTCAGAACAACCGGAGGCAACTTTATATTGCTTGGCTCAAATAAAACAGTCGAACAAGCGTATTGTGAAAAGTGTCACGTTTTCTCACAAATGGGTGGATCGTAAGGCTCCGAATGTTTTAAGGGAATATTGTTTATCACACGGTTTTGAAATAGATCAATTTACTCAGATCCAGAGTGGCTTTCTTCAGCAAACTGCTTGGTTACTAATTGAAACATCTCATTTTTGTTTAGAATTAAGTCAAGAAAATGGAAACGTTTCCCAGTGGCACAAGAAGCAAAATTCTTCTTTGATGGAAACTATCAGTCTGCTTACTTAATTAACTAAAAATCTTGGATTTGGGTTATCGTGCTCGCGTAATTGCTGTTTACCTTCAGGTTGCAAGGATTTTTCCCCTTTAAGTGCTCACCGCTTTGCGCTCAAACGATACGAAACTGTTTGTTTTGCGTTAGTGCTTAAACATTCTAAGAGCGGTTTACCCTTAGAAAATCTAGTCCAAACACTCGCTATTTATTTCAATAACTTTCAATTATCTGCAGTTAAATTGTGGACGGTTTTATCTAAACACAACACCTGCAGTTATAACTTCACTAACACTTTGCAGGCACATTAGCAGTGCCGCATAAAGCGTTTTACCGTAAACAAGAAGAGGATACTTATGATGGCAATTACTTAATAGCTCGGCTATTTCGGTTAGCATAACTTTGGGCAAAATGTGAAAGTTTATCCTTAAACAAGCACGGTAAGTAGAGTAAATTTTGGTGTTGGTGCTGCGTAGCTTACCAATGTCCAGGCCAGAGGAAGATGCAGCAGCGGTTACTTACCTGCAAACAAATAATTACTTTAGGGACTAACTCGATTCAAAGGAAATTAATGCGTTTTAATTATGAAAACAAGTATGTGCATTGCAGTTGTTTTATTATATACTTTCTGGTAAAATTGCTTACTGCTTATGATTAAGTACAGTTTATAAAAATTCCTAGTTTTCCTTGAATTCTTGAGTGGTTGATAAGCATTTTTGAGACTTTAATTGAAATATGTTATATAAACGACTACCATTTAACCAGGATTTAAAGTGAGCGAAGAACTTTTAAATGTAGTTTCGTCAATCCAAGAAACTCAGTGAAAATATTTGAAATACGCAATACATTTTTGAACCCAATTTTGCACCAAGCATGCAAAATTTTGCTGATAATCCTGCAATTTCCAATTCCTTCATATTGGAGCACTAATACCAACCTCATTAATGCACAAATCTGATATTGCAACGAAAATCAACAGTTTTATAGATTATACGAAAACACACATATTTTCTTGCGGTCTAATGAAAACAGCCAATTTCTGCTAACTGATTTACTTTTTTATCTTCCCTTGCGTTAAGCAGTTAATGCTTGAATTGTCCAAAATTTACTCAAGTTATACTAAAATATCGGTCAACAGAATAAGGTTTCTGTGATTCTACAATTATTAAAATGTATCCCATTTATTAACCGATCCATGTGCTAATTTAATATTTCCTGATATTATTGCGATGCTTATTGATCAAATTGTCAGTTATAATTGAAAACCAGAGCATTTTAAACGCTGTTCCTGAAACTAATTATCCTTGCCTGTTGCGCGTTGTTAAAAACATGATGAAGTGCTCCTGTGGGTTATTTTAATCAAAAATAACATCCTGTTTTGTAGCCGCTTAAACGTTTTTGTTTTCGTGTTTGTTTGATGAGTCGTTTTGTTTCAAATCTCTGTAAAATTCTTTTTAAAAGCAATTCTTTTGTAAGTAGAGAAAAGAGGTTTAATCTGCGTTACCTTCAAGTGCACATGAAAAGCTTGGAAATTTCAAAATAACATAAAAATTGTTGCTTTTCCTGGCCCATATTTTTGCCATTCAATAGTAGGCGTTTGCAGAATATATCTCGATCTCGTTGGAAAGATATCACGATCTCAATAAAGATTTGGCCTTGTGTTCGTATGCTATTCTACTTGAAGTAATAAAAAAAGGCCATTCTCGTATTTTTGCCATCAAGAACGGAGCATAAAGGCCGGCAAACTCACACTAGCACACAATAGAGCTGTCTTATCTCTATTTTTCCACCTTTCCGCCTCTTCCATTAAGGCGCTTTGGCTTGAATGCTTAACTGGGGCCACTTTTGCATATCTGTTATAGCTATCTCTTTATTCACTTAATTTCTAGTAGGAAAGAACGTCAAAAGACCGCTTTTGGTAAATTATGTCGATAAATAAAACCAGCTCATCAGCTAATATTTCGCTTCAAACTAAGCGGAGCTGACTTTTTCGCATATGTCTAGGAATATAAAGTTGCATTGAGCGCTTCCGTTGCCGTAAAATATGAAACGAGAAAAGTTGCTTTGGATAATCAGTAAAATCGAGGAAACTGTTTCTAAAACAATCAGCCGTGATTAAGGAAAAATAAACTGAGGCTTTAATTGCAGTAACAACTTCATAATGAGAAGTAATTAAGAGAAAAGCGGCATAATGGCGAAATCCTATTAACAAGCACTTCGGATTTTACGCAAAAAAACCTTCGTTCTTTTCCTTATTATTTTTCCCACCGAGCCACAGAGTTGATTTAATAATTGAAAGTAAGCAATCCAGTTGAATTTGCCGGCATCTGATATTATAAATCTGGCCGTTTTAATTTCCGATTTTATCGAGCAAGAAAATTGCGAATTTGCACCAAACAGTCATTGTTTCAAAACGACTTGGTCATTTTCCTAGACATCTGCAAACTAATCTCGGAATTAGTCTTTGAAATGAACTGTTCTACCAAGTCTATTATTTTCACTTCACTTTCAAGTAACGGAAATTATCCGGGAGAATTGACGACAACGAAGAATGTATTTCGCAAAAGTAACAGAAGTCTTTCATCCTCGGATCGAACCTTTTTGTTTGCTGCCTCGAGCTTTGAAATTTCGAGAGCCGTCTGACTTTAATGGAAACTCATTCTCAACCTGTTAGGCTGCATGCAAAACCAGAATGTTTGTCAGTGGAAAAGCGAGAGGAATTTTCCCTTTTCTTCAATTAGAATCCGGACATTTCGGAACGACTATGGGGAAAATATGAGGACTTGAAACTTAATGAACGCACATTGATAATATCTATTAAGTTTTATATATGCGGATGGTTAATTAAGCGATATCTTTTTACATATTTGTAGGGCTTTTAAGGCAATGATGTTCATAATCTGGTCCTAGATATTGATTATGCACCTTTGATATGTTTGTTTAATTGTTCAGATTGTGGTGAATGCCGAAGGATGAACGTCATGTGATTAGTTCTTGCAATTTTATAAAAAAGGGTTTCTCTTCGACTCTTTAATCCCATCTTCAGAAAACCTTATCTTTCAAAAACAATTAAAGTCGCCTGTTTCCCAACACCCAATATTTCTCCATTAGCCATTCTTTTTCCAAATGAAATCCCGAGTTCTACTAATTTCCAGCCGTAATTCGATGAGCGTTTTATCAAATGGCGAAGTCATCAATACTGCCTACATTGAATTTTTTTAGGCCCAGCGGGATAAATCAGTTAAATCGGGGATTTGAAATGGAAAACAAAACACCCCTTTAATCCGTACGTCTGCATTAGTCACATTAAAACCACGAACATTTTGCTCCAGTTACACCACGAATTTAATACAGCGACAGCTATTTTTGAATATTGATGTCGATTTTGCGTTCAAACGTTGGAAAGAAGGTAGATTAACGTGTTTAAGACTATATTTAAATTAGAGATAGATAATAGAGATTTTATATAACAATTTGCAATTGTATTTTAAAGTATTTTTAATTATAACTGGAATAGTGAACGTGAGAAATTGCCTCATATTCCTACTAATTTGAGAACCTGACAGCAAACACTAAAGAAATTGGCCTTAAGTGTTAAATTTTGAAATCAGCACGTGATGTATGTAACACTTCCATGAAATTTAATTTGTGCAATCTCGAGTAAAGATTAGATAGAATTCCATGGGGAGTTTGTGTGGAGTTTATTACGACCTTGTGCAGCAAAACATAATCTGTATTCTGTCCGGCGTGCTGTTCTTGGACGCATTTCCTGATATGTGAAAATTTACTGTTCCAGGCATTGCCGCAAAGTGAAACTTTCCGAAAGCAGTTTCTGCAATCGAGTTCCAGCTGGCTCAAGATTATTTTTCCATTATTAAACTTGGATGTTTATACTAAAAGCACTTTTTTCACAGGAAATTTTGTTGCAATTTAATCAACTTATCTGAGTCTTATTGAGAACCTTCGATCCAATATAATACAGAGTGTTTCAAATGAATATTGCAACTGTTTAATTGAGGGCATCACGATGTCGACTGTTTTAGCAAAGCAGCTGCGCTATTTACTGAAGCATTTTTTAATGACACTCTGTATATTTGGAACATGCATATCGGCAAATATTGTCTACACAAAATTGGTTGTAATATTCGATTATTTTGGCGAAGAATGGTTTATCTTGTATTTTCTTGAACTTGTTGAATTTCTCACTGTTTGTCGACAAAAATGGTTTAAAAATGAGTTGTTTGATGTGGAACTAGAATGAATCACAAATTACTGTTTTTTCAATTCAATAGCTCTCGAGCTGGTAATTTGAGGAACACGCATACTTAAAGTATTTAAATATATCATAAGAAAGACATTTAAAAAATCATAACCGTTCAAAATAGGTGAAAATTTGTGAGCGATTTGGTTCTGGAAAGTGTACATTTCGACCAAAAATGGATATTTTGCCGATGAACAGATAACTACAAATTTCCCACTTGCATATACAAGATGATTTCAAATAAATGTTGCAACGGAAAACGGCAGATTCCTCATGAAACTAAAAAAACTGTTTCATCTTCCATTTTATCGTGAAGATTTTAAGGTATCATATTTTTCCTTGGTTTTTCCTACTTTGGCGCTACTTGAAAAAATTACATTTTAACGGCCAAAATAAATGAAAAAATAGCCTGTTGGCCTGTACAGTTAACTGTTTGAGAAAAAACATGTTTTTGATGTACAAAAACACAATTTTGCTAGCGATACTAAATTAATTAAATTTTCTACTTCCTGTGTTTCAAAAACAAAAGTACACAGAAAAATTATTTCTTCATAAGAAATCTCCAGTTTCTCAGTTGCGACTTTTATCATAGACGGATATATTCAGCTTGAAGCTAAATGCGATCAAACTGGGTGAATGTTTCAGTTATTTCCCATCAGAAAAATTTTGCGCATCAATTTCTGAGCTCAAAGAAAGAAAAGTTGCAGTTAACACTTGTGTTAAGATGATATACAAAATGTCCACTTTTTTTGCATTTGTAATTTAATAGAGCATTTCATAAAATTGAGTTCACTTTTACCCAACGAAATGCTGGATTTCAAAAAATCATCTAGAAAATGTTCCTTCAGAAATGAAACCTTTTGCAATTAATACTTTCACAATCTTCACAAAGCTGTGCATTTTCGGATCCTCCGAAATGTTGCTTTAACATTTACAAATATTCCAAATTTCATTTACAGGGAAAATTGCTAATCTAAACACAGAGTATTCCAGATTTCCTTGCAATCCGAACAAATTTTAAATATTGCATTTTAACATCAGGAATCTCGGAATCCGTATCGGATTGCTCGGTTACATTTTCATTAAAAAATACTCTAGCTTCTTAAAATAAAATATTCTGCTTTTTATGTTCTACTGGCAGGTCCCTACTGTATTTCGAGCCTACAAGCCAATTTTATTGGCTCATAATTGCCTATAAATATCCCTGAAGGATTAGCAGCTAAAAATTAGGCGCATAAGAAAGACATAAAAATCGTGGCAAACCCTCCTAAATGCAATAAACTTGTCGGGTAGAGATTTGTATCAAACAAGATACAATAATTTGCTAGCATGAGTTTCAAGTGCTATCCTAAGTTTAGTTTAATGTAAGTTCTGGAACTGGGGCCCTTATATTCAAAACTTTGCCCAAGTAATATAACGTGTCGATATATAAGTTGGGTGCTGAGAGAAGTTGGAACTTGCTTGTGCTTTCTCACGGGATAGCAATAATTTTTAGCCAGTTTGCTCTGATTATCGGCGAACATGTTCAGTGGTAATTTAGCATCTACTGCCGATGAAATAGCTGAAGCAACAGTTGTAGTTTAAGGCAAAATTTTTCGTTGGGTTACATTTTTAATCACCAAAAATGTTTGGTCGCGTACTACTCAAGCTCACTTTTTCACCCACGTAAGTTAAAGCAGAAAACTACAGGACATGCAAACGATAAAATCAGCTGCGAGCAAATTTCAATTGAAATTGCGCCCAACCGGGCGTTTTGCTGACATGGAAGTCTTTATGCGAGGAGACAAGTAGAACTGCAGATACCGCGAAAAAGGACAAAACAGCTCTGGGACACTGTGCAAACTTTTCTCATAGGCAAATAAAATTAGAGACTTCAATTCGCCAATCAGTGTGATACGACCGCTGAATTTAAATCGCTAATAATGCAGGCTCGGAAGGTGAAATGTGCCCGGAATTTGCCTGAGAGCATAATGAATTATTGCAAGATTTAATCGAAGCATGTTTGCAGTATTAATTCAGGTTTTACCCCTCGTGTTTTAAGGTTCAAGTTTAATGAATTGAAAAGGAAACTTTGCAAAACTAATGTTTCAAATTCTGAACCTTAATTTGCTTAAGTTAAACCTCTATGTTAAAAATACTCGACTTCAGGCAGATCTTTGATCTTTATAAGAATCATTGCCAAACAGTTGGCCACCAAAAAACGAAAATTTCCTGAGATTGTTCATTCAATTGAAAGCAAAAAACTTGTGCAACAAAAAGCAGTCAAAATTTTCTAAACCTATTTTATTCATAATTTTTGAATAAAGATTAAGTATGAAGACTGGAAATTAGAATGTGTCTCTTAAATTTTTATGGAGATCCAAAATCAAAGATTAAATTTTGCCATCATCATTACAATAGCACACGTTTACAATTGTTTACAAAGGATTTCCAAACAAGACTTAACATGATTTGACTTATTGATTCACTTCCGACATTTTTACGAGAAAATCGCTCCAAAAAATTTACAAATCCAAACACAAGTCAAGTGTCTGAGAAACACGCCTTTGAGAAACAGATATCCACTTTCAATTTTTAGAAATAAGTCCTGCTTGTCCGAGTGAGATTATTTTGAATATATCTGAGTGCAAAATATTAAACAATTTTTTCTCAGTAGATAATCAACAGAATTCTTTAAATTGAGGATGTTGTTTTTCATCATAAAAGATTAAACAAAGCTCCATAATTTAACTAACTACTAACTACTGAAATTCTATTTCCAAATGTCTCTAATTCAACGGCCAAATGATTCGCTAAACATAAATAAAGAAAAACTTGGACTAATTTTTTTTATATTTTATTTATCAATCGGCTCATGTTTTTAATGTAACTCTCGGAGATAATTCCATATATACTGCAGAAAAATAGATTTGGAAAATATTGTTGATTTATCGAATTTCCATTAAAAGGGGCGATGGTAAGTTTGGATACCGTGACTAATTTAGTTTGGATCGAATGGATATATAGACATGTAACTCATGGAAAAATAAATCAGTTTCAACATTTTTTGTTTTAACCGAGGCTATTGATTCAACCTTAAATACAGTGACCCCTAAATCATCATTTGTTTTAGAAATAATTTGTATATAAAATAATAATTAATCGAACAAATAAAACGATTTTTTTTCGAGAGCAAGAGCATAATTTTGCTAGCTCTTGTTGGTAATTTTTTTTATTAGAAAATGGGTTTTTATAAACTCATATTTCAGATGAATAGAAAATAAATAAACAAGTTGACTGGATTAGACTATAGCACTTTGAAATTTTCATTTTATAGAAAACATGAAATCCAATAAAGGAAAAATTTAAAAAACTCGCTACTTAAAAGGAAAAATCTCCTTATTTCACCCATAATTAACTAAGCCTTCCGCTACGTCCAACAGAAATAATTCCGAGGAATTATCATCGTTGTTTCCCGAATATCGTTTTAAACTTTTAAAGTAGAATTTAAGGATCCCCAATTTGTTTGCCGGCTCTTATTGGAACTTCCCCCGATTGGCGGTTTTGTTTACACCAAGTTTTTTCCCTTGTTAGATCGAGTTTGCATCCCGGAAGGGCAAAGTTGAAACACGGACCTGGTTTGGGGAGCTTTGAAAGTTTTCGATAAAACACTTTCTTTTCGCTGACCTGAAGCAACATGAAAAACTACTTGTAAGGGTTGTAAATTCACGAACAAAAATGCAGAGAGTTTACTGTGAAAAATGATTATCAACTCGACAACTTGGAACAAATTTTTCGAGTACTTAGCTTTTTAACCAATTTTTCGATTGCTTCGTTGGAGTTGGAAATTAACGAACAAAAATGTCAAAGGTTTGTTACTACACCAGTTACAAGTTGTAACTAGTTTTTCGTTTCGTTGGCTTCAGGATTTGGGTTTGTTATCCCCTTTTGTTCAAAAAGTCCAGTCGTTACAAGGCGTCGTTTAAAACTTCCTCCAATCATTTCTGAATAAAACATTGTTCCATCCAATCCAGGAACTCAAACGACTAAAAATAGTCGAGTTTGCAAACAAATCAATGCAGGTGTTGCCTGGAAAGCGGAAATTTCGCCATAAATGCCATAATGAGGAAATTGTCGACAAGCAGCCTAGCTCCGCATTGGGCATGGGATAATTCGCTTGTTGGTATTCAAATCAAAAATTAAGCGTGGAGACTAACAGAAAAGAAACTTGGAGACGTTTATTTTTGACTTACAAAGGCTGATTGAAAGCTTCGCCGTTTACTTAAAGAAATAATGGATTGATTATTAACGCTAAAAACATCAAAAGATCCTGCAGTTGAAACAAAATATATTAGCAAAGATTCAGGGCTTTCAGGCTGTCTTGGGTAAAAATGTCTTCCTAACGTTTTGTAGGCACGAGAGGCTTGCATCCCCAGCTGCAATTATACTAAAGCCAGCCGAAGGAGACACCAAGCATTTTTTATCAAATAACCAGCTTCAATAGCAACATTTTAAAAACCGAGGTAATTATTTATTTGCGGAAATTTCCCCGAAATAAACCCCTGACCATTTACAGCAAACAACGGCATTATTCATCATTAGGGTTTTGGTGGTGAACGAGGGCGGTAGTATTTTACACTAACGACTATTTGACGCAGTAATTTGATAGCAAATTCTAGAAATCCTGCAAAAAGTTGTGAACTTTTCAACTTTGCTGGGTGGAAACTGCAAATTACCTTCGCCAAGCCGAAAAAGGTAATATAAGTTGTAAGCTATGCGCTATTGTTTGAATGCCCGACTATAGTTGCTGGGTAATGCGGAAACTGGAAGAAAGTGGAAACTGGTAACTCTAATGTGCACTGCATCCGGGTAGATTGTCTCTGGCTAAAGTTTGCAACGGTAAAACACTTCTTTCACCGACCCCATTCTCAGGGTAAAATTCCGCAAAAAATTCCCCTTAAAATTGAATGCCATTTGCAAACAAACACACAGACCGGGTAATTTATGATCGTCTCTGATCTTGATTGAAATGTGGATATCGGCAATATAAATACGAATCTCGCATATGCCGGTTTAAAAATGCTTCCGGATAAAATGCTGCTTTCATCTGCAAACCCGCAAATACAGGTACACATGCGGGATCGGAATTTATTACTGACATCCATTGGCTAGTAAGGGAACGCTATAAAACACAGAAGCAATTTGAAAATTTTCCACTCTCTCTGGTTGGATTGATTGCAAAAGAAAACTGCTGTTGAACGACAAACGGGGTTACAGTTTTCCAGGTATTTATGGGTATTCATTCACGAATAATAAGTGTCTGATGGTGATTAATGAATAGGGAATAGTAATATTTCAACGAAAAAAAGGTAAAAGGCACAAATCAAATAAAATGAAATTCCAGAGCTTTTACACAGTCCAAAGGCTTTTAGCTGAATTTGGATGATCATGACGTGATTTTGTGTCCCTTCGTATGGACTCGTCGAAACCAATCATATGCTTCAGTTGCTGAACATTAATTTCCATTCGCGATTATTTCAATGTTGGCCCTGTTGTTTGCGGCCATAAGTGATGAATAATGCAGCAATATTACCATTTAGCAAACGAGGAACCGGACATATTCAACAAATAGTCCACAATGGATAACCGAAGTTGTTTGATTACAAACAGCGAAACTGTGGACGTTTCAGTTTTACGTAAAATGCAAGTAGTTTATTCAGTATACTTATGTGTATATATGCAAAGGGAGTGTTGCAAATGAAATTAAATGGAATACCGTTCCTTTTGCGTCTGCTGCGCTGTTATTCACTCTTCATCAGGTTTATAATTCATTTTTTTGGGTTTTAGAAATTTTAGATTCGTTTGGTTCCAGCGAGAATTGTTCTAATTTGTCTAAGATGGTCTATGATGATTGCGAGTATCTATCGATTTAATGCTTAAAAACACTATTTTTGTGTTGCGGTGAGTCTAAGTTTCGACTATATTTAAGCCATCAGCAAGGTTTGAGAAAGAAGACATAGTTATCTCAGATTTGAGCATAGCCTTTGGAAAGCCTGAATTGCTGGTTAATAATTTTAATACTGTGCTTATTCTGTGCCTTTCCTGTTGCATTCTGCCTTTGTTTTCAATTTATTTTTTCGGCAGAAAGTAAGAAAAAAACTATTTTTTTAATCCTCCATCTTTATGTAGAAATTTTAATTTAGAGAGTATTTCTTACTTCTCGTCTTCTTTCTTCCTATTCATCACCAACATTGTTTAATATGCTAAGTCTGAAATTACTTACTCTGCCCTGATCATGGCTTCAGTATAAACCATAAGGCAAAACGTAAGCCGGCAAAAGTTGTGTTTTTTTCCAAAATCCATTTACCAATAAACCCAAAATTCAAACGAACATTTAATTCAAATCAATTGAGTTTTACAAAATAAAACAGACGCTTTATGTTACCTGCACTCTGATAATAATATTTTATTTCCTGTTTTAAACATTTCCTTGTAGTTTCTATCATTTGTCTAAGTTATTTAAATATTTTTTCCGCTAATGCTTGCTTTTTCTTCTTTTTGTCAATCTGCATGTAAAGATCTATGTTTTCACATTGTTATTTGAACGTGTTTGTGTTTATTCTGGTTTTTTTGCTTTGCCAATTCTGTATTATTCGATTCTGTTTCTTTTTGTGGCTTAGTTTTTGGAGTGCATCTTTAAATTTTCATTAGATTGAGTAATTTCTTATTTCAGTTTCTTTTATAAGTATTTGAAATATTATAAAAGCTATTCTGTATTTTCGCCTCGTTTTTGTGAATGATAATAACTAAATAAATCAAATAACCATAATTGTACTCTTTCAGTATTGCTCCATTTTTTCCGTTTTTCTTGGCTTCTATCAATTGTTTCATAAGTGCTTTCTCCAATTTTTCTGGTTCGGGCCTTTGCAGTAAATTTAATAGCCATTTATTATTCACTGATTTTCTTTTCATCCCGTCGGATTCAATAAAATCGTGTTACTCCGATTTTCTGTTAATTTGTGTCTTTATCGCTTGTGATTTGCTTCTTCGATTGATATGTTGTTTTCACCACAATTTTCGTATTTCTTTCAACAATATACTCGTAGCAACTAGATTTACTGGAAACTAATTTAGAAAATTAAACTATTTCATTAAGCAAAAATTCTTTCAATTGTGGACAGAAACATTATTTTATCCATCAATCAAGCAATCAAAAAGCGGAAAAGAAATAGAAGCAAATAGCACGGATAAAATATCAGTCGAATATTGTTACTAGTGTGAATCAACAGTAGAGTAAAATAAAAAATTTGTTGATTAATTTCTTGGTTTCCTTTCAATGTCTGTTCGATACATTTTCTGAGCTAAGTCTTTTTTGTGTCTTCAAATTTCTGGATGATTTCGTCCAAATAATCGTTCGTTTTGATTAGTGTTGGTTTTGGTCCCGTGTTAGGAACAACAATGTTTTGCTAATGAAACAACTCGATTATATTCTTCCATTAAAATTTGTCTTAGAAACAAAAATATTTTACTAAAAAGCAAGACACTAAACTGATAGATGAAAGGCGAACTGGAGAGTTCCTGATCATTTAGAGCTGAAATTTAGCCCACTTGGCACTAATTAAAAAAAACCGCTCCAGCTACTAGATAAAGGAGTTAATTAAATAAGTATTAGAAAAAATAGGGCTGGGAGTTTGGGCAAAGTTAACTAAAAAAATTAGGCCTTAAATTAACGCAATGTCTAAGACTTTCTCCGGTTCTATTGTTTTGTTTGCACTTAAATACCCTTATACCTATTGTGAACATATTAACGAGCGCCCGAGTGTTTAGGCATCGGGTATTTACACTGAAATTCAATGTACTGAGGTAATCTTTGTATTCCAGACGCAATCAGTAAAGTGTAAAGCAAATATTTTGAGAAGAGCTTCTGGAAATGTAAATTTCCAGGTAAAAAGCTAATTAGACCGAAGTGTTTTTGCGGTTGAAGGGTTTAATAATTCTTTTACGTGGGCAAGAACGTTTCGAGGCACGAACCTAAATGTTTGATAATTTCCAAAAATTTATGAAGTCAACTACAGCCATTAAGGCTGGAAAACATATAACCCAATTTAACATCCTGAAGCGATTTACGCCCTAATACGGTAAATCTGAACAGTTTTATGTGCATTGTAATGTGTCAGATCGATGATCATTCATTGTAATATATGACTCTCTGCCAAATAGGAATAATGCATTCCGAAGTTGAATCAACAATTTAATTTCCAACTTTGGCTAATTGGGCTTCTAATTAAACTTCTAGATTTATAGCGGCTTGTGAACGATTCGAAATAACATGTGTTCTAATTGGAATTCATCATTTTAGTTTCGACCATGATGATGCTGAAATGTTTTTGATGTTTATTTGGTTAGGATAATGAAAAACCCAACTATTCTCTTTGACTTTACTTTTTAATAATGTAAAAAAATTAACTGGTTTCATCTTTCATCATCTTCCTAAAGCCTCTTGCTTCTTACTTTCTATTTACTGCAAATTTGCCCTCCGTTTTAGGCTTCCTTTCTACCTTTGTACAATTGAAACCAACCACTTTGAGTTCCTTTGAAACATATTCAGTAATTCACGAGCTTTGCGTTCTGTAAAATCAGAAGCTTCCGACTTTAGAGTAGCAATTAAATCAAAGGCCATTGATTACCTGTAATGTATTTTGCGAAAATTGAGCTGACCAATATCGAGTACTTGCTTTATGCAAAACACTTTAATTGCTTGATTCCAGCCTCGTTTCATGAACGTTTAGATCAATGTTGGATAAATATTCGTAACAAAACCACTGCTTTATTCCAGGGCTTTTCAAGTGAATTGTTAAAAAAGTAAAAAAAATTTCCAGACAATGAGATCATTGCTTATTGTTGACGATTTCTAGTAAACTTTCCTTTTATTATGATAAGTTACATAAAATCCCAGTAGAACCCGAGTCAGGGCTGAGAGTTACTCAAAATTAGTCTAATTTGATCGCATCTATTATAATGTCTTGCCCTGTTTGTAATGGAACTGCGAAATTTGAGATAACTGGAATAGCTGGAATGGGGAATGATAATATTACGCTTAATTTGATTGGCGTCAGGAGGATGCGGGCATATCATGATAATTCGGATTATGCCATATTTAAGTCAGTCATGTATTCTTGGGCTGATGCTAGTTAAGATTGTTTTGCTATTAATGAAGGCTCATCTACAAGTACCCTCTGGAATCCGAAATTTGTCTTCAATAATTTACATTTATAATTAGTAGTTCAGTGTATTATTAAGGTTTATATGTAAATTTTAATTGTTATAATTCTGTTATATGAAAGGTACACTAACTCTAATTTGCTGTTTCTGGTAATTTTTCTGAATAATTATGTCTGCATTCCGTAGATCAATGCTAAGCATTTTTTCAAGAAATTGGCGATTCATTTTGTTGCATTTCTGAAATTTTTTTTTTTGCAGCAGCAAAGGAAAAATACTGTAGTTTTAAAGTAAAGTAGTTACCATCTAGAAAACTACTTTACTATATGACCACGATTAATAACTTTACAAACCGCAGAAAACTACATTCTACTGCTGAAAATTTCCGCTTTCTTCAAGATTTTGAAATCTAAATTAAAACTGAAACTGGAAGCTTCAAAAAAGAAAAGAAACGTTAAATTGCGTCTAATTTGCCGCTTCATAAAGCTCTGTTTTAAAACCAGATATGTCAGCTTTTACAGCTCTGATCAGAATCGACCTCTTCTTGGGTTCGCTCGGAACAATGAGTGTGGCGGGTTTCAAGAAATAACATTTTCCGGATGCAGTTCCATCTCTCTGAAAACTATGCTCAAAAGCCCAAAATCGCAGCTTTTTCCAGGATTTTTAAACTGAGCAAAACGGCTTTAATTGAATTTGTGCTGATAACAGTGTGGGAGGTTTAAAAAATGGAATTTTCCAATAAAATTTCAAAATGGTTCTTTTCTTGGGCTCGCTGTGAGGTAAATACTGTAGAGAGTTTGAAAAAACGAAATTTTCCTGACGCCCTTTCAGCATTTCAAAAACCCGTGGGCTCCACTTCCGGCGGCTATTTGAAATTTCAAAACTAGCCATGAGTTGGGCTCGTTTTAACATAAAAGTGTGCACTGTCACACACTAAAAATTGGCGATTAAATCTGGTACAAGTTCAACTATTTTTGAGCCACCTAACATCTCAAAAATCTTTTCGAAAGTTCACAAACTTAATTTCATTAAAATGTATTAGTTGTTTAAATATGCCTTTCTTTAGACTCGTTCTGAGGTGACCAATGTGTAGGGTTTCAAAAAAGCGAACCTTCCCGTTGCAGGTAAATAGCAGTTTCAGCGTCTGGACAAAGGTATGACTTGGAACTGTATTTCTGCCGAAAAACGTAGCTTCTGTAACGTTCTTGAAGTTTCAAAATTATGAATTTTAATCGATTCTTCTAATATAATTTGAAGATTTCAGAAAATAAACTTTTACGACCCAATTCGATCGACGTTCAACGTCTGCCTAAACAGCTGTGTCTCAAAACGGCATCCAAAAGCTCAAGATCTTTTCTGGTTTTTTAAGTTTTTGGATCGTTTAGTTTCACTTGACTAGAGTTTTTGAAATTTCAAGATAGGCAATTCACGAGACTCGGTTCAAACTGAAGAGAGTGAAGATTGTGAAAAAACGAAATTGCGAAGAACGTGAAAGTGTGTTTTAAGGAACTTTCGAAAGCTCTAAAATAAATTCGAACTTTCGATAGATGTACAATTTTAAATGAGTTCTATTTTGAGATCAATAATATGAACGAACTGTCAGGGGTAAATCGGCCTGAAATCTTAAGGAATTTCGAGGAACAGAAAGCAACATTCAAGAAAGCAACATTCAAAAAGTCCAAATCATATTTTTTTCAAAGTGGGGCTTTAACTGAGTGTAGAATAAGATGAACAGTATAAGAAGTTTTTAAAATCGAACTTTCCCGCATAAAGCCGGCCAAAGTTCCAACTTTTTTAAAAGCTTTCGCTATCTGAAAATTGATGTTGTAACCGTAAAATCTTAGCATTCTTTGATTTCTTTTCTCAGTTCGTCTCGAAACCAAATCACAATATTAAAACCGGCTATTAGATTGGCTTGTTTTAAAGCTAAGTGAGTGGTGAGTTTCTAAATAGAACTTTCCCGGTTAAATCCGGCATTAGTTCCAGCGCCTTTGCATCCTCTGCGCATACCGAAGCTTTCTGTGTTTGAAAGTTCAAAATGTTTCAAAAGCTCAAAAATATTCCAAATCGAAATTCCAAAAGATCGTAATAATTTTCCTTAAATCAGGCTTTGATGGAACTCGAGTTGAGGCAAAAGATTGTGACAAATTCCTGATATAAAAACATATTTTTCACTATATTCAAAGCTCTGAACACTCACTCTATAATCTGGAAAATCCATAGTAAAAGCAACAGTAATTTATTATGGTGATTTAAAAGTTGTTATGCAAATTTGGATCAGCAGGTCATTTCAGTAGAACTTCTTAACGGAACTAAGCAAAATCGGTGCTAATAAATCGAATGAAAAATGAGTGGAAAATACTAATATGTTTTCCAACTGCCCCATAAAATCCGCCATGACTTCGATACATTGGCATTGCAAAAAGAATAAACAAATTTCGTTTTTTAAAAAGACAAAAATAAAATATTTTCAATATTTTCCAACACAGCTGCTAATAAATTGCTCTAATATATAAGCCGCAAAACCAATATGCGGTTATAATAAATTGAAATTCGCCGTGGTTTTCGGGATTATGACGCTTGCCATTCCCATTTCGACTAAACGAGCTTTCGAAACTGAATAATAGCACCGTAGCAATTTAAATCAACTATCAGGACCAGGTTAAGGGCCTATTTCAATAAGGAAATACGACCGAGAGTTAATGGTAGGGCTGCTTGGGCTTTGATTTGCACAACGACTCCACTGACAATGATGAAATAGATACTATTCTTTCGCCCACTCGCCAAGGTTTAAGAACCAATTAACCTTGGCTTTCTACTATCCATGTGGAAGGTGCTCTTTAACTGAGCCAAAGCAAATTGCTGGCATAAAAGTCGTTTTTTGGAAAGAAAATTTATTAGCCTTGCCTCTGCGTTTTATTCAACACTTTGATATTTTCAATTAGTCTCGGAAGCTTTGCAAATAAGCTGGTTTCAGCTGGAAAAACATATGGGACAACTATCAGAACTAGATTAAGGTAAATATAATTATGCACTTGCAAAGCAGGGTAGATTGAATTAACATTTACCCGACCCTTCTGCTTTTGAATTCAACGTTCCATTCGTGACTATTTCATTTTACTAGATCCTTGTCAAAACAGGATATTAAATTTACAGTCTGGAGAAACAAGTGCAATTAATGTGGATCCAGGGCAGATTTTCTCATAATTCGGAGAATATTAGGTCGATTTAGGTGCACTGTTTATATAGCGTACTTAATATATTGCAGGAACATTGGAAAGGGCAAAGCCAAAGTTTTTTTTCACTACTTAAATAGTAAATTAACTAAGCTTGTATTAAAGTGTAATTTTTTGTTTAAATATAATGTCGTTGTTAGTACGGAATTTGGTAATTGATTTTATCCAATGTGTGTACAAATTAGTTTCTCTAATAATTTAGATAGTGTTTACTGCTGATTTTGAATTTTTTTCGGCTCTAAACTCGGTTCTCTACAACAAATTTAAAATGTAAATATCATAAGATTCATTTTAACTGAACGTAGGTTTTGTGATGGTCTTCTCAATTGCTTAGCTCTCTTTATTAACATCGTCTTTTTTATAGGAAATGTTTCCAAGTGCCTTCTAAGTAACCAGTAGTTCAAATCAATATGCGAATTAAAAAAAAACGTTTTTTAAAGCAATAATAACTGAAAAATAAATGAGCTTTAATCTTAAATAAAATCTAAAATAAAATAGCTTTAATCTTCAGTCGATATTAAGATGACCTTTCCTAAATAAAGGAAAATGGATGGACTCCAATAGAAGGAACAGCCAGGACAGACCAGAGAGACAGATGAGTTAAGAGGAAACGAATCAGGTAATTTTAGAAGAATATTTAAATTTAAAATAGTCCAGATATATAAATTGCACAACATCAAAAATTAGGCACCTCTGGTAAATCTTCTACAGGGTGACAAATAAAAAAATGAAAAATTTCTGAAAGTTTTGCACACTTTTAGTTGGACAAAAATTAAGTTTTTTGAATATAAACACCGCAAGTTTAATGAGAAACGAGATAGCGCTAAAAGAATTTTGCATTTTTTGACCATCTGTTGGCATCTAGATTGTCTATGAAGATAAAATTTCATAGACAACCTAAGATGAATATTTGATTTACAGGGTTGCATAACAAATTACT